>NW_028288831.1:2219969-2537108 GCF_059628265.1 Tinamus guttatus
GAGTTTCACACATGTGGCTATGGATAAAACTTTCTTTGTAAAAATAAAATAGCTAAAGGGAAATATTGGGTCATACAGAGGGGAAGGAAAAGGGACACGTCTGGTGCCGAGCGCAGGCCCTGCCATTGTGGCTGTGCTAGTGTAGAGCACAGAGTTAAACCAGGACATCTTCCTTGTGCAGGATGGGATGCTGCAAGAAAACGGCAAAGCAAAATGAGGCTGAAACTCTGTATTCCTCCAAAGCTGCTGGTTGTCTTTACTCTGCTGGTCAGTTACTATCCATGACATTTCCCATAATTGCAGCAACAGAGACTTTAATGGTGATGGAGTCCATTATCAACAAAGAATTGCCAGGGATGGCAGCACACCAGTCCAAATGTGCAAAATCCCTCTTGTAATAACACTTGAACAGAATGGCTTAAAATTCCAGCTGCGTTTTAAGGACATCCGCAACAGATTCATCGATTAGAAAACCAGATAGGATGCTCGTCCTCTTTATAGTTAGAAGTGAGCAGATTCTTCAAATGGCATGGTGCAAATGTGAATACCAGCCGTACCAGTCACTGAGCTGCTTCGCTGCACAGCATCTGAGAACCTCACACACTGCATGCAATTTGCCAGGAAAATCGCAGTGGCTGAGCTAGAAAGACACTATGGTTTCCTGGGAGAGTTCATCCAACAGAAAATTTGCCCTCTCACTTGGTGTAACACATTTTTTAAGACAAAGGTAATTTAGATTCCTAAGCTCAAAACAGGAACCTGAAAATTTTCATGAACTCTGAAGGCACATTAGTTGATTCCTTTGAATTCCCCAGGCTCCTCAGGCTTTGCTGCGTTGCTGGCTCAGCTATTCCAAGAGAAACGCTTAGACAACCTTGGACCTACGACTGGAGCTCAGCTCTCCTACCACTGGCAAAGGCACATTTTACAAGGCCCAAGATTTCCTCCTCTTCCAAATGACTTTTGCATTCTTTTCAGAATATGGGGGAAACTAACCGGAACACTGGAAAGTCCACCCGTGACAAGACACCAAGCATGCTGGGCTGAGGTTGCCATCTAAGAGAAGCCCAATTTGGGCAATCTCACCCACCCTGAGAAACAAGTCTTCAGTCTTATTCTAAAAATGACAATCGCTTCAGTAATGTCATTCAAATATAGTCCTCACTAGAGCGGATTTGCAATACATAAGGCAGATGTCCATTTTTGCTAAATTAGAGCAATTGAGACTGGAAAGAAGTTTAAAATCCCCACTTCTAATTGCTTATTTAACTTGCTTGTTAAATTTGATTTTATACTTGTGTGCCAAGGATCTCCTTGTTATAGACTTTTAAAAAATCTAATAATACATAGTGTTTTAATATTGGGTTCATTTAACTTTTGCTACTCTATTTAGAGGATCTTATTATACTTTTATTGCTATTAAATAACTGTATTCTCCTTATGATTATTTTACAGCGCTCTAGACAGTTGGTCTGGATGCTGTCTTATTAACTTTACCAGGTGGTTAGAAATGCCAATTATCCTCTTTAATATCTGGGATTCAAACTACACGGCAGGGCTGACCTCAACGTCCCTGATGCCCCAGGAGGAACTACGTTATATCACTGCATAAGGGGTCAGAGATGAGAGAGCTCTTGGCAAGGAATTTTCACTGTGTAGATAAAAGCATCATGATTAAAAATGATGCTTCCTGCATAACACTGCTGTTCTTTCGCTTTCCAAACCCACAAGAGGCTTCTTTCTACAGATGGGCAAAATGATCACTGTGTGGTTGATGTAATACTTGCTGTGTTTTAGGGTTTTGCAGGATAAAAGGTACTCTACTGTAGTCAGGCTTCAGGACAGGTTGTTTAGCATTCAATATAATTGGTACAGAGAAAGGATAAAAGATGGTGAGATGCCCCAAGGCTGCTCTAAATTGGGGTTTATAATCTCTATATGGAATTTATACAATCTTTATTAGCTTAGTTTCCAAACACTTTTATAGTGTTAATGTATTTGTCCTCACAAATCCCTAGGAGGCAAGAATTCTAAAAAGCAAACAAACCAACCAAGAAGTCAGAGCACACAGACTAAGAATGAAATTCTGAGCCATGGCTGCAAGTGTTTTCACTCTCACTACCTAATTTGGGATATTGCAAAGAGCACAGACTTTTGCCCCCAATCTCCCAAAAGCTCTAAGACCTACCTCTCTGAAAATCACTTTCCATCACCACATCTTGTTTTTAGGACTCAAAAGCTGAACCACGTCCCCTTGACCCTCAAATATCCATTAAACATCCTGAAAATCCAAGCCAAAGACCTTCAAGACATTCTGTGGCAGAGTGAAATGCAAGTCTCTTGTATCCAAGTTGCCTTACTATTCCCCCCATAGCCCCCCAAAGGATGGCACAGCAATCCTGCCCCTTACACTGAATGGAGTCACACCTGGGAAAAAACAGGATGAGCAAGGCAGAATCAACCCCTGTGTCCCCATTCTTTCTTTGTCCCAGAAGAAATACAAGGTCAGCTTTCTGGAGGACCTCAACTCCAGTGTAGACGTGAAACGTAGACTCTGTTTGCACAAGTGTTCTGCATGCAACCATTGAGCTCTTCTGAAAATCTGGACCTTATTTAGATGGGCAAAGGAGAGCCAAGCTCTGTTTAAAAAAGAGGGTTTAATAGAACTGTCTGCCACCACCTGTTCTTAGGCCTCTAAGTAAATGGTGCTGGCTTGGGTGGTGAGAGCTACTAGCACGTAGTGGGTGACTAGTTTTGTCATCCCAGGAGATCGAACGAGTTGCTAAAATGTTTCTGAAAAGCCAACAGAGCAGATATTAAAAAAAAGAGAAAAAAAAAAAGGAAGAAAAAAAAAGAAACAACTTCATGCTTGAGCAAATGTTCAGGGAAAATGTTTGCATAGGTCTAGTATGAACTGGTTAAAAGTCAAATCTAAGTGCTGGTCTCCTGGCAGCTAAATTCATATTACAAAATCCCATTGCCTTAGTTCACTTCAGAAGTGTCTCAGCTACTCATTCCTATATCAGTGGGAAATTTGGAAGTTACCTTGGATTTGCAGTTTCCTTTTGATAAATGTATTAAAAATCCAATATAACAGCTTTTTATATCATAATAAAAATACATGGAGGATTAAATCCTGCCTAACTCTTGCTGACTTGGAAGCAAGTTTGCATGCTTTCCTCACATTCAGATTTGATTACACTAACTCTTAACGCACAGCTTTGCCAGAAATGTTTTTATTAGAAGAAACTGCACTTGGTCCAGAATGTGGCAGCCGGAATGATCTCTGGCATGCATGGTAACAAGCTTTTTTCACCATTCTGAGATCTCCATGTGGGTTTCTAATTTCAGCCGGAATTAAGTTGAAAAATTGGCTTCTGGATCAGCAAAAGATTGGACAAGATTCTAGGTAATGCTGGACCTTGTAAGTCTTGGACAAAAACTCCTGGCCAAGAGGTTTTTTGCATTATAGTCCTCAGCTGGGAAGATCTCTGCCAAAGTGTACTCACATTCACTCTCAACATCCCTCCTCTTGTTACCAGTGTGCATTTTACTCCTTAAAATACATTTTTAAAACCCTTTCTCTCCCCAAATAATTTGACTGCATAAGCAATTGTACTATCTATCTCAAAGAGCTTTAAAAAAACATTGATAACTTTGTGAAGGGCTTTGAAGTAACAGCTGCAAAAGATACTGCATACATGAAAAGAGATTGAACGGTTGACAGTTTTGTGTCTTGCTTATTAGCTCACTTTGTAGTACTACTTAATTTGGTCAATCAACCAGATATATTGGCAAAGACATTATTTTTCTCTTTTTTCTTTTTTTTTTTTTTCTTTTTTTCTCCATGCAAGCACACCTTTGGCTTTATTCACAGCTAATACAAAGTGAACCAATAACGCTTTTGAACAGTAAATTATGTTCATTGCATTCTTCTTTTCCTCAGATGTATAATGTTAAATAAAAAGTACTATAATGATTCAAATTGCTTCACTTGGAAGTCAGCAAAGGCCAGGGAAATGTATCTCCATGTGTTTGCCTACTGAGTCTCCATGTCTTCCTTTGGGATGGTGGGCAGAACACTACCACTAAAAACAAAACTGACTGTTGTGATGCAAGACTGGAATTAAGACAACGCAAGATGAAGATCCATCTAAATCGTCTAGTTTAAAACAGAATTCTGCACCACTGTAGCTTCTGAGGAGGCAGGCTGTGAAATCTGTAAGTAATTAGAAGAATAAGGTGGGGAATTGAGATTAAAATGAAGAATAGTGTGAGGTTTCTAAAACCAGCCTAGAGAGCCTATGCCTCGCTCCTTCTAAATTCCTTGAGAAGGTTGGAAGGCAGTTTAATTACATGATCAATATGGTTTCAAGGAGAGCACAGAAGCCACAATGACTCTAAGGGCACAAACATTATTTGAAGGATAAAAGGAAATCCCATTAAAGAAAAACCTGAAATCTCTGTGCTGGAGAAACCAATCAATGCCTGCTCAGCCCTATATGTGTTAAGTTTAGAAACATTTGAAGACATCTGAAATAGGAGCATAAAGACAATTATGCAAAACACTCAGCAGTTTCGTGCATCCCTTTGAAACCACTCAGTAGAGCAGAGCAGCACCTGCAATTAATTCATTGAGCCAATATAAAGCAGGCACCTAAAACACATTACTTGTTACAAAATCATGGGGTTCCTGTTATGCAGAATAAGGCTTATAAATAGTTTGTCCTCTGCCTCACAGGTTATTTGTTCCTTGGACAGGTTAATGAAGACTTTCTTTTTTTACTGAGAAAACTCAGACCCAATACCCCAAGAGAGACCTTACACTCTCATACTGCAGTGGTAAGTGCAAAACCTGCCCCCACATTACCAATTAAAGCAATATTCCATAAATACTGCACATACAGAGAGGATAATAGAATAGCAACCATCCTTATAGATAGATCTTTTAGTTTTTTGAGAGAAATGCTAATTTGTTGAACCAAACATCATAGCAGTAAGTTTCAATTACATTATTGTTTTAAAATAAGATCAAGATTGGATTCATAAATCTAGTCCAGAATGCTCAGTAGCATGACTAAGATATGCACCTAGATGTAGAAAACCTAGATTTGACTCATGTCCTGAAAAAGAAGAAGAAGGGTTTGAATCTGAGTCATTTCTATCCAAGTGACTGGACATTCATGGCTTGCGAAGGATATAATCATATCCTCCCACCTCCCCCAGTCCTGAAAAAGTTAAAAGTCTTAATTGTGAGAGAGAATGAAAAAAAAAAACATAAGATTTTTTTTTTTAAAGTTGTTGTTGTTGAATTCAGTTCCCATTTGCTGGCCAACTGTAACAAAAACACTACAGAAAGACCTGAGCAAAGCCCAGACTTTGCAGGTTGGAACAGCACAGGGCTGTCAAAAGCAAGGCCATCGCATTCGGATCCTTCCTACAGAAGACAACCACATCATTTATTCACTTTCACATCACTCTCCATCCTAAAGCCACTGGGATTTGTAGCAACTGGCAATGTCTCCATCGTATAATGCAAAAGACTAGTGTCACAAGGAGCAACTCCATGAAGTAAATATAAACTGAGGCTGAGAGTAAAGTTTAATTGATAGGGTTAGAAACAGAGAGCTGACAAAGAAACCTTTTTTCCCTCCTATTTTTTTCCTTGACCTGACCTCTAAAATCCTCTGTCCTTGCATTCTGCCTCCCACCCTTTTTCTGTTCTGTTTGACCAGTAAGCTCTTTTTGGGAGGGATTGTATCAGACTACACACACAGAGCAACCAACTCCACCAGATGCACCACTCCACATCAGTTCAGCTAGGGTCTTCCACAAAGGAATACCCCAAAAGAACCATGCTAATCCTTGTTCATGCCCCACGGAGATTCACTGAGGCTTTAAATGCAGCAAGAGGCACTGGAACTTCTGCTGAAATTCAATAGAATCCACGTGCCTGCTTTTCTAGGCTCCTTAAAATACCTCAACCAGTATAAAAATTTCAAAGTACTTTTTCTTTCGTAGTTAATTTCTCTTGCCCAGAACTAGCCCAAAGCTAAACTTTAAGGACTAGAGATTTAAGGGTAGAGACATCCAACAGAATCATAAAATATGTCCCTCCAAGGTCTACCTAATTCCATACAACTACAGAATGAGGACACTGCAGGTTTTTATTGCTAATGAACTCCAAGAGCAAGAAATTTTCCCTGTACTTATTGAGAATGATAAAGATGCAAGTGGTGATTATTAATGTGCATCTCATACATTTGCAATTATGTAAATACATATGCAAATGAAGCACAACCTTTGGGCTCCTGTCATGCTGCCAATGCTTCCCTCTGTGGCACAGATTTTGTATACGCTCTTTTCTTCAATATTAGATCTTACACACAGGGCCCAGATGCTGTAAGAATCTGAGCAACTTTCAGCTAGTGCTTAACTGCATGGGGCTTCTTTTGCTTGCAACAGATGTACAAGGTTCATCAGATCATTCCCAGGCCCCAGAATCTCACTGGAGCAGGCTGAGATGACACCAACTTACCACTCGCATGGGGGATTTGGAGGTAAATCACGGACCTATGCAGATCAACAGTGAGCACTGCCCCAGTTCTCTGGGTCTGCCATCATTCAGGAGATTATTTAATGCAGTGGCACACAGTGAAGCAGAGTGTATGCCCACCTTTCTGCTTAATTAAAGCAGAGAGTGCAATTGGTAATTTGTTTAGGGATTCTCCTGGGATGCTGAAGAACAGACCTGCCGCAGGAGTCAAGGTGACGCGCTGCACGTGCCGAGGCGAAACTCGATTTGAATGCACCCCATAGCTCCGGACGTAAAGCAACGACTCTGCCTCTGCTGCTAACCCCCCGCACAGGAACTGCTGCAACAGGATTAACCTGCCTCCTAAAGGAATAAATCTGGGGCTTTCATTCCTCTCCAGCCGTGCGCACAATGAACGTCTTGATAAATGAACATGTTATAAACTTCCTACAAGAACCGCTGACTATACATCAAAGTTATTGCGCTTCCACCGCCCCAGTGGTGGGGGGAACCAGCGCAGGGACAGAACATGATCCCCTATTGCTGGGGGCCAGCAGGAGCTGGGAGTGTTTCCCAAGCACATTTCTCTGCCCCCAAAGGTAAGAGGTGAAATAGCCTAGAGCTGCCTCCTCTCTCTACTCTTCTTCAAGCAGACACCCAGGTAGACCTGACACAGAGATGACATCGCATCATTCTGCAGAGAGAAGGAGAAGCCCCATGGTTTCTTCCAAAAGTTTTGCAAAGGTTTAAAAAACAGAGGGCTAAAGCCTCTATCTCCTAATTCAGAAATAAAAACTCCCCTGATTTTATTTCTAAGCTACCTCTCAGGTTAAGTAATTTTACTCCTGAAAAGAAGCAGGTAGAGATTGTTCTCTTGACTCAAAACTTTAAAAATGGAGCGGGAAGAGGAGTGACAAGGCACATGACTTGCTGGTTTGTTTTGCTATTTTTTTTTCCTGCAATGCAGTCTTTGCCTTCTGTTCTCTCTCCTTAAGAGATATTGAAATACAGATAGGTTTGACTCCCATCAAAAAGTGCTAAATAAAGTCCCAACTCACAAAAGTGTGGAGGTGAAAGCATTAAACTTGCAAGGTGACTACTGCTAAGGCAATCTCTGGATGAGTGTCCAAACACATCCAGCTCCTACAGACAATCTCCAGAAGGGAGACATTGTTAAGGAAGACAGGGACCAAAAATAAAGTAAACAAGAAAAAGCAAGAATCAAAATAGGGGTTAAATCCAAAAAGGCCTAAAAAATGAACTGAGAAAACATTTGGCAGAATATTTTTAAACTTTCTTTGGTGACTCTGGGATTGCAAGTGTGGGTGGAGGTGGAGTATAAGCCCTGAAGAAATCTTTTCCCAGCCAGTTATCTGCAAGGCAGTGTCAGTGCACAGAGTTTGCTCCTGTGCTCAGGATAGCAAGGGACTTCAAGTCCTGACCACAGCCAGGAAATATTGTGCAAGCACCTTCCAGGCAGCTTGCTCATTGCCCTTCTTGTCACAGCAATGGCAGAGCAGTCCCCTAACTCTGCGGAGTTAGAAGCACGTGAAAAATTTCTTTTAAAAGGGATCTGGATCTCTGCTCTGAGAATGTCCCCCAGAGTTATGTCCTGTTCCAAAGTCACGCATTTCCCAACGGTGGAAATGTCACATTCAAGTCTGAAAAGCCACTTCTTAAACTAACAGTATTGGGGTGTCTTTGAGGAGTCTTCCCTGTTCTTCCTGATCCCATTAGTTTAGGCTAAAAAGGTGGTGGCAAATAGAAGCAGATAATCCACAGTATTTTCATAAATTTCCTGATCATTTGTTTTCTAATGCAATCGGAGTGAGGACTGCAAACCCCCTGATGAACCACAACTGCTTCCCTTTACCTGCTGCAGTGCTTATTGCTGTTGTGACCTTGCCATCACCAGCCACTTGCCATGCTGGGCACTGCACAAGCACTCGGGGGAAGGAGAAAAATGGAGAAAAGTGGGCCAAGAGCAAAGCAGCCCTTCTCTTCTTACAGCAAAGTCTGGAAATCCTGCAGCAAAATGATTGATTTAGACAGGATGGTGTCTTCATCAGCTATGCAAAGCAGTTGAAAGGAGTACATCATGCACCTGCCAAAATTCTTCATCACAAGAGTAGGGACATTGAAATGCGCCAGATGACACCAGAAGTTAAACTCTGAAGCACTGCAGCATTGAAACACACTGCTCAAGTTTGGCCCTTGGATGAATGTGTATGCTTGAACAGCAATTACACACAGGAGCAGCAATGGGACATGCCTGCTCCAAAGCCATCAGGAATCTATTGCTTGCCATAAATCAGGGCTGGACATTTTCTAGAGTAAATGTATTACTCTTACCCTGAGCATCGGGGTATTCCTGTTTTGCCTATGTCCCTTAAAATTATCTAAGATTAGTAGAGAGCCAGCAGGACATAAAACTAAGTTTTCAAAGCAATTCCAGATCTAACTTTGAAGCATTTACAATCCATTATCAGAACCCTATTTTCAAAAGATCTCATAATAGAACTACTTAGGAAATGATTTCTAGCCTCATGCAACTAACTTCATTAGTTTGACCATTATTCTTCTCCCACCAAATAGGATAGAGCACCAAAATCCTGAAAATATACAGATGGTCTCAAAATCTGGGCTTGTGAAATGCCAAACACCTTTACATCAAAGCATAGTTGTATTTTTAGCCTTTTCCATTAAAAAGAAATTAGAACATTTCAATAAAACTCAGAGGTTCTCTTCCCTTTTAGATGCATTCAATTCATATCAAACCCCAATATGCAGGAAACGTGTCTAAAATGGTTCAGCCAGCGCACCCATTCAGTCATGCTGGAAGGTCAGGGCTTTCTGAAGTGCTCAGGTCCTATCACCTCCTGTTGAGACATGAGTTTATCATTCAAAAAGAGCCTCACACTACACGCGCTGCCACACGGACTTCATTGGGAAAAATAAAACACCAGGAACCAGAACAATGTCAACTTCCCTTTTGCGGCTCTTTCACATTCGCTTTCAAAAATAAAAAGTAGCAAGGCTGGGAGGGTGTACGACTGCAGGCGCCGATTCCCCCATCTGCATGTGAACTCAAGTAACCTCTTATTCATCCAGGTCCTAAAATAGGAAGGCACAGTTCTGGACAAGCATATCGATCTGGATTCCTGTAACTATCCCTTTGAAACACAAATAAACTATTGTTAAAAAACCCCAACAGATCTCAGTGTGTGCTCTGGTTCCTTTGCAATGTGTACTATCTGACTACAATCCAGCGTCTGGGCAATGGAACAGCTACGCAGACATTCTTCTGAGCCAGCTCTAATGTAAAGGGAGGCCAAATACGTCTTCCCTTTTGTATTTACAGTAACAGTTTCAAATTTCCCCACCGCTGGGAGTGCTGTTGTGGAGCAGCTGGCAAAAATGTTCTTATCTCAAAGTACCACAGTAACTCCAGGAGAAGCTGAGCTATTTTGCAAGGGCTGTCAGCGAGGACCTTCTCCCACAGCAATCTGCAGTGAGTAATTTTGTGATGCTGTTGCAGGCATGAAGCTGACAGCAAAGCTGTTTCTGCCTCCTCCACAGCTGGGCTATCTGCTGATGGATCACTGGGCTCAGCTTGGCTCTCTTACACTGGTGTTCGGAGCGAGGCCCTCTAGTCTGCCTGAACTGTGCTGATTCCCCGAGAAGAGGAAAAACAAGGGTGATGTGTCTCAGAATTGATCCCTCAGAGTTACAGGTATACAGATGTCTGAATCTAACGGAGCTACAATGCAGCCTGGGGGTATGCGGGCCTGCGGGATCTATCAAGGAGTGACTGAGGATACGGGATGTCCCAGAAACATCTGCTTTATCAGGCCGTGATAGAAAGAATGGCAAAAGGCCTCAGTGGCCTTCACCGCACTGAGCAACACACAAATAAGGCTGTTTGATGGCTGTTTCCCAACTTCAGGGTTGCATCACACTGGGAAGCCAACACCAGTGCATCTCCAGCTGACCCAGCTACACAGCACACAGCTCACCTCGAGCTCGCCAGTGCAATGCTGTTAGACAGAAAGGCTGGCCACTATCTTTCGTGATAATTTTGAACATCTGAGCAATGGAAAGTTTTGCTGATGATGAGTTTAACTATACTAGAAACAAGAGCTGGAAGGAAAGCAGTTTTCCACTGTCTTGCACTACAGATGGACCCATGAGTCTCAGTAGTGTCTCAGCCAAGCAAAGTATCAACAGGCTATGGATTCACAAGCAGGACAGGACTTGGAGCAGGCATCTTGCCAAGCAGGATGAGGATGACCATTTTTAACACAATGCAGATTAGTAAACCTGCTCGGGGATTTTGAGAACTCCCACCACTCTACTCATCTTGTCTGAGCTATTAAACGTGCACAACAGCCTGGATCCCAAGGACTGACCATTTGTGCAAAGGAGGGCAATCACCGCAGGCTGTGCAAGGGAACTGCTCTGAGTCATTTCCCACTGCTAGCAGTGAACTTAGCTCGCAGAAATTTGGGAGTATAGAAAGTGTGAAAGCAGACCATGCCCTGTCCCTTAAAACAAAGCACAATCACCTCACTACCTTCTGTGTTCTCATCAGAAGAATGCACAGATTTTGGCATAAAGCCTTAACCTACCCTTTCTGCTTCAGACATCTCTTCCCCCAGGACTCTTTTTTTTTTTTTTCTTCCCCTTTTTAGGGTGATAATTCATTTAAATAACTAACCCCCCACCTTTTACATATAATGTTATACCATTATCCTAATTATATTTTGTTAAGCCTTAGGGGTCTTAGCTGAGATTACAGAGTCATTGCAGAAAGTGATATAAAGACACACAGTAGAAAGCGGTCCCTGCTCCAATGAATTTACAATATGAACAGACAAAAGACAGGAGAAAGGAAGAATTATTCTCCAGGCCTCACCAAAGCAGCCAATAAACTTACCCCTGCTTCCTGCTGACTTGTGCTCCAGAATGTCAGCTTTCATTTGAAAAAAGCAACAACAACAAAAGACATTTCTAGCTCCTGTGTTTGCAAAGAGACTCTTGAAGACACATTAAATCAATGCAATCACATTTACCCAAGTATGCAGATGACTTAGGAAACAGACATATCCATTCATCTCTGACAGGGCCCAAAGAATTACAAATTTCTGCAGCAGCAGAGTTCTCCATTTCGCTGCAGATACCTTTAATCCATGTCTTTCTACCTTATTTGGTTTGACATGAAGCTGTGCCTTACGCTCCTGCTTTCCCACTCCAGATCTTGGTTACTGGGCATGTTTCTGGCACCATTCCAGGCAGCCAGCAGCTATGAGTTTGGGATGCCAGAACTGGCATCCTTCCATTCAGTAGTATGAGAGGTAGCATGGCTAAAAGATGGGAATCTGAAGTGAGATGCAGTTTCCTTCCTGCCTTAGCAATTCTCAGAGGAAAACAGTGATTCCAAAACAGGAAGCCTGAATAGTACACCCAATCCATCCACTGCAATACCTCCTTCTCAAAGCATATGTTCACATTCATCCATCTATCCATCATCGGATTCAGGGGCAGGGGGCTCAGACAACTGGGGTAATGGCTGCAAGTTGAAACCCAGGCAGTTCCATCTCCATGTGAGGAAGAGCTTCTTTCCTGTGAGGGTGCCAGAGCCCTGGCACAGGCTGCCCAGAGAGGCTGTGGAGCCTCCTTCTCTGGAGATCTTCAAACCCACCTGGATGCCGCCCTGTGCCCCTGCTCTGGGTGTCCCTGCTGGAGCAGGGGGCTGGACTAGATGATCTCTAGAGGTTCCCGCCAACCTCAGCCATCCTGTGATCAGATGATGCTACATGAGCATCCCTACTGCATGGAAAGAAAAGAGCTTGAGTGACTTAAAAGCTAGTGCTTGGGCCGAAAGTAGATCTTCCTGAGCGAAAGCAACAGTATACCCGTCGTATACCCTTTTTTTCCAATAGTACGTGCTGTATGCTAATAAACCTTCTTACCTGTACAGAACTACGTGTGTAGAAAGCACTGGCAGACATGCAACAACAACAACAACAAAATCCAGGCCTGTCTTCTCTTCTCATTTGATAGGGCCCAGCTAGGCAAGTGATGTGGAGTGCTGCGTTCCCATCACATACGTGGGAACACGCTGGTGCTTTCACCACCTGCTGGCATGCAAGAGACAGATCTGGCTCTGCAAACTTCTCCTCCTCTGCCAGCAGGAAATAAATCTTGTGGTTTTAGAGTTGGAGAGTGAATCCATATTCAGCTAGGAATTTATGGTGACTTTATGGATCCCACAAATGCTTCACTACTACCATTTTCTGGAAAGGGTACAATTCCTGCAGTTCATTCACTGCGTTCAATTGTCTTTTTTTCAGGGAGGCACTTCTAATTGCCTTTTTACAGATATGGGTTTCTGTAAAGAATAGAATATGGCTCAAATCTTATAAAATGTTACTATAGCTTTTTCAACTACATATAGATTTTATAGCTAGATTTAATTTCCCCTGAGTATTCATCCCAAAGGGTTGAAGTCCATCCCTCGTGTAACTCCCATGGCTTCCCACCAAAATGTATTAGACACAATAATCATGGTGCTACAATTCAAATAAAGTACATACAATTTCTACTACCTAACAAAGGTCCTTTCCCTTCTGCTGCAAAGAAACCAATGAAATGCATGGCACTAAGCAAATATCTATGCAATCTGTGTTGATTTACAGAAAACCAAAAACTGCTAACGAACCCTATATTCCCATGGCTGTTTCTTTGTTTTTTCAAGGTTTTATTTTATACATATACCTATCAGTCTGATATAATATACATATATTATATTTCAGACCATTGCACTCTTTCCCTGGGAGCCATTTATACACATTTGTGCACCACAAGCACAGTAAAGCCAGCATCAATTTTCTTCCTTTATATTAGCCCCTCTGGTAACTTTATGTTAACCCAAAATGAATTGCTGCCTCCCCAGTCATTTCTTGCTATATACAATTTTGAGAAAGGGCATAACTCACTTTTTGGAGAAGGCCTGGTTTTCACAGACATATTCTCCCACTGCCAAGGACCTGGTGCGACGGCTCTTGCCTCCTCAGTACGTGTCTCACTGAAAGTCCAAACAGCACCCAGCAGCTTGTTCATTTTTTCTCCTAGCTCTGAATCCAATATGCTGGCAAAGAAACACCGCTGCAGCCCATACAACACACACAAGATAGAGCAAAGTGATTCCAGTCGTCCCACCAGCATCATCTGTTTCCACTTCACAGGGTCAGCTTGTTTTTCTCTTCTATGCCAGCCTGGTGGCCTTTTTCTATTAAAATTGCTCATCTTTTTCAGGACCTGATGCTGTCACCCTGTACAAAAGGAGGGAATGTGCATGCTTACTCTGAATTCCTCTCACAGAACAGTGCCCAGTGTGTAAATGCCCTTCATAGAAATGTGTCCCATACCAAAGCCAAAATGGCTGGAAGAAAGATAGAGCACACGCAAACCCAATTAAGGGTTTCATAGGCCATCCGTCCATAACAAACTCTAGGCCAGCTAATAACAGAAGAAAAAGCATTAATATCTGCATTAGATCAATGAAATGTGAATTCTTTTTTGGACTATAGTAGCCTCAGATGGATGAGAGTGTCTTCAACCCAGAGCAAAACCCAATGCTCAGTGTACGCAATGCTGGGAGCACTGTGGAAATACAAGGGATGTATTAGTGATGTGAGGAACCCTGGGGATCTGTGTCCAGCTCGGTCCCATCCCATGTGGCAGAGAAAAACCCTGCTGTGACAGCAGCAGCCGGCCCAGTTCTCACTGGGGACCCAAAGTGCACCTGAGAGCCAAGCCTGAATTACATCCTCTCCCTCTAGACATGCCCACGCTGAACATGCCGACTTCAGCAGGGCCCCTGCTCTGCAAGGTGGTTTCTTAGGGCAGTGTTCAGAGATGTTTAACCCCTTGATGTTCCAATTTGGGAGAAAGGTGCCAAACGGTGCCCTAGGCCTGAGCTTGGCAGGCTATAAATCTGAGAGCTGGCACGTATCTGCCTCCTTGAACGTCACCCTCAAAAGCAAACAATTCTTTCAAAGGTGACTTTCTCCCTCGGTGGAGAACAGTAGCTGCAACAGAGAGTGCCACCAAGAGACTCACATAGCTGAGGGGAGTCAAAACTTTTGCCTTTGTATCCCAGAATGAAACTGAAAGGAAATTAGAAGGACTATTTAAAGAGCAATGAAAACAGCGAAAAGGAAAGGACTCAATTAAACAAAATAACAGAGCTTCACAGAGAAAAGACCTTTTTTTTTTTTTTCCATCATCCTAGACAGAAGTTTCCTTTTTTTCATGAGTCTTATTCGTTCCACTCCCAGAAATGTTGTTATCCCCACTTTACTCAAAGGAAACTGGGGCATAATAGAAGCAAGTTATTTTTGAAAGGCCATGCAAGGTTTGTATGGCAAAGCAAGAATAAAATATTTACAGCATTAAATATCCAGTCTTCTCTTCCTTAAGGCTACGGCAGGCTGAGAGGTATTGACTTTTACAGAAAATCTGTCTTGACAACTACAGTAAATCTGTCTCACGACAAGGGTATTAGGATCAGCGCGCTAAACAACATGGCATAAATCTATCCGTTACAGACTGAGAAACAGGTAGATTTGGGTATTAAAACCATGGAAATCTCCTATTACAAAACCCCAAACCTCATGAAACACATCTGGTTTTTTTAAGGCCTGAGATCCAGATAGTTGTGGTTCACGAAAACTTGGGAGCAGAGTTAATACATTTAGCAAGGAAAAGACACGATTGATTCAAGAAATGGAAGTTTGGTCCATAGCTTTGGTATGAACTCTGTGCTGATTTCAGATCAATGAGCTGTTCACTATTGTATCAGACTAGTTACCCTCTTGTCTCCTTAGTTTTCATGGAAGTTCTTCATGGAGAACATCTCCTCTACAGGGAAACTTGGTGAACTTGAGCTCAGTCCTTGGAAGTCAAAACACTTAAAATACAACTAAAATAACATCAGGCGCATTCTGGTATCCTGCATTACTCCCTTATTAGCCAAGGTTCAACCTGGACTTCTGCAAAACTTTTAACTGGAATCCCAGGAAAAATGCCCATGGGATAAAATCTCCATGATTGTGAGTCAGTATGAAATGGAAAAACAGAATAATTCAGTTGATGTTGGAGGCACCCTGTCCCACAAACCCACACTGCTGAGGTCTGCCCAGCTCTCCCCAAGCTGACCTCACCTGTGCAACCCATTTGTGGCAGTGGGCAACACTTTTCCAAGGGGGTAACTACAAAACAAAATTGAGCGCATTTAAAAATAAATGTGTTGCTAGTAATTTAAGCTGCATCAAAGAGCAGCCAGTGTGAGCACTCTATTGGTATGTACAGCATACATTTGCCAACCAAACACAAATCCATTTGAAAAGATTTCTTGTGTACTGTTATTTATAAAGAGAAAATATCTCCCAATTCCTGGGCTGATGAGAGCCCATGCTTTCCTTTCTAATCTTAAATGCCAGTTATTAGCAACCATGTTTACAGAATAGCCCCTCTGCTGTATATATCCCAGGTATCCCAATTTTCCACTCTGCATGGGTATGTGGCAGGGAAGACACAGAGCTCTCAATTACTGGCATTTCAATGTGCCTTTTGCAGCACACTCCTACACTTGGGATAATCTAATTACATAGGGCAAAAACCTCACCAACCATATATTTTCCTTAGACTCTGTTGCCACCAGCTACTTTTACTCCTTATTGAAACAGAGTGCCCCTCTTTTTTCTTTTTTTTTTCCCACATCGTTAAAAATTTATTATTTAGACTGCTGATGACATCATCTGGAAAGGGACCCAAGCTGTGGTCATCAGGGCCTTTTTCTACATTACAGAGAAGCAGTTTCTCCTCTCTCCCTTGCAGATCATTAATTTTTAAAATAGAGCTTTGCTTTAAATACATGCAGCTCATTTTCATTCCGGGTGATGAGTCACAGGAGCTGTCTTTCAATCAGGTTGGTGCCCCCCGTGCCACGCTTTCTGCCCAAACCAGCACGAACATCCCTGGTGAAGCTCTGGCCTCAGGGCTCTGCGAGGAACAGCTGGGAGTTTGTGTAAATAAACAAATAACTGCATTTGCAGACTCTCCAGCTTTGTTTCCTCATGCATCCTGAAACCACCTGGAGACTAAAGGCCTGGCCTTGAGGGTGTTCCTCAGGGAAGGGAACTCACACCTTTGCTCTAGAACATTTTGCTTAAGGGAAAATTCTATAATGTGGCTCCTCTACAAGGAACACCAGCAGTTTCACCCTAATACAGACACAATCCACCATTCCACAATCTTTTTATGGTAACTGCCCAGTGAAGCCTGGAAACACCCTCTTAGACCGGTAGTTTCCTCTCATTCATAGCTGCTTGTCGGTCCTCTATATTATGTGTAGGGATTAACAAAGCAAGTGACAATTGTGGGTATTGCTGCTTGTGTCCTAGACCTGCTGGGCTGTGCCACATCCCTATCCACCCAGCAGGGAGGAGAGATGGAGTATGAAGCATCTGAGCTCTGCACGCTGCGCTGGCAGCAGGAGCATCGGTACCCAAAGTGCGACCCAGACCTCCAAGAGGTCTTGGTGCTCTTCATACTGTAGCACAGAGGCCTCAGGTACCGCAGGAGCAGGAGCTCTGGCTGGAATAATTCTGCATTCATCCACTTAAACTTTAATCTAGCCCTAAATCAAAGGGGCAGTAATTGCAAAATGTATTACCTAGTCAGGGAAAGAGCATGATTTTCCCCAGTTCTATCTATTTCTTTACCCTTCAGTATATGCAGATCCCTCTATTCATTTCTCTTATTTAAGGTAGTATCTTAAAGCAGTATGCAAGCTCCCTCAAATAAATCAGATTTTATCAGTCCCATATGCATCTGGGTGTTCACAGAAGCACATGGGATCACAATAGATATGCAGCCACCCTGGAAATGCAAAAATGTTTTAACAAGACATGTCAATTTAGGCAAAATATACTAGGTGTATTTTATCTCAGTGATGATGCAGGACACATTTAGAGAATGGGGTGTAAACAGCACCTAAATTCAGATACCCATCTTAGCCTAAGCTATGAGGCTAATCTCTCTAGACTTCTTATATAGCTGGTGGGAGAAAAAAAAAATAATACTTCCAGAAGGCAAATAAGAGAAGAAACTTAATTTATATGCTCTCTCCCTCCATGGACTAAATGGAGAAAGAAAGCAACAGAGAGAGACTCCTAAATGAGATGTAAATAGCCCCAGTTGAAACATAGAGGAGACTCTCTCAAACAAATGTCTGACCAGGCAAAGTGTTGCTCATCTAGCACACTGCGAACTGCCACAGGGTCTTTAAGGAGCACATGTGGCTACAGCTTTGGTTTTCAGGTTTGCTTCAAACAATGCCACTCCTGAAACTGTGTTGAGCCATGAGTTCAGAACGGGTCCGTGAAGAAAAACGATCCTCATTCAATCATCTCGAGCTATTACTTTCTGTAATGCCTTCTTTTTCCCTGAATTTTTCATATCTTAGAACAAGCCCAGCCTTTAGCTTAAGAGCACTCAGAAGCTACTGCAAACCTAGGATGATATATCCAGACTTAGGTTTAAGAAAAAGAAAATAGTATTCTTTTATTGTGTGGTTATGACTTAGCATTTTATTTCCCACAGCATTCTAGCAGATAGGGAAGATTGCTAAAGTCTGTAAATAGAAAATAGTGTCATACCTTGCATGTCAGAAGAATATGAAAAGGTCAGAGATATAAACTGGATTCATGCTGTAATTTTTTCATGGATTCAGTGACCCAGTAACACAGTTCAAGTAAGCCCTATTGAAAATACACAGTGCCATGTTCGCTCTCAAAATCACTACTTTTCAGCTCCTCAACCTGACTGTTTGCAGGTCCAGAGCTCCTTTTCTACCCTCCAAGCTTCCAAGGGATAATCCGTAGAACACTCAATAATTCTTCCTTTTTGGCTGAAGCAAGTGTAACAGATGGGAGAAGGAGATGAAACAAAAAGCAAAAGTAGACAGCACAATCAAATACATTTCATTGCACTTGAGTTATAAATACATAAAGGACTCTCCTAACTCTCTCTCTCCTAGAGAACCCCAAGCGCAGAAAACGGAGGTAAAAACACTACCTGGTCATAAATGGAAAGGAGCAACCTACAAGACAAAGTAAATCCCTCTAGATAAAGGGAAGCTCTGTACTATGGAAATTCTTGAAAAGAAATCTTCGTTACGAATTACAGCAGAATGTCTGCACCCACGGTCACTGGAGTCAACACTGATTCTTCATCCCAGCTCTGGTTCCCCCATTCACCTTTCAGGCTCCAGACACTTTTCTTCCAGACCCCCCATTACTCTGTCATCCCTGCAATTGCCAGTCTATGCTAGCCATGGGCTTCCTGCTCAAAGCCTGACTCACAGCTCCTGCATGGGAACCTCTCCATTATCCGACACAAGCTTCTGAATCAGGCCCTAAGCGTGCAGCTGGAGGAGAGAGGAAGGGTTTATGCGCAGCAAAAAGAAGTTAAATGAATTAGATTATGGCCATATTAATTCAGGGCACCCACCCAATCCTTTCATTAGCTTGATTCTCCTGGTACTGGAGCAATCTATAAATGTTATAAGCTTTAAATGTGCTATGTACTTTAAGCTTCATAGAAGACTACTACTATTAACAGTAATACAAGTTGAGAGGAAAGGGGGATGCTACAGGGGGTTATATATGAGCCTGTCAAAGCCATGAATACACAATCTTATGCTAAAGGTTCCCAGAACTTGGGATCAGACTCCCTAAATACTTCATACTGAACAGCTCCCAAGGTGACATATAAGGCTATTTTTCCAAGCGAGCTCTGGTCCCACCAGCAGTGTGTGAAGCCTTCCACCGTTCTGGCCATGTACCACCTAGAAAGGAAGCCTTACAGGACTGTGACTAGGTCTCAAACACTGAGCGATTCAGTCTAACCCTTTCCCCTGCGAGCCAGACAACCACAACCGTGTGGTTAGCAAAAGAGTTGCTTGAACTTCTGAACTCTACGTTTTTCTTTTAGGTGGGGAATTAAGTGGACTTAGTCATACAGAGCTTCAGTCAGGGGTCTTTGAAGCCAGCAGTGATAACGCTTTGTGTGCATGGACGGGGAGGCATTTTTTCCTCTTAGTCTTGAATTCCATGCTTAACTTCTCAATGGGAAAAAAACAAGAATGAGGGCAACAGCCTTCATATGAGCTATGAAATCACTTCTTCCTAATCACCATTGGAGTCTCAGCAGCAAGAGATCATCAGGTCATGACCTAAAACCTTTTCCAGTAATAAATTTCTAGATAACTCCAGTAATAGGTCTGATCTCATTTACTGGAGCTGGGCTTTTTTTCTTCATTTTCCTCAGAACAGTCTTATGGAAGAACAGCTTCTATACAGGCAGTACCCCAAAACTCTAGAGCTTTGTCTCAGGCATGGACTGACCATTAAATTCCATATTTATATCTTTCGCCAAATGTGTAAACAAGTAATCACCGTAATTTTAGAAGTCAAATATCTATTAGCTTCTATGTAACTGAAGCAGAGGTGAAAGGATATATTCCTGCTTTCCAGGAGTAAAGCCATGCTGGTTTGTTACCTTCCATAAGGAGGAACAGGATGAAAATTAATCAGCAATAGCTTCACTCCCATCTCCCCCCCCCCTTTTTTTTTTTTTTAATGAAGAGAGAAACTGATGTTTTTTCTCTTTACCAATATCTGTGTTACCTGCACTTGCCCATTCTCAGCCTTCCACCCAAGCAACAGAAAGTTTCAAAAAGGTAGTTTCAGAATAGGGTCCATTTTGTAACCAAAACATACATAACAGCAATAGTGGAAAGAAAAACAGAAGCACTTGCTCACAGTAATAGCTATTTTCCTTTCCTCTTAAAGCAACACAATGAAGCAATAACTGCACGCTCCACTTCCACGGAGCGTTTCTGCCAGTGCAATTGGTTGGACGGCTTAGAGGGGGCTGGACATGTGTCACAAGAAAAAGAAACAACTCCTACTAGATATGATTCACAAACAACAACAAGAAAAAAAATCTCCCTGGTACCTCTTACTTTTCATAGGATGAGGGCAAGTTTTCCACCAGCAGGGTTTCCCAATTAGAGGAATTTTTCTGTAATGAGATTGATGACGTAGGAGCTGGTATGAAAATAGGAAGTGCCTCAAAGGTTACTGCTGAGTCTTCTTGTACCTGAATTGCTGTGGCTCCTGAGAAAACTCCTTGTGGTCACAGGAGGATGTACCATATGGGAAACCCTTTAATTAACTGGAGAAAGGAGAACACATTCATGGGTAATTATCCCTCTGGAATTACACTGAAAGGAGAATATATGAATAAACATAGAAAACTCCTTGTTATGTGAGCCACTCTGCCTCACACACAAACAGGCACAATCTATTGCTGGACACGCAGACCAGGGAACCAAAATATTAGACCAAGGAACATGATATAAACTAGAAGTAGATCATGGAACATCATGTAAATGCGCCCTGCCTCCAGGCATCAAATTATATGAATCATCAGACTCACTTAATATATGTATATTCTAAAAGATTTTTTTTTTTTAGTTCTGATAACCTTCAGCATACACTTTTGGTACAAATATGCCTGTTATTTGTTTTTAAAATGTTAAAGGAAGAATTGGCAACAACTTCCTTATTGAGACTGCTTGGCATTTTCTTTTTAAAAGATTCTTTAAGTCTTTTTGCACAATCTTAAAAGAAAATTATATGAGACACTTCTATAAAACTAAATTGAAAGACAACCATGTGGGAGAGAAATACTATTACCATTTTTCTCCATGTCAGCAAGCAGTAAGAGTTCAAAGCTTTGTATTATAACACATGGGAATTTGTAATTGTCTCACAGAAATGAATGTTTGATGAGACACGAAGCTGAGGTTAGAAGTGTCTGGGACTTCTGTGTGATCCTGTGGCAGCTTTCACGACACGCAGGTTGTTGTACCTCAGCAGGGAGCCTGGTGCTGCAACACTGAGCGCAGTTAGACCTTGCGGTAGTCTGACAAATGCTCAAATTACTGTGTAATGTGTTTGGTGCAGTATCCCAACGCGATTTACACGACTTTCACTCAGACACACTACTTGTAGACCTGTGTTCAGAGATGTGAGTGGTTGGCATCTTCTAAAATCAGCCTTTTTTCTTACCATCAACAAATAGGCAGGCTCCCTTCTTCCATCCCACAGCTATGCTATACCACAGCAAGCAGAAAGATTATTTCGTACACACAATGCACTTCGGATGAATAAATAAAATGGAGCATGAAGCTACGTGTGTTACTATTAGTGTAAATGTTAGTATTCTCCAATTTTTCTTTTTATAAATAACAGAAAAAAAGTCAAAAACCTTAGACAATTTAACTGCCCTTTCAAATTATACATGTTACTGAATCAATGTGCCATAGCATAGGTGTTTATTAATACTAGGTTATTAAAAATGGACAAAAACAGACCTGGATAGAATAATTCATAAAAGAGATAACACCTATGACACTGTGTGGAATAGTGGATGTTGACAAAAAAATTGTCAGGAAAGTTCATGAAACTTTTGCAATAAAGTTTCTTGTTTGTGATAAAATACAAAGTTTCAACCTATAAAATGTCATTGCAAATCTACATTTATTTCCTATCCTATCTGAATTGCTTGCAGACTTTGCATAGTGAACAGTAAGTGATCAGAGAAAATGGGAAGCACTTTCTGACCTTTTTCCTTTCTCTAAATCTTGAAATTTTGATGGGATGAGAAATTTCTATTACTAAGTCTACCAATCAGAGATCAGTCTCACCCAGATCTGACCCAGTCCACCCATTTATGGATACTCCATCTCAAAAATCCCATGCTGAAAGATAAGAAAAGTCTCATTAAAATGACTATGTGCATCTTTTCCACAATTGTTCCTGCAACTGGTACCTTAACTAAAGTGTAAGAATTACACCTGCCTGGCTCAAGCATTTAAGAGCATATCATCTGCCAATGCCAGTAGAAATGGAGCAGTACTCAGTACTGCCCCAAAAGTTCTGCTGATTCATTGCTGGTCATGCTTTCAGTTCATTAGCAAATAATTAGTTTTGTCTGAAACAAATATTGTGAATAAAGCCACCTTTTATGTGAAAAGACTGTTTTCTGCATTCCCTTTTTATGACAGTGAGAAAGATGTTATATGAAAAGCAGTTCTAGGATGGTCAAAAAGAAATGCAATTGATCTGCCAGAAAGAGTTATGGTAAATATTATTATTATGATTATTAATGATTTGTAAAGCACTGTAAATCTCCATGACAGTAATTATGATGCTTTGTATATATAAATTTGGCATTCTACGTATACAAGCACTTGTGCTTGGACTCTTCTTAGAGCATTAGGAAATTAGAGGTCATATCATCGGTCCCTTGAAAAGTGATTTCCTGCAGATTTTCAGGCAATTCTCAGATCTGCCCTCATTATAAAAAGGTATTAATGATCACTCCCCAGACAAACAAGCTCACATTAAGGCTGCGATTAACCGCCTTTGATGTATAGTGACACAGTGCTGCAGAAGAAGAAATAACTTTGAAACCTCTTTTCTGTAAGCCAAGAGGAAATATAAGGTGGTTTGGTATCCCTGGGATTAAAAGTGGCAGTCTGAGGTCCCACAATCTAAGTATGTTGGTAGAGTGTCCAGAGATAAACTGAACCTCTAGAATTCATTAATCTGCATGGCCCTGCTCTAGGCTATGTATCACAATGTACTGAGAAAGACAGTGAGATTGAAATGATTTGTAGTTCTCATGCTAATCCTCTGTGCAGAGGAGATTCCCCAAGAGAGGGGTCTGCTTGTTCCCAACTGCCTTTCTCAAGGCTGAAACTCTGAATTTTGAAAATCTGTGATTCCAGGTAGAGGATTCCCACAAAGCATGACTTGCTATTAAAAGAAGAAAGAGGCATCTCCCTATCTTCTCTTGCAGGGAATCAATAACCTTTTATCTGGCAATGGCTCAGCTGCATCTGATGTTCTGCCTTCTTTCTTGGTAGATTCCTTGTCTGGTGATAAGCAAAAAAGACATTGCAGGTCGATGCCATTGAAGATTAAATTCAAGTATCTTCTGCTCAGATAAATGTACCATTTCTCCAATTGAAATGACAAGCATAAATAATTCACCTATTCCTTCTCTCCTACTAGAGCACCCTACCTTTTATCCTGGCCAAGAGTGCTGCTCCCTCATGGTAATGATGGACATGCTCAGGGGAACAAGCAGTGTACAACCACAAAACAGAATATAACTCCTTTAAATGGATGGAAACTTCAGGCTGAACTGCTGATGGTGTTTGTGAAGGTAAGTGGTAACAGTGACATGGAATCTGAGCGTTCTGTGCTGGTTGAACACGGAGTGCTCCAGGAGTGCCTGGGCTATGACATGGCATTATTTCACTATCAAAAGATAAAGGTTAAAGCAGTTAGGTAGCTGTTATCCATTCAGTGATGACTGAATTCAATAGCCTCACAATGCCAAACACTGGAGTGATGGTTTTACGAGAACATCAGAAGCGTGAGCCTGACCAACCTTCCTGGATACTGCTGTGCTTCTCCTACTAGGAGGAGAAAGTGGCTGCAGGCAGCAGCCATTGGGAGCTTCCCAAGAGAATATCTTCCCTGAATTATGAGCAGGCCCACACACACACACACTCAACTTCACAGTCCATTGCTTTCCCAAGAGCGGAGTCTGTGCCGTCTGCACCAAGGCAATATATCTCTTTATGGCCTGCCAGTGACTTTACAGAGAGATAAACAAAGCTTTTAAATCAAAAGGAGACGGAGCAGAAGAAAAAGTTTGGCACCCCAGAACACATGCTGCTATTTACTTCTTAACCCTTTCTGACAAACAGGAAAGCAAGGAGTTGCTTATGCAGCATCTCCGGTGGTAGTCGTCAACTAGCCCAGGACAAACAGGCAACCCAAGAACAAAAATTGAAAGTAAGGGCCTTCTGCTGAACTTGCTGCAAAAACTTTCTTGCATTGAGGTGCCCAGCACTGGACACAGCACTCCAGATGGGGCCTGGAGCAGGAGGGGAGGACCACCTCTCGACCTGTTGCAATGCCCAGGGTACCACTGGTGCTCTAGCCCACAAAGCACATTGGTGGCCAAATGGCATAATCTCTCTACAGTGATAATAGCCTATAATATGCCATAAAATATGCCATTATATGGCATAATCTCTCTTCAGTAAGGTGAGGGCCTCCATTGATTGAAAATAACCTGATAAATGGATATGGTGCTGAATTCAGTAGTCGGATAGCCAGTTTTAAGGTATAACAATCTGGAGATGCAGTTAAATAAGTTGGCAACATACGATTCTGTTTGCTTTACCTATTATTGATTATAAACTTTTAGGGAGAAGAATGAACATGCATTTCATGCAGATTGTGGTAACAGATTTCAAAGGATCAAATCATTTAACTTCAGGCAAAAATAGAGAATAAGCAAGAGTTTAGGGGCTATTGGAGCACATTCACTCTTCTAAAACAGGATCTTCTCTTTTCATGCCAGCTGGACCAAAGGAGATGCTTTCAGGTATTTGCACAAATTGCATGTTACAGGAAAAGAAACCAATCTGAACATGTCAAAAAAAGTTACCTGTATGAACATGTACACGTCAGTAGCTTGTGTTCAGCTCCCGGTTCAGAGCCTAGAAGGCTTTTACTTATACAAGACATCATATTTTACAAGAATGAAGGTTCTTTCATTAAAGTGCTGGACCAAGATAACTAATCTTACTTCTCCCACCTTCCCACATCCTAGCTCAAGCCAAGCTGTTATAATAGAAACCATACTTGGTTCAGGTAGTTACAAGGATGATTTGAAAGACTCAGAACTAGAACGAGGATGCAAAATCTTTCTAAACAACTTCAAAGTTCAGAGCCTAACCTCAACCCAACTGCACAGCAGCTGAACTCCACCATCTTCACTGCAGCTATTCCTGATTTACACCTACATTAAGAGCCCTGAAGCGCAAACTCAGTGTGAAGCAAAAAAGACTCTCCCTTTGGCTGTGACCATGAAAGCAATCAAAGCAATCCTAGAACCCCAGCACTGAAAGCTGCTTCTCAGTATTCCTTCTTGCTTCCACAATTCTTTTCACACATGACTTAGAGTGCATAAAAGCCGCTACACATTCTTTTGATTTCTTTTTTAATTATTATTTTTAGTTTTTTTTTTTCTATGATCATAGTTGAACTTCCTACTGGCCCAGAGGGAACAGAGAGCAATAACGTTAAATGGCCTCATAGATGCGGCTGTGGCCTCAAGCCAGCACTAATTTCCAATCTTGCTGCGCTGAAGAAAGAGGGTGAAAAAGAGCGTGGGGGAGGGAAAGAGAAAAGAGAATGGAAACCAGAAAAAACAGAAATATCCCTTAATGTAAGCGAGAATTGGAAAGTCTTGTTAGTGGTTTCAGTGACAGGTTTAAGTTTCTGTTAAAAAAAGAAGAATTTGGAATATATATTTAAAATGAGATTGAATAATTTTCCTCAGACAAAGAATATCCTTGTGACATTCAAGTCTTTGCGTACTGCAGGCAGGATGGAATTTTACTGACCAAATAAAGCATCATCACTACTTGAGTACAACAAACATTTGTAAAAACATATTAAATATGTCATAAATTAACTGAAGTCGGGAGCCTGTAAACACTCACTTGAACTTTACAGGATTTTACCAGCACAACCAGATATCTGGATCCAGAATATCCCAAGTTCATTCCTCAACCTGTTAAGACACTGACTTTTTAACTCCTGTTTTACTTTGTAAAACACTTTGGGCCTCCCTGGTCTACTTGCCGTTCCTTTGCTTGACGGTGAATGAAAATGAAAGCATTTGAGAAAACACAACATTTTTCAATGCCTCCTTCCCAGAAGCTTTCACTTCCAAAGTTCTTGCCTTTACCACTACTGGGGAAAAGAATAATGCACTTAGAGCAAGTACTAGTCAAGATAAAGTATAACTTTATACTGTGCAGGGAACAGACGCAAATCAAAACAAAAATCCAAGAGGAATTTAGCAAGGAAATATGGAATTACCCACATGGATATTTAGCCAAGAAAATGGAGATACTCTTGTAGAGAACACTGAGACCACAAACTCGGTGAGGCAAAGCCCCAGGCCCGCATTAAGGACATGCTCAGCTCTTAACACGAGCTATTGCTACTGAAGGAAACACTGGTCTGGTGCGCAAGCTCCGCTCTGATGAAAAGAGGAGCTGTTTCCTTACAAACAGGTCTCTCCTTAGCTAGGACACTCGGTGCTCTTGGAGAAAGTTGGACACGTAGCAAAACAACATCCTGTCAGCACAAAGTGACCAAGTTAAAGGGCGCTAGAACTCTTCTAATTTTTTCCATGGCATCGCTAACCAACTGCCCAAGCTTCAGTTTCCAGCCCTGCTCATCTTCCCTTCATGCACAGGAATCCTGATCACAAAGCAGGGCAGAGGCAAAACACAAGTTAGAATTCATCATGATACTGCAAACGTAACACAGAGTTAAATGCTAAACTGAAGAGAACTGGCAGCTATTCCAGATTCGGTCTAAAGGGAGTTACACAAAGCACCATAACATGCTCAAAGGTGTGAGGAAATACAAAATATTAAAAATAACAACTTATCATACAATGTCAAACAAGGGACAAGGAAAAAGAGATCCTACATCCTTGTGCTTTCCTGTCCTTTCTGTCCTGCGCTTAGGTTTTTCAAACTGACTGCAGAGAGACTCCTGAGACAAGTGACTTTTTGTTTTGATGTTTCATACCTTGCATCTCCTGGAAAAGACTGTAGGCCATGCCACCTCCTTTCAACTAGTCCGCAAGCCCACTGGCCAGTTTTATTGCCTTGCCCAATGCTAAACTGAACCCATATTGCTAAACCAGAGCCATCAGACACAAAGTTTTATTTTAGATGAAATGACCAAGAGCCACATGACTGTCACTGAAACCAAAGAAACTGCCGCTACTGCATTCAATGCATCCCTATTTGCCTATGGAAAATCCCTGTGAGACCCTGAGATAAAGACACGGAATGGTAAATGGTCAGAAATAACTATGATAGAAACTGCTTTGAACACAGTCGTAGGATTAATGCAACAATTAATGATGAATGACAAAGCGTTCCTTCGTCCTCGAAGATATCACTCCACCCTCCACTTAGAAGCCCTTGAGGACAGCAATTTCCAGGCATCCAACTCCTATTGATTTCTCATTGATTTAACCTGGAATTAATGCCCAGATACTTTTCAGATCCGATCCTATATAGACCGGGAGCCTAAGAATCATCTACAAGCTTTTAAATACTCAAGTAACATTTAAATATAGAGGGACACAGATTTCTTAGGCTCTTGGGCACCTTCTGAACCTGGACTTCCATTGCCTGCTTCCTTACTACTTGACCCATTGACAAACCACTAAAAATCAAGAGCAGCATGCCTAAATTTTTCCTGTGAAAACCTTCTTCTTTGCAATGCCACATGTGGAATGACTACGTGGAAGGAGCATTTTTACTCTGTGGCAGCAATAGAAGGCCAGGCTTTGAAATCTTGGCCTTAAGACTAGATGTTGCCTCCTAATGCGTCCATCTATTCCATCTGAATGCCTATTGCTCCTGTCTGATGCCAAAGAGCCCCTCATGAGGCTGTACTTTTTCTTTCACCTCCCAGCACGGAGATAAATTGGGAATAATTCCCCTAACTTCATAATTGCCTGGGTATGATTGTAAGCAGAATCCAAGTGTGCTCCAGGTTTAAAATAAATAAACAAACAAACAAACAAACAAACCCAAGGAAGCAAAATAGTCCTAGTACCTCAGCATTTGATATTAGCTGTGGGCCCATGCAGAAACGGAGGCAACCTGGTCCAAAAGTAGATGTTAACTGCACATCCTGCACCGCAGGTCCTTGGTAGTAACAAACAAGCTGTGCTAACGCCACACACAACCGCAGTTGCCTTTAGAGAAAGGTTGTCCCTGGGAGGGCAAACTATAAGGTATTTGGGGCAGGGACCAATTGAATTTGTCTCTGTCTGTACAGGCATGCCCGTAGAGGATGCCAATGTCCAGGTATGCAATTTTTAACCACTAATAGTACTTGGAACAAAAAAAGAAATGTTGGAACAAAAAGAAGTGGAGATCGGAGATCTGCAACCGGAAGGTACTCAGTTACAACACATGAACAAGCAGATACACTGCTATCATCTGGCTTTTAACTTATATTTAGAAAACAACAGATAAAAACAGATGAGAGATGCTGCTGGTAAGCAAAGACAGTGAATGAGCAGAATCATATCTCATGCTAATTCCAGCTCAACAAGCAGCTCACCCAGGACAGCAGAGCTTTCCAAAGCAGCCACCTCTTTCGAGTTTTTCTAAAGCAGCGTAGGCAGGTCCAAAGTCTGCCAGGCTGATCTGAGGGGGAAAGGGGGTAATTGTTTCTTTTATTTTTCATCTCTTCCCTACATCTTCTTCCCGACTATTTTGGCTGCAGCCACAGCCTATTTCCCCCCTCCTACAATTGTTTCAATGGATTCTTTATGGTTTATGGGTTTTTTTTTTCTTCCTCCCTTAAACTGAAGCCTGAAATATGCTCTGAATTAAGAAAAAGCTCCATGTCACTTGGGATTGCACTGCCGCTGAACTATTCCGTGTGTGTGTGCGCGCGTGTGCGCGCAACCTTCTGGCCAAAAATGCCTCGGGGGCTCTCCCTAACCAGTGGGGTCCCGAAAAGGGTCCACTCTTCCCCATTGGCCGCCCTCTGAAGTGGCTGCAGGGAGAGCTTTCCTCCACCCCCACTAACATCACACTCCCTCTCTAGCACATCTGTCCAAGCCTGCTCGCTGCTGGCCCTTTGCTTCCCCATATGCTACAGGCATTTTTTGGCCTGGCTGAATCCTTAGTGCATTAAGCGGGAGGCCCCTAGTTCAAGAAATCTCCCCCACTTATAATAGGTAGTGCAGAAGAAACTGTGTGTGCAGAGGAGGGGTGAGAAGCACAAAAAAAAAAAAAAAAAAAGTGGGGGGGAGAGATGTGTGTGTGTGGTGGGGGGAATGTCTCGCCTGTTATCTTTATAGGGAAAGAAGTACATTTGCTGAGGGAAAATAACACACGGCTTTGGCTTTTAACCTTTTCTGTTCTCTGCGCAGAGCGGGAAGGTGGGATGTTGCAGAGGCTCCTGCGCTGTGAGCAGGATTCGGAGACGCGGAGGTCTCCTCGGGCGGCAGTTTCTGCCTGAAGTTCGTGTAGTTTGTTCTGTGATGAATGCAGCTGGGTAGAAAATAACACACGTGTGCAGGCACGCACACACACACACATGCTGACACCACGAACAAGAAACCTAATGGATATCGCTTTGCTTGGTCCCAGGTTTGAGACTGGAATCTGGGAACTGGTCAGTGCATCTAGAAATGGTCTTGCCTGGACTGTGCTGGTTGGACCCTAGCGAGGGTCGTGTGCTGGGGCAGCCAGCTATACCGTGCACTGTAAAACCCTGCTGCAAACCCACAGTCCGGCTACCTAAATCTTCTTTGGGCCCCCCCGGGACTCCCTCAGGACCCTTTCCCAGCTGAAGTGTCAGCTCTTGTTATCTAGATGATTCCCTCCTGCTGCTCTGACACACCATAAGAAGCTTCACAAAAGGCATGAGGCTGTTAGTGCAGAAGAGCATCAACCCCAAGCTCTTCTCTCAGCCTGTCATGAGGGTGATGGCTAACTGATTGCCTGAGCTCCAATTTACAGCTATCCTGCATACCTCATATTGAGGTGAAAAAATGACTATGGGCATTTGGTCATAACCGTGGCTTTACTGTTTTAGTTTCCTTTAAGTGAGCTAAGCTAGGCTTCACAGAGACCACAGGATCCTTGGGAAGAGATAATTCTGAATGGAACAACATGGAACCAGATTGCAAACCCTTTACCCTACTCAATAGGAACTCATGCAGAAGAGAGCCCCGTTGAGGTCAGCATAACTATTCCTAATTATCTCTAAATTACCTCTGGTTTCAGCAATGAGATGTTCACCCAACTAGGGAAACTGTGCCTGTTACCTTGAAGCACCTCTGTTCATTTTTGTTTGAAGAAGTAATCTGTGATTTAAAAGACAGGAATCAATTTCCATGAAGCAGTGTTCATCTGCTAGGGAGTGGCGAGCTTAGGAACGGAAAGTTGTATGCATATCATAACACTGCTTCCACTTGGTGACTAAGCTAGCAGTCAACTGTAAACAGCGACAAATTAAACAGTTTAAAAACCTAAAAGCATTAATTACATCATCTATCACAATGTGATGAGGCAGAAAATTAAAACAAAGGTATGGAACTGAATGAGAACCCTCCAGCAGCTGCTGCAAAAGACCAAGTTTCTGATGTAACATGTCATGGCAAAAACAACTGTTTTCCTTGGATGTAAACTTGTGCTAGGACTGTGCTAGGAAAAAAGAAGTACTGTTATATACTTGTGAATATGAAGTACTAGACATGAATTTTGAGATTAATGATGGAGAGTGATATGTAGAAAAGAAGATCTGATACTGAACTGCAGGAGGTCTGTGAGGGTGGAAAGTTAAGCCAACCACAGCAAGTCCCCTGAATAGAGCATCTAGCCAGAAGAAGAGACAACCAAGCCTCTCTTGGGAAGCCCCTTTGTGTTCAACTCTGTGCTCAACTCCATGCCAAAAAATAAAAGCCCACAGAGATATCATATGGAACAAGTCTTCCTAATGGTGTATGTCAAGACAATCAGAGATGAGACACAGTCTTTCTTAGAAAACAAGGACATTTTAGCTAAAAGGCTACCTTGCCTAGAGACTTTTGTTGATAGAATGTAAAATCTAGAATATTCTTAATCAAACTACTTTATCTTATTCCTCACTTGCTATAAGAAGTGTGATAATCACCTGGCCTCACAGGAGTGTTACATGGATAAGGTCTTTTATGCCCACTAGCCATTTAAATATTTATATACATTTAAATACTTCTCACTCCCCTGAAAAACAGCAAAGAAACTATCATCACTGCATCTGCTTGATAATTTCTAGTATTTTATTCAAGCTCATTTTTAAATGCACTTGAAACTACAAACTAAGAAATACAGCAAGATGACAACCGAAAATGCAGCCTAGTCTATTCATTTACTGAGAGGGCAATATAAACTATACCCATTCCATTCCTGACAGATGATGGTCTAAGACCTCCAAAGAAGCAGACCTGGCAACCTCCTTATAGAACTTATTTTAATCCTGAACTATCCTTGAAGCTAGAAGCTTTTTCTAATATCTAGACTAAATGCTTTTTGCTAAAAAATAAGCCAATTATTTTTCTCCTACATGTTGCTACTATGGAGAATAATTCATCACCATTCTCTCTCTAGAGTTGTTTTACATATTGGAAAAATGTTATCACATCCCTGTCAGTCTTCTCTTCCCTAGACTAAACAAATCCAGTTCTTTCAATCTTTCCTCATAGGTTATTTTCAAAACCTCTTATCATTCCTGTAACTCTCTTCTAGTCCCTTTCCAGGCTGTCAAGATTTTTCTTAAACTGCACAACCAAAGCTGAACATAGCCAAGGCTCTACCAGGCTTGCATGAAAAGGAAAATTCACCCTTCATCATCTACCCACAACAGTGCTGCTAAATCTCTCCACAGCATTATTTGTCCTTTTTGAATGATATTATATCATTTATATCAGTCCATATCTTAATTTATATAAGTCAGTTCATATCTTAATTTCTAAAATATATTTTCTCTTGATAAGTATGTTCTGGTTTTGCATTACCTTTATATTTGCATTTACATCATTAACCTCTATGAGTTACACTAGTCTGTTGCATTCTGGTAGCTAATTTCAAATATCCAGGTATCAAAATCATTTGGAGTTCTCTTTTCTAAAATGTTGATAACTACCCAACATGACCTTAGCAAATTTCGACTGCACACTTTGCATATGGTCCAAGACAGTAATTTAAGTATTGAGCACTTCCTCGCTCAGGGCAGACCCTGGCGGGATCCCATTTGACCTGTCCTCCCACCATGACAGGAAACTATCAACACATTTTTGAACCTGAATTTACAGCAAGCTGTGCACCCATATTGTGGCTACTAGAAACACAACACATTACTTCACTATGATACAAAATCTTACCAAAATCAACATACATTGAATCTACTACTTTGTTTTTATTTATTAGGTCATCTTCCCTACAAAGAAATTGAACCTGTTTAACATGATTTGCTCTTCACAAATCCATATCTGCTGTTTCATGCTAAGTGCCTATTTTCTGAATGCTTGTAACAGCTAATTCTAGAAACTTTTGGGGTTATTGGAGTGAGTTTTATTATTGCATAATCCCACTGGTTCTCATTTTCCCCTATTTAAAAATAGACCCTATGTCTACCCTTCCCTGGGCCTCTGACTCTACTGTGGTCATCTATGAATTCTGAAAGATAATCTCTAATCATACTGAGACTGTTTCAGCTAGATCCCAAAGTACTCCAGGGTAGATTTCATCAGGCCCTGCTGAATTGAAGAACATCTAAATTATTTAAATTTTAGCCAGCATAGTCTTTTGCTATTTTAGATGATCCCCTTGTTAAAGCTTACTGAGTTAGTATACAATTGCAATCAACCTCTTTTTGGAAGAAACGACCAAAAAAGGCATTGAGAACTTCATTCGCTGTGTCATTTGTTATTTCCTCTCTTTCCTTTTAAAGCAATGAAGTAACTATCCTAACATTCATTGTTTTCATGTTTGCATTTATGTTTTTAAGGGTCTTTGACTCAGGGGCTGATTTATGGGGGGGTAAAGTAATGCAGGCACAGGATCTGTATTATCTAGAAACGCAGATGCCATGAACAGATGAGTTGCTGCATAATTTTTGGCTTTGTAAAAAGCTCAGGGACCTTTAAAAAAAAGGCAACATTCCCTGGGAAATTATCAGAAGTCTAAACAGTATAAATACATGTGCAAATACTTCTGCTGTCTTTTAAGGAAGTTAATCAAGTAACTGGTACACTCAAGATTGTGTGTGCTTGTTCATGCATCTGTATATGACCTGATGAGCCAAAGTATATTTGAAAAGTAAATTCAAACTCTAATGTACACAATATATATTTTTCATCTAGCTGACCAAATGATCTTAAAATACATTTTCCCCAAAGATGGCAAATGAAAGGAAGATAATGACAAAAGTACACAATGCACTTTAAAAATCAAAATAAGTCTTTTTTTTTTTTTTTTTTTTTTTTTTTTAAAGTGTAGCTATTGGCAAGAGATCCTTGGAAACCCTGCGAGTTTTATGCGGTTTGATGATCTTTTAATTAGAAATGGCTGAAATTTGAACTGAAGATTGCTGAATGCTGTGTCTGGATGGAAATGGGAGGCTTGCTTCTGCCTGACTTGCCATGTAAAACAGGCTCATGACCAAATTCTAATAAACCTGACTTAGAGTTGGAATGCCAAATAGCAAAGGATACAGCACTGACTAAACAGAAATTCTCCCCAAACTCAGACCAAAATGTAATTTGAACAGGGAAAGGGGTAAATGCTTCAGAAGCAGGTTGGAGGAATCAAGAAAGGAAGGAGAGATACGGCTGGATCAATGGAGACTGGAAAAAAAAAATGGAATTGAAAAATGGAGAGAATCAGGCAATCGCAGAAGCTCTGGAAAATATCTGTGACAAAAAAAGCCCAGATGACAAAGATGATGAGAGAACCTACTCAAAATCCTGTAGGTGCCTAATTGTCCTTGAAGGTCTCACCCTAAATTCTTAACTGGCTTAAATGGATGTTGCTCAAGTGAGGGCAAAGAGACTACTGATTTGAAAGGCAGTATTGCCAATTCCTTCAGGCAAGCTGAATCCTATAAATATGAAAGAAATCTGTCACTTAACTTTGCTTGCCTATAATGGCATGATGGAACATCTCCTGTCTCCTCTTTAAATCTTAGGCTCCACATATAGAAACCCAAGTGCAGAATGCCTGAAATCACTGCAATGCTCTGTGCACTTACAGGTATCCTTAAAGGAGATCCTGAGAACATTCCCTTGTAAGAACTGAGGCTCTTCATCTACTTCAAAACCATACCTGAAAGCAATAGCTTTACATCATACATATACATCTTAACACTTTTCCTCCTCTTTGAATTTCAGGTGTCATTTGATTAGCCCTGCAAAATCTTTCGGGTTGTATTTAGTCTGGAACAACATACACAGAATAGATTATGAGTATGCAGGGTGAAGCAGATCACTGAACATGAGACAGATTAGCAGTTATACTAGACAGCCAATCTATTTAAGTCTTCTGTATTTCATTGTGATTTAACGTAATTAAAAAATGGATTTTTTTCAGTGTATTACTTGGAAATAGGATTTCCTTTTCATCTTGAAGATTAATATTATTATTTAAAGGTGTTCCTGTTTTGGACAAAGGCCCTCAACATTTTTAGTTAAAATTCCACCTTGTCAAGAAATTTTAATTTCTAAAAATAATTCAGATCTTTTTTTGTTCACTTGATGCTGAAAGCCACAAAATACGCAAATTCCTGAAAATTCAAGGTTAGGGACTTGGTGAAAGCTAGTGGAAGTCTTAAAAATGTACAGAGCCAGAACATTGTAATTGTTTCTTCTGGAAACAGTAAACAAAAATATTAATTGCTAATTTCACATTGCCCTTTATATTATCCATTTAAAGGAGGCACTCATCAGGTCCATCTGCATCTTGTGAATTTCTTTACTCTTTTTTGCACCTATAAAATGCTCATACGTCCTTGCTGATTGCAATCCCTTCCTCCAAACAGAAAGTGAGATACTACGGAGAAGAACCTCAGATCTGTGTCCAAACTCTTGTGTGCGAAGACATTCCAGGAGGAGGCCCACGCGCACACACGGACAGCAGCCGCACCTTTCCAAGCGCCTTCGCTTCCCCTTTTTACGATGCTAGCACATGCCAAACTCCTGGATGCGGTCTGGGAAGATCCCAAGGTTGCAAACAGCCTAATGCAAAGCAAGCTGGGGACGGGGGCGGAAATGCTACGACTTGCATGACAAAAGCAGAACTGCTATCCTGAAGCTTTTGATTTTAACCTTTTTACTACAGAAATCTGAAGATAAGTATCAGCAGCTGGACACTGAGTCAATCTTAGTCACAAGAGCCCGTGTAAATAATGAGATTTCTAAACAGTGAACTTATGTCAAACAGCTTTGTGCACGGGGGGCGGAGGGAAGGAAAGTTGTGCATTTGCTGGAGAAACTCTCGCTTCCCAAACCGTTTGCGGACATGTCTGAACAGGCCTGAACTTGCCCAAGGTTAAAGCCAAAACAGGAATTTCTGCCTTTTTCAGCTGGCCCCTCTGTTTAAATTGGAGTGGTGACATCAGCGGAAATGAAGGATTAGGGACAGAGAGAAAGAGGGGGAGCCTGAAGAGACTGAGACCTGCTAACTGCAGAGTGCTGCAGCTCCGCCGGCTTTCACAGATCAAATAACCCGGCTTTAACTTATGCATAAGCTGGCCCCTTCTCCAAGGCTGAACAAGAAATCCAGTCCCCATGTTCAATTCATGGGGCAAACGGAAGAGTGATTTGATTAATGCATGTAGACATATACGTGAGGGGAGGGATGGGAAGAAAGCAATGAGAAAGTGCTCTCTGGAGGCTCAGTATTAATTAAAGAGTGCTCTCTAATGAAATAACCATCTACAAAACTGCATTCCAATTATGAGATCTCTTGTAACAATTTTAGCATCTACCGCATATGCTCCTGGAGTTTTTCTGCATTAAGCCAGCCAAACTTCTTGCCCTCCCTCGGCCTCAGGGCTCTCCCATATGGATTCTCAAGCCTGCCTGCTCCCAGGATCACCTGAGGGGCCAGGGCATCTACAGGTGGACGTAGCCAGGCTTGGATAAAAGGAGGATGTTTATATTCATTGGAAACCAGGGGCTGATAATCAAAGACAAATGGGAATTAGTCTTGGTGAAAATCGGTGGGAACCACAGTTTTAGCTTAGCTGTCCTTTTTAAATGTGGCCTTTGTAGCACAAGGATTTACCCAGATTGTAGGAACTATAAGTTTATTAGTTTTCTCTTTATTAGGAAAGACCTTGGAGCCTCCTCATAACTTTAGACCTGTGGGTATAGCCCTACACCTGGCCACAACTTCTTCTTGAGAGCCCAATGTTCCACTTAAGAGCAGGGTCTCCCAAAATGGATCCCGTTTCAGGTCTTCCCCAGTCTAACATTAAAAAAGCTTATTTAATTGTTTCAATTTGATCAAATTCATTTTATTAGAGTGTCTAACATCTCCTGGGATTATGGTGGAATTAAGTTTTGCCTATACTGCAACATTTATTCTGGTACCTTGCAGCATGTGAGGTATTACAATGGGAGGGAACTAACCCAGCTCCATTTTTCCTTGCTGATCAGAAGAGGATACATATAAAATGCTTTTGGGGACTGGAAGACAAAACACACCCCTTTATCCAGAATACAGTTCCTGTGAAAGTTGTTCTGGCCTGAAAGGTTGGGCTTTTTGCAACGTTATTTTACTCAAGAGCTTTATAGTAATTGTTCTGATCAGCAATAAGTTCTTCTGTTTTCCCATTTTATGGGCATTATGTAAAGCAAAAGGACAATGAAGTAAAATGGATTTTGTCAAAGCCACCAAACCATTACAAAAGAAGATTCATTGCATAATGGATGCCCTGTTCCCCATTGGGACAGAAAAATACCCTGGCTACAGCATATTTATTTTGTTTTGTGTGTTTGATATCTGATGCCTACCAGAAGGATTTGTAAAGAAACCTAAAAGGCATTTAGGCTCCCAATTTAATGAGATTTAAGCATTTACTTCTGCTGGAAATGTTTGAATATAATATGCTACAGACCAAACACACTACAGAGTTTTAATCACCTCCAAAGTCTGATACCTTCAACAACAACACATTGAAAAACAGTAGAAAATTAGGAAGCTGGAGGCATCAGAATGCAAATGAATCCTTCCATGCCCTGACTTCCCAGACTTTCCAAAGCATTGCAGATTATTAATTCTCAATGATTACAACTGGGGCAGCAATTACTGAAGACTTCAGAAAGTCAGCTCTCAGCTTAATTTTTTTTTTCCATATACTAGTACATGGCTTGAAGATGTGATGGCTGCAAAAGCTCATTTGAGGACCCTGAAAATTCCAGAAACAGATTTTAAAATGAACAGTCAGCTGGTAAGCTTTGAGACTCTTCTGTAAGGCTCAGTAAAGGCAAAGAAAACCCCAAACCAACCAACCAAACCAAAAAACAAAGGTCAGTGGGTGACAGTGAAAGAGAAAATACAAACGGGCTTTCTAAAATGACTACAGCTCTATGGCATTAACTGGGAACACCAGAACCCACTCGGTGCCTGACTCCACTACCTTTTACTCTCGTGGAGCAGTCACGTTATGAATCAGCTTGCCTCTGGAGTCAGCTGTTATTTCATTTCACTGGAGGGAAAGAACAGAATCAAGCCAGTAAATACTATCGCATTTATACATAGATTTTGTTATGTTACATGAGAAATAGTAGCATAGGACTGCTGGGAGCTTTCAGACTGATAAAGCTGTTATCATATTTCTGTTTTTCACTGGGGAACAGCAGCACCAAGAGATCAAGGTCATGTTTAGTAGTGAGAGCTTAAAGGGTATTTTAAAGATGTATAAGTTTAAGCATATGTTTAAGTGTTTATCTAAACTAGAGACTCTGCAAATGGCCTAAGACAATACAGATCAAGCAAAATCCATGGCAGTGAGCACCAATGAGTCCCAAGCAGCAGTTCAAGGCCGTAATTGCAAAACCATCAACTCTTTGCAGTGATAGCTCTATTAACATCATCTCAATTTTTTTGTCCCTAAAGAACACTTATGCCCCTTATAGCCCATCTAGCAAAGGAAAACAAGGAGATACCAGTTCCAAGTTCCTCTCCATTTCTTATCTAAATACAGCCTCTTATTTCATTAAGAGTGTCACACTGTCCTAAGCCTCTCATTTGAGCAGGAGATGAGAGTTTTACCTGAAGTGCTTCAGTAACTCTCCTAGACAAGTCCAAAGCTCTCGAGACTAGTATTAAATGCACTAGGTTTTTCTTCTGCATTACTCAGATCCTTCAAAAAGTCAGAGTGAGAAATGAATATGCATTCTATATGTCAGCTGGTTATATCAAAGCCTATCTGTGTCTAATTAAAGAAAATAATCTGCCTATGTGAAGTTAACAGGAAAGCTCTAAACAGATGTTGATTAAAGAGTGCCTCTGTAGAGTACTTTTTGAGAGGTCATTTTACTGAGTTTAGTTGAGATGGATGAAGGTGAGGTATTTGGCAGTGAATTGCATCTTTGAAGTGAATGATGAAATCAAGTTTTAGCATGGAAGCACAGAGGTTGCAGTGACATTCATCTGTAGGGGAGGCAAATGGAATTATTACGAGACGGACAAACTAATTCATGTGAGCAAAGACTGTTTCAAGTGAAGAGTCACTTTAAAGTTACATATAAAAGTTAGTCTGAGTCGTGGAAGAGAAAATTAGTGAACTTTTGGCTGGAAACCCAATTTCCACTGAAACTCTTTTAAACAATGAGCCTTCAGATTAAATTCTTCCTTACCTCTTAGCAACATTACAGTGAATATATCCCATTAAAAACTTCTTCACAGCCTTGAGTGTGCTATTAAAAGTCAATCAGTTGGACAGAAAAGAATCTTCTTTTTTCCTTATCTCCCCAAAAATACTGGCAGTGAAAAAGCAAGCAAAGTTATTAGCCTAAATGATTTGCAGAGGGTGGGCTCTGCCTTCTGATGCTGAAAACACTACAGTCCTGCTGAGCAGAGAATTTGGTCCATGTATTGAAACCCTCACGGAGATTATGCCTGAGATGGAACAAAGGAAATGCCACAAGTTCCTCTTTCTCGAATAATGTTTGCGATCTTCATGACAATCCCAATAGATTTATTATGTCTCTGAAAACATCCTACTACGCTTTATAACTCCTTCTGGAATAGCCACAATTTACTGGTAGACAGAAACCATTAGGTGAATACGGTCCTTTCCCTTTCTCTTTTGTTGAAATAAACAAAAATCCAATGTTAACAGAGAGCTGCAGATAGGAACTCTGCTGAGTGTTTGACTGTAAATGAAACCCTCAGTAGCTTATTGCTTGGAAGTGAGAGCAGAGGTTGAAAAGTAAGTGCACTTTGTCCAGGGCAGAGCATTGCTAAAATAATTTCTGACATCCTGTGCCAAAGCACTGTAGTCAACAGACTTGGCTAATCCACCCTAATAAATGAAAAAGTTATAAAAATAAACATCTTCAAAAGCAGCTGGGAGCTGGCCAACATGAACAATCAGAAGGAAGCCACGCTGCACTCCCCGAACCCTGAAATAGTCAACACTAAAAATTACCTTTCCTATGATATTTCTAACAGGCCTGGACTGACCCTGCTGGCCATCAAGCCATGGCCACTTGTGAGTAGACTATTCCCTGCTCAAAAGGATTATCAGTGGCTACCAGCAGTACAACTGGGATATTTCCACAATTTCCATCATCTAAATGACTACCCACCCTGTAAGGGATCCCATACCAAAATTGCTCTAGAAGACTTTGTTTGGCATTGCCGTTGCCTCTTCACAGAAATAGAGGTAGGTACAACAAGAATTGACACTGGAAACAACCTACCTCTCATATTTCTATGCTGTCTACTGAATTATTTCACAAAGTGCAGAGAATAAAACTATAATGCAACTCTTCTGGGCAGCTCAACTTACTTCAAATCATATTTCATTAAGTAGAGAAAAAATGTGGTGGGGAGAATCATATAGGGGAGAGTAGTGAAATAGATAATATATCTAAAAACTGTCCTTTCCTTTGGCCCACTTCCCATGGAAGTTTTCAGTCTGCTTTATTTGGTATTGTTAATCTCAGAGATGTCAGTGGACTTCTTTGCAACTTCTAGAAGAAGCCAGGAAATAAAGATGCAAGTATTTTAATGAAATCCTTGAATATATATACATATATATAAATGCATATATATATAGTCATGGCTTAATGTCTAGACTCTTTCTTGGAATTAAGGCTCTGGCTCATTTTCCTTTTTTTCTCCAAAGTGCTGTCCTGCATGACTGCAAGGCTTGAAAAGCCAGCATCTGAAGCTACATTCTATGGTTTCTCTAAATTTATACCTTACTTTCAAATTTTATATTGCAGGGTTATGTTATGAAATAGGTGTAAACACAAAGATAAAAGGATATTTCAGTCACCATTGATTTTATACATTTCTGACTTGCTCTGCTTTTTGTGAATCTTCAAAATATCACAGGCCAGCAACTGATTTACATCTCACAACTAGGTTTTCATTTCTTAAGTTATTTTATGTATCTTTTCATAGAAGATTAAATTGCCATTCTCCACACAGTATTGCTAATATTAGACTCATTCCAACTTTACACCTGGTGCACTTTGACTTGGTTCCATTATTACCACTTGACTTCAGTATATGACATGCTGTTGACCTCTGCGTTATCAGAACATCATTAGCTTCACTGTAGTCCTCCTAATACAAAGCTGTGCTTTAGCTCACTGTTGAACTGGTTTTGCAGATACTTATTACCATTTTGGTTCAAGAGAGTTTGCTCTTTCCTCAAGCATTAACTTCTGCTTAAAGTCTTCAGAGACGAGGACGCACCCAAACCTAGGCCATGCCTTAGCGCCAGGAAACAACTGTGATTGCTCAAGGAAGTTACATGATCAACAGCCCTTGTGTCCCTACTCATCTGCCCAGTCCTCTGTTCTTCAGCCACCACCCCCAAGTACAAAGCCAAAATATAAGGTCATGGTGGTGCTAGTAGATAGCACCATTTACCAATATTACCCATTTATATTTGGAAACAAAAACTTCATCTTCCCTCACCGATCTGGAACGAGGTCCAAACTCGCATCTCTGTAACCTCAGTAATGCTACCACAACACACTTCACTTATCCATACCGAGGTCCTCCCCATCCTGTCTGCAGAGGAACTGCTAACACTGCTGTCGCACTTCTACCAGAATAACTTGTCCTGCAAAAGAGTTTTATAGATGTTAGCAACTGTGGTGTCACTGCATCCATAATAGCAGCATGCAGTGATTTAACTACAAGAGGTTCCAAACTATTCTTCTCTATTTTAACTACAGCTTCTAAGTTGACAGTAGGGAACAAAGCCATGGCAGCAATGGCAGAACACTTGTCAGGCAGCTCTAAATCTGGGATGCATTAAACATGGCTGGAGAGGGCTTATTTATTAATTGATAGTATAAGTTCACAGAGTTTTTGTCTATTAATTCATAGTGTTGTTAGTCTCAGCTAGAAAGGGCATGAGATCATCTAGAGAGAGAGTGGAGTATCTAAGTCTGAGATGAAAATGAGGGGCTTACATTTAGAGAAAAATTGGGTTAGCTTTGGGGAGGTACATGTGCCCTGACATGGCTGTTTTATTCTTTCTGTTTATCATCACTAGCAGCAGCAAAACTTTGCAGAGGTTTTACAGACATTATGTCTCCCCTTAGTCATGGATTCTTATCAAGAGTATTAACACTGAAATGATATTATCAATGAAGAAAGGCCAGCTCGTTATTTTCCTCCTATAATGCCCTGCTTGAGGTGAGCCCAAGTGACAGGATGGAGCCCTCGGAGCACAGGGATCATTTATTAAATCTCCAAAGCTTCGCATCCTTACATCACTTCTTTAAAGGAGGCACGAGGCAGGAACTAATATATGCATGTCTTAGCACAGTATGTAATGCAGTGAAGTCCTGACCTTGTTCAAAGTTACTAAGTGCTATTAATATATATAATGGAAATAAATATTAGTCTCGTTTTGCAGATCGAGCAACTTGAGACAGAAGACCCTGGTGTGATTTGTCAGGACTGACATACCCCCAGGTATCTTGACAATTCCTTTTATCCTAAGCTCCTAAGTTCATTCCTATCCATCGTATGGCTCCTGGAGGAGAAAAAAAAAAAAAAAGAAAGAAAAAGACCATCTCTAAAAATGCTCTTGCTTTATCAGCAGAAAGAGGGTGATAACAAAAACAGCTCAGGCCAGACAAAAGCTAATTGAAGCATATGAGCTCAAGCAGACACGTAGATACCTTAAAATAGCCCAGCAAGACCAAAGGATGAATCTTCTTTGAAGACTGGAATACCCAGACAAGAAACTGGCAGTCAGGCTTGAAGTGACCCAAGATAAGGCATTTCCTGCAAGGTCAACCACCTGCTTGAAATCTTCTGAAAGGACAATGTGGTCCACTGTGCTGAGAGCTGTGGTGAAGAACTCACCTAAACCGCTCTTCTGCATGAGATGATTGCATAAGCTTTCCAGTGGGCAGTCCGAGTCCTACCATACTCTTGCCTTAGAGCCAGCCTCAAATATATGTATGAGATCATGGATACGGAGGTGCTATTGATGCTGCACTGAAGTGACCTTCTCTAGAACCTTGAATATAAATGGAAAACACCGTAGGCGACCAGACAAAAATTTGACACATTGCCTGGAGAGAGAACAGACTGTTTCAGTGCCTGAAAGAGGAATGCTGCATGGCAGTAAGTAATAGGTAGCATGCATTAAACAGAATCTATTTGGACACAGATCTGGGGGATAAGTTTCCAGTGTGACATTGAATTCTTCAGGCACTGTGGCAGGCTTAGCTTCTTAAAGGAAATTTGCTCAGAGGAATATAAGCCATTTCCAAGCATGAACAGAGTACATTAAAGCTCTGACTCAGGCTTTGATTCAGGAAAGCACTTAAGCATCCTTCTTGTAAAGGGATACTTCTCAGTGTTTGGACTTTGGAAAGGAAGGGGTACTGTGGCCTGCCTGGCCCAACTCTATATAAAAGAGCATAAAATAAACCTCAAGCTAATGTAATTAAGGAAGAATCTTTCATAGGGGACATATTTATTCCATTACTGCCCACTGCAGCAGTTATTGCACCTAGGACTGGCCTTTCCCAGGAATAACACAATGACTAGACAGGAGAATGGCCCATTTTGATAAAAACATTGTCTAAAATATTTAAGACAAAGAAATACTAATGTTTTTCAGTGTGAATTAGAAAATCACAGCACTACTTTTCAGCTGTGATGGGTTTGCACTGGTTTATCATTTGGCACTAAAGAAAATGGAGAAAGGAAGAACATAGCACAAATGAAAATGTTTCTGTGGGCAATAGCTCCTCAAGGTACCAGGAAATTTTGCACGAGAGAAGTCCAAACCAGAAGAAAAAAAAGCAAAAAAGAAAACAACAACAGAAAGTAACCCTTGTTTCACAGCTGGTTACATTCTCTGGGAAAAGGCTACGAAGGATCTCACCAAAATTTACCTTTTCAAAATTGTGCCAAAAATATCAAAACTTAAAAAGAAAAAATATATATTAATCTTTACTGTAAAAACATCAAAGATATAAAAAAAATCTAAATCACGAACTCGTTCACTTTACAAGGAAAATTAATTTATAAATCCATGGCACTTTATTTCATGATGCACTAATAAATGTAGCGCATTTTGCAATAATAATAAAGTCAAGGCAATGTAAGATCTCTGTGCTATAACTTGGCTGTTAAATCTTTTCTTGAAAGTGCTGTGAGTTTGCCAGAATGTTTGGTGAGAGATGTCAGGGTTGCAAATAGAAAAGGAATTAAGCAAGTTTTGTTATATACTACAGTCCCTTTTTCTAATTTTTTTGCTACATTTATTTGTCCAAGCACTTTGTAAGGATTTTACAATTTTACATATTTTAAAAACAATTGACATTAATAATTTACATATTTTAAAAATAATTGACATTAATAATCTTATTTTAGGATCACTAAAGTTTTAGCTGAAATTGCAGGTTGGATTTGATACTGCTCTAGACTAAATTTCCATGAATCTCTGCCCCTTCAAAATATTCCACAGAATACAGCCATTATATTCAATATAGTGAAACAAGATGGATAAAGTAGGAAAATTGTTTCTTTTCAGATGAGAAAACTAAATTTCAGTGACACAGCCAGGGTTACATGAGGAGTTAACAGCAGAATTAGTGTTACTCCTATTTCAGTGCATTAATGATGCAATCATCCTTCCTTGCCCGTTAGCTCTCCTTATAATTACAGCCCATAATGACGCACGTTTTAAGAGTATAGACAAGCTGATATCATGTAAAGTGATCTGTTGTGTAACTGCATCATCTGTCTTGAAGTCTGTCCATCTAGGGTTGGATTCAGAGCGTGACCACGCTAGCTGTGGACGAGGAACACCCAGCAAAACTCCTGCAGTTTATTTCCAGCCTCATCCAAGCACAGTTTCCTTCCCAGCACATAGTTCCTAAAGCAGCAGACACAAATAGGCAGTGTAAGGCTGCCATTTGGGACAGTGACACAAAGTCACAGCAGTCAGTGGATACCTTTGCACGGAGATGAAGAGCAGGAGATGAAGAGCACAAGATTCAGCCATGGGCAGCAAAGTGTTGAGACTGAGCTGATACAGGAGCTGGTCTCTATCTGTTTTATTTCAGATCTCTGTCTTCATCCTTGTATGACTGAAATTATTTTTGGGCCTGGCTGCACAACAAGGGCATTTTGGCTTTGAGCTCCCAAGGCTGTCTATTCCCTATCTTTAAATTGATATGGAAAGAGATAGCAGTACAAGTGAAGGTGATGCACTGCTCTATGAACAGGGGGATCTATTTACACTAGAGAGAACACTTCTAGACACTATCTACCTGCCGGTAAGAAGTGTCAGCTTAACAGTTCTTCTCAAGTCACAAAAACAAATAATCCTTCTCATTCGCCATGACCTTGGGCTTTCCAAAACACCCTGCAAAAACAGGTAGCAGCCAATATAGCGCAGAGGGCCACACAGCATCTTGAACTCCTATCAACCCCTTCCAGGGGGTTGCCAGGGTTATATGCCACAACCGATGGCTCAAACTCCCAAAAGCTCCATTTTCAGAGCTGAAGGAGGCCGTGAAGGCTACGAACTATATGAGGACTATGATGACGATAGAAACTTCTTCGAACAAGTCAAAGGTATGAGGACCATCCTGGGAAAGGCATGAGCCTAAGATCATGCCCCTAATGTCAAAGAAAACTCTCTTGGTTCATCTGTCAATTCTCACATCCTCATTTCTTTGTATTTTCCAAAGCTCTATAAAATAAGTCCCGATTTTCGTTATTTATTTATTTGGGTCGCTGTGTATCACAGTGACACATTGAGAAACTGACATCTGCAATTTTCACATGTCAGAGTGACTGTAACTTGAACTGACAAAATAAATTGCTGTTCGCACACTCCCACTGACTTTGTTATGTCCCTGAAGCCTTAGGCCTATTTTTTCAATTAAGATCCCCCCTTCTGCCATCCCCCTCTTCCTCCTGCAGAAGCGCAATGAATGGCTGGCAGGAGGGAACGTGACTTCCACAGCTGGCAGCAGTTGACTGAGGAAAGCCATGGTGTTGCTGATACAGACAGCACGTAATTCCCCTTGGCTTTTCAGGAAAAGGGAAACGTCCTTCAACAAGCTAATGCTACCAAACTGCTCGGTGTGTTCAACAGCTCAAGGTGCAGCAGACAACAGGCCTATGCCCATTTGCTCTAGCTTACAGGCTCAGGCTTCTGGCTCAAAATTTTGAGAAAGGAGTTGAGCAGAGATGTAGCAAAGTTCAGTGAAAAATAACACGAATCTAGGGGAATTTTGGATGAACATGCCACACCCTGGGAACAATGGATATTAAAATCTCAGGTAGCAGGATATCTGATCTGCTGCATGGTTCAGCAAGGGAAATAAACCCAAAGAGCTGACAACTCCCTAAGCTTTGGCTCACGAACAGTTCCCCCATCTCTCTCATGTTCAATTTCATACTAGCAAACCTGTGCTGTCACCTCACTTCCATTTCTGACCTTCATTCCTTCTTGTGCTGTCACTACGAACATGGAAAACATTCCCTTCTCTGCAGTAACACAAGCCAAATAAAGAAAGCTGGAACTATTTCAAATACCAGGACCATTAAAGCTCGTGAACTATCACTGCTCGACTTCCTTATTCCTGTGACAACTATACCCTGGCTGAGCCCTAGAATTGGGTCCCAAGCCTTTTCCTTTGCTTGGTAAAATGAATCACATGCTCCTGAGTGCTACAGAAGGAAAGCATATTCTGTTTAATGGTCCAGGTTGATCCAAGTTGTTCCCTCACTTGGTAAGCCTTTCCATATATTTGGAATGAATTTGGAGCAACAAAACTGCATGTGGCTTGCACAAATAATTTACACACTTCCAAATTCCTTCCTCCTTTCATGTGTGATACTACATATTTATCCAACAACATGATAGGGAAATTCAGTGGGAGGGGAGGGAGGGAAGAAAACACCATCTTCTGATGCACTGGCCATTCCAGAAGGAGTACTATTCAACCGCAAGAACTAGTCATATGCAGGAACAATTCTGTATTTCTATGGGCAGAACCATGAAGATGAACTCAATTATCTAACAACAGGCACTTAAAGGAAATCATCAATTCAGGGATGTATCTGGGTGTCTTGTGGCCTAGGAAGTTATGTGAACACCACATAATTAGATTACAAAGTGCATTTAGAGACTTTAAGGTTTGTGGTAGCAACTGTCTCAAAATTTCTGCTTCTGGGCTAGATGACTACAAAGAAGAAGAGCATGGTTTTGTCTATCCCAGATGAATAGTGAATGATACAGCAATGAAAAGAGGGGGAAAGAAGAGGAAGGAAGCCTAAAGCTACCATAGAAAAGAACTCCAAAGGACTGATGTATACAATACACAACACGAACTAACAAAATTTAACTAATTCAATTATTTAATTAACTACATGAGAATAGTTATTGTGTTTCCTTATTGTCATCCTTAAATGATACAGTTAAAAGCAGAGTCAAATCAAAGGTCTCAATAGCTGAGACCTCCCCTTAGCACAGAACACATTTTCCAAGCTCAGGAGTACTTGCTTTTAATCCCAGCCCAGTTCACCACCCCAGGATTCCTTTGCTGTCAGCTTCTGGTAAGCCTTTTAGAGCCCACACAGGAGTCTTAAAATTTACTTCAATTTCAGTCCAATATTTAAAAGCATTTTGGAGGGAATATGAGGAAATAATAGGAGAAATTTTCTTTCTATAGAAAATTCCAAGCTTACACTTTTTTTTTGATCCATAGAACCACAGATCCCTAGAACATTAATATTAAATTCTGAGCAACTCTTCCTCCTATTCCTTAATCTCAAGATCCTAACCTGTACCTGCTACTAGCCAAAGAGGGATGATCACATGCTTCTCCAAATCCCATTCTTGGATATTCTCACAGCCTGTCAGATGTGCATATGTGCACACATCGACACACTCCGCTCTGATTCTGCTCTAATTTCCACAAGAACAAATGTGAACAAACTCTTTTCAACCAACCGCATCTTCATTTTAAATAGAAGGAATTAGAGATCAGCATTAAGATACAAGTCACTTTTTGGGAGTGGTAAAAGGTAAAGAAAGAGAAACCAGAGTTTGTGATTCCATTCAACAGTAGGCTGCAAGTCCAAACCGCAGTGATTCACCAGCTTGATGCTGCTTTGCTCAGCAAGTCCCTTCAGCAGAAGTAGAGCTATCCCACTAACAGGGGATTCCAAAAGAATCCAGCAAGGCTAAGGCTGCCCAAAGATACTGATCAGCCTGCAGCAATACGTGCTAGGGATGGCCTTTACCAGCACATATCCACCAAATGAGACCGCACAGTGCTCCCCAGGATGGAGGATGTTTTTCTTTCATTTCATCTCCATAGATTCTGCTAAAACATGTTAGTCCTTCACCAGGTCTCCTAGAGCAGAACTGATTGCAGAACACACAAGAACTGCAAGGTGAGTGAAAGCATTGCATTAAGTATAATCTTATACGTAGGGAGGTGCCACAGCAGTCTCAGAAAAGCCCATGAATCCCCCAAAGCTGTGATTTCAAAAGTAAGTAATGGTGGCCTGAACATTCATCTGGAAATGTGCAGTGCACAGAATTCTTTATTTGTAATCTGTCTTTTTCATAAGGTTCACTACTTCTTTCAGGTTGGGAGAAAAAAAACGTCCCAAGAACACAGGAATCACTACTCTGATCACCCCAGTGATGCATCTCCTTCAGCAACTTGCCTGATTGAGCCAGCACCAGCTGCTTCAGTGCTAAATACAAAACTCCACAGTATGCAATTATGAAATAACCTTGTTGAGGGGAGTTTTCTTCCTCCTCCCATACTAACCCCTATTATTTAGCACTTGACTTATACCCAGAAGTATGTAAAACCCAGTAGGATACACCCCTCTCTAAAATTATCCTAACATAATTGGATGTTCTCATTAGCCTTACATATTTCTTCCATGTCTAAGGTGGTCAATCATTCCATTAATCGAAATGCCAACTGCTCATTTACATGGCAGAGGCAGAATATTCACAATATTTAATAAATATTTGATGTTTATACTCTACCAAACCTCCCAATCCCAGCCTAGCCATGCTTTACACACAGCAAGAAACTGTTTCTGCTGGTGCAGGAACACCAGTGCCCAGTATGAACTGCAAAGCAGTATTGCCTGTGTTAGGAAAGGGCTGCCCCATTTATCCATCTTGGATAGATGGATAAATGTTTTGGGCAAGGTTAATTGTAGTAGAATGATGAAGACCTATAGTAGAATGAAGACCTGAACCAAGGTCAATGTTTCCCAATCTATCCAGACCATCAGCATTTTCACATGCTTTTATGGCCTGCTCACCATGGTCTTTCAGATCATGGTGGAAAGAAGCTCCAGCAGCCTAAAGATTGTTGATCTGTGAGAGAAGCCCAAGACTGACATGCTGAGGTAGATGGGGATAAGTTTATGAACACTTAGCTAAGCAAACATAGCTGAAAACACTAGTAACTTTTTAGAGGAAAAAGCCATTCACAGAGGAAATGAACACGTCCAGTATACCAGACATATATATTTTATATACACACACACACGTCCTAGCCTTGTCAACCAGATGAAAATAGTCTAAGCAAAACCATATGATGTTTTTCTCTGCTGTCATGTAGCCGTTAATGTTGATGAAAAGTTTTCACATCTTTCCCTGTTCTCAAGAAAACAACAAAGTTAGGGCAAGGGTTTTTCTCTTGCCTGGGGAAACACACTAGGAATTATCTTCCATTTACCTGACACACACACATACACACACACACACACACACACACACACAAAATGCAGCAAACATTTTTAGGTTTTCTGAGTAAAAACTATTCTTTTGTTTAACCTGCTTTTCATTCCTTCCCTTACCCAGAGGTAAAACTATTTTCACTTTCTTTCCAAAATAATAAGGTTTTCCTTTGCTGACCTGGTGTTTCCCAATTCTGAACAGGACTTGTTTACACTGATCCCTCCAATTAGAAAAGCTGCTCTTGCCTGGTTTACATATCAATTGTAGAGAGAAAAGGGCAATGGACACAAGCAAAATAGTAAACTAGAACGGAGCCATTAGCAATTCAGCAGTTGTATATAAACCACAGAGCAGAGACTGAGCAAAAATCAGACCCTTCGCTGTATTTCATGCCGTACTCATGCACAAGAATGGCAAGCTCCCTGAGACAAGGACTCATACATAATAAAAAAGATGAGTCAATAAAACAGTGAAGCACATCATAATCTGCAGTGAACAGTATCTCCCAGTAATAAATTTGGTACCATATTTGGTGCTAAATAGGGTCTCAAAAGATCTAAGGGGTTTTAATATTGTGCTACTTCAGAATGAACAGAGAAGCAAACAGCTTTAAACACCCTGCTCCAGGTCTTCCCACCTGCAGGATAAAAGGCTGAATATTGAAGCAGGTAAGACCTGGAAAGTACAAGGAAAATCTTGGGTGCGTGCTCAAATCACCTTCCCTCTTTATAAAGAGATAAACTAATTACTCTCAAAACTTTGTTTAGTTTCAGACCTTTGTTTGGAGATTTAGCTTTCTTTGTTACAGCTTATCCTTCTTTCAGAGCACTAAGTTTAGCCAAATTTGAGTCTGCACAGAAACCAAGGGAAAAGTCATTGTGGTGGAGAGGGGAATCGGTTTTCTTCAGGGTCTGAACACACAAACTGTGAGGTGACACCATCACCTTGTCACAGCTCTAAAACCTACATCACATGCCAAAGGCAGGAGGAGAGCAAAGCAACAGCTCTGAGCAGCTCAAAAATCTTTGCAGACGTTGGATCAGCTGGAACTCTCCATGACCATAACATAACAGATGTCATGTTCCTTCCATCAAAACTAAAGGCCTGCAAGTTGAAAGGAAGACTCTTCCTTGCGTATCAAGGATCTAAATACAATTTGAAGGTGGCTGTACAATGTATATATTTATATATATATATATTTTATTTATATATATATATATATTTTTTTTTAAGTCTCCCACCTTCCCGACACCTCACTGAACACCAGAGATGCTTTCCCTTTAATCTGCAATGCCACCTTGTGGCTATAAACAATGAGAACATTCAAAAAACACACTTAAAATACTAGCTCAGATTAACCATGTATGAAAGTACCACATCTGCAGGCCAAACACCTGATGCAGAAAGGCAAGAGCTATCTATGAATGCCTGCACTTTTGAAGCCAGTTGATGATCTGCATGAGTTCATGTGAACTGAACTCATAACAACATATAGACAAGAGACTTATCGTAAGGTCCAGGGAAGGCCAATTTCACTGCGTCCTGTCCCTTTGCTCTCTCAGGAGGAAGGTGGAGGGAAATGGTTGCAAACTTCACCCAGGGCCCTTCTATCCTATTCCTGGTTCCCTCTCTAATTTTCTGCATGCATGCAAACATTGTCCCAGCACCTTAGGCACATGCAGGTGGAAATCTTCCCACTTACACACTGGCTGCTTCTTGCAGCAGTGCCTGGGGCACCTTCCCATCAAGGATTTACAAGTCCTTTCAAGAAGGACAGCCTGAGGCAACCCAGTGTTTGGCCCAGGTGGAGCCATCTTCCTACCAAAGGACGGTGCTGATAAATGATATCCCTTAACTATTGAACAAATGTTTTCAGCTTCTCTTGAAAAAAAAGCAATCAATCCAGCCACAGCCTTTAGTAGTGTGCTAAAAGAAAAAAAGAAAAAAGAAAAAAAAACACAACCTGAGCTCAGCTCTCAGTCCTTCACAGCCCTCCTAGAAGAACACTGTGCCACCAAACCCGATGGATTCTTCCCTCCTGCCTTTCCTGTCAAGACAGACTGAGGTACACCCATTTCTTTAGGAAAATCAGCCTTCATCAGTAGCTCCTGCAGCCTGAGAGGAAATGAAATCTCCACAGTCTACTTTCTTGCTTTCTACTGAGAGATGCACAGAGGTTCCTCCAGCCTGCGAAAACTAGTTTAAGTCAAGACGGTGGTAGATGTTAACTTGTGCAGGACCTGGTGACTAAAAGCCTAGTATAGGTCAGCAGTTTTCATTTGAAGGCCTCAAACACTTTTGAAATAATTTCGCATGTCTCAAAGTGCCCCTTTGAGTAGACAAGTACACTTCCCATCTCGCAGCTTGGCAAGCCAAGGCATATAAATCCTAAACCCTTCCGGGTAGGGAGTAACAGCCCTGCTATGCACAAAAATTATTGTATTTTTAAGCTTTAAAATACGATTCTCTCAGGCAAATTAGGAGCAGCTGTCCCTCCCTGGGACAAGCTGACTTCTCACAATTATTTGGCATTTATAATGCTCTTGTCCTTTGGCCATTAGGCTTGGTTTGCAATTAGGCCTGATTTTAAGGCTGAATAACCAGGCTATTGCTCTGGATCGCTGGGCATGAGAGGTAGTAGAAGACAAAATTTATTACAGTGCAAGTCAACATGTTTGCAGATGCTTGATGGAAAAGGCTTCACGTCAACGCTACCAGAGATGCCTATAGGTTTCTTTGCCCACTCCTTGCACGCTGTGGAGCTGCTTGCACCTGGTTGTGGCCTACTGGGGACACACAACAAGGCTACACAAGCCCGTGTGGGACCTGCGCCAAGGCAGGGACGCCCCAGGGCTCTGCGGCTCGTGGGGGACCTTCTCCAGGGCAATGGAAGAAGGAAGCAGCAGAGAGGGATTTGCTGGGTGCTCTCCCCAATGTCCTGGGGCACCCATAGCGCCAGGAAAGGGAGGGAGCATCCCCTGTGGCCAAAGCAAGAGGAGCGGGGACTAAAAAAGGGGCAGGAGAGGTGTGTGACCAAAATTTAGCCTGGGGAAGGGAGGATAGGAGAGGCGTTTCCCTAAGCGCTTCTTTAATTGTTGAAGTCTTCTTTGTTTCTCAATACCCAAATCAATAATAAAAAGTTAATTTAATTTACCGCAAATTAATATAAAGTGAAATTCCCCGAGACTGGTTGTCAGCCCTCCTGAAAGAAATTAAGATCTTAGATGGACTAAGACGGTGTTTCTGTAACGTACTTACGAACGTCACATCTTTAGCCAAAGACCTAACTTCAAGTCTAGATACATAAATCTACTACTGCTTCTGTGTCCACCAGCCCTATTATATGTTGCACAAGGAAGTTAGATGTGTTTCACAAGATTTTTGATGTATTATTCTTCTGCTCATTATCTCATTTAAAAGAGGTTGTTAGGTTACTTGTTCATGTTCATTACTTTTCCAGAAACTGATTTTAAGATGATAGTTGTATAGTTCCCCAGCTGCTGCTCCTCATTTTTAAGGATACTGCCTGCATTAGCCTTCCCCAGGCTTTTGATTCTCTCCTTCACAAGCTAACCCCATGTGCAAAATTAAGTTCATTATTCCAACCTATTTGGAAACACCTGAATTGTCCAAGTTGGCCATAAATCTATTTTCACCTATCTGGGTTGGGGTCTTACTACTTTAAAACTACTCCAAATTTCAGAAATAGTCTAATTACTATTGAACTTCATCAGAAGACATTGAACTTTTACCTTCTCCGTGTTGATACATATATTGATAGCTTTCCATCCTCACTGTATAGCAAACTAGCCCCTTAAAACAGTGATGCAGAATGATATCTAGTTATTGTCAGTGGCTCTAAACATTACATCTTTCTTTAGTTCCCTGGCCTTCCTGATTTTGTCTATGCTCCTGCTATACTTCTCACTCTTGGTAGGCTGACCTAGTTTCGTCTTTTTGCATGCTTTTTTTGGGGATTTGAGGTCAATGAAGAAATTCTTGATCAAACCACACTGGTCTCCTGCTCCAGTTTCTGAATGGGACTGCTTGAACTTGCAGCCTTAAGACTTCCTAAGGATCCGCCACCTTTCTTTAAACTCTCACAAGATCTTTTCTACCAGTTCTCAGAGTCTATTTAAGTGTGATTTTTCACTATCTAAAATACATTAATTTTTCTTTTAAACCCTTTTTAAAGGGCATATAATCAATCTTTAAATAAATATCTTAAGAACAATTAATTTACATTTACATAATTACATATAATATATGCTTTATAAAATACAAGAAATAGGAGAATAGAAAAAGATTTAAGTAAAAGTAGTAAGTAATCATTTATACATCTATCTCATATCATGCAAGTTTTAGCACTGGTATTTGAAACAACCCATGCAAGCACAGAGGAGAAAAAGATCCATAAGTAATTGATCTAATTAATCAATTCACCAATGTCACCCTTGTTGAGCACCTTAGCAGCTGGAAGTGGGGTGCACAGGGAATTTTAACAATGCACACACTGCATATTTGCTAAGCTTCAAGATACAATGAAAATGAAGATCTTTACCTACAACAATGAAAAAAAAAAAGGCAAGAACAAGAAAAAAAGTGAATCTATATTAGGTTCTCACACTGGGAATCAGAATAGCTGTAGTCTTTCTCAAATTCTTCAGTGACAATACTGAACCATGAGAATAGTTTGAATGCTCATTACACCTGCCTACTGTGATACAAATAACTCCACAAAGTGTAATGTAACAGGCAATCACACACACATTACCTGGAATCTGCCATGAGGCTGCATGCAAAGAAACAAAAAAGAGCTGGGTAAATTCTAGTATACAAGGTGGGGACTTCTGCGGTCTGGAAAAGTAGCCCCATCTGCCCTATCCGTTCCCTTTCTCACCAGTCTCACAGACACTCATCACTTGTGGCACCAAAGCAAATTTTGCCTCTATTTGATGCTAAGCTCAAGTCTTCCCATCTGCCTTGCTTTTAGGCTCTAGTTATGGATTGAATTTACAGTTTTTCAGGATTCTGAATAAGACTGTGAACAACTGTTTTCTTCTCCACCTCATATCCCTAGTTACTACCCTTATAACTTTAAGGAGCGAGCTGACAACCACGCAACTCAAACGCCAAAAACACAGAACAACTTCCAATGGGCATTTTCATGCTTTCCCTACTTTCCAACGAAGCAATCTCACACCTTATTCCCAGTTCTCTTCATCTCGTGTTGCTAACTCTTGTCCTCTTTTTTCCTCTGGGATAGGGATATCTAGTTGCCTGTGACAGGCTTGGTTGAGGCTCAGGATCTTTGAAGGGTTCCCTCATGTCTTGGTAAGAACAAGAATCCAGCTTTACAATTTAGATTTACATACCTTGTGTAACAACTGAAATAAAAGATTTACCATCTTCCTACAATGCACTCCAATGGCTGAATAGATCGGGGGGAAAATATCACAGAAGCAGCAAAAGCCAAATGCTTTTTCTCACTTATTCTGTGATTAAGTGCGGGTGCCAAATCCTGTACAAACAAATGAGTTATTTGGATTAGAAAAAAATGGAGGGCCACTCATCTTGGCTGGATTACAGATATTGTCAATGGAGCATCAAAAAAGTTCATCTGGGGATATACAGAAGTCTTTACACTTCGCAGTCACTGAGCGTCCTTTAACCTCCTCGGAGGTCAAGATGAGATCGACAAATAAATGCCCTTCCAGCAAATGAGTGTATTTATTTTTTTCCAATGTGTTTTTTTAAGTGTTGGATCCAGCTAGTAAACTCTCTTGTGCCAAGTACTCACATTCATGCAACGTTTGATTGGCCTCAGTCTACAAGAGACACCTGAAAGGGATGTTGAGATAAGGCAGCCTTGCCATCCCCCAGCATCTCCTACAGCAAAAGAAAGAACAAAATGAAGCATTCATTCTGAAACATTCAGGAGATCGAAGCAGAATAGATTCACTTGTCAGTAATGTCCAGAATGATTAATATAAATACATATGGTAGCCGATATCCGAGCACTGAGTGGATTTATTTACATAATTATTGGAAAACTCACCCTCCTCCTTGACTTTGATGCTTGGTACATATTTATTTACACAATACTGCACTGCCAAATGAGCCAGAAATATTTTCCAGAAAGATATCAGAAGAATTACAATTGTTTGAGCAGTCGTTATTTCATGACAATAAAGAAAACAAGCTCAACTCAAATCCACTTAGCAGCTGAAGCGCTTTCCTCGAGTGAAGGAAGCTGCGGCTGTCTGCGGTCAATGACCTTGAGTGACTTTCTGAAGTCACTAAGGTAGCTTGGAAAAGAGCTGTCAAAGGTGTAATCCAGGCAGAAGATGATGCTCTGTGTTGTGCACAGAGGGATTAGGGAGCAAAGCCCTAATTGCAGCAGCTGTTACTGATGAGCAGGCATTTTGGCAAAATATTCCCTTGTATTACAGGTAACAGACAGATAAAAGTTGCTCATTTTACGTATCTTTACCACAGCCTATTCGCAGATCATCTGCACCCAGCCAAGTGAACCTGATTCTCCTCAGCGCTCAGACAGCAATGAGGCACCAATGGGTCACACCTTTTAGCATCACCTTTTATTTTTGGTGCTCATCTCCTTAGCAAATCAGACCACAGGCACTACCTGCTCATAGGAGAACATGATAGTAGGATTGCGTTGCCTTTTAAGTAGTTTTAGGATAAAGTTAAAATCAGTTATCCATTCACATCAGCTTTTCTGCCCAGAGTAGAGACTGACCTTAAACAAGATGCTCATGTCAGGATCTCCTTTGCTTGTCTCAATAAGGGAGATCCCCAGTTTCCCAGTGACACACGTCACAACAGGTCACTCCTAGGCTCTCTTTCACACTCACCCAACTCATCCACCAGAGTGGGACCTCAAGTGGAACTCTGGAAGGCCCTACAGGTGACGCAGTGCGAGGCTTCCCCCTACTCTACGCTGTCGTCTTTGAGGACACCACAAGGCCCTGTGTTCTCACGCACCTCCACAGCGCACACAGCACAACCCCCGGCCAGGATGGTACAAAAACACTTGTCCAGTGGGTTGTGACACCACCGGCACATCATGTCCAGCAAGAACACAACTGTTCCAGCCCAGTGAGGCTCAGCTCTGAACAGGGGAAAGGCAACTGCGGGTGCAAGAAAGGGAGGTGCAACAAGCATAGTGTTCACCAAATATCTCACTGGTTTTACAGCATTTCTCATTACAGGTTTCCGGAAAAAAAAAAAAAACCCAAGAAGTTAAATTAAAAAAATAAAAGTTGACTAAAATTTTCAGGACTTCCAAAGGTATCAGTTGGAGTTTTTGGCAGGGGAGGCTCTGGTTTTATATTCATCTGGACACAACATGTTTTTTTTCCAGATCTTAAGTAATCACTAGTGTTACTCAGCAAACAAACAATGCCTGTTGTTTTGAAGCTCATTTCTCAACTCATTGTGTGTATTCCTGTTTACAAACAGCATCTGCAGCATGCAGAATATCTGCATGGGACATGAATGCACCCACTTATCTCTCATGCAGATCTGCATGTAGAAAACTCAAGTAATTTTTGTCTGTTCACACAGTGCCTGAAACCAGCAACTGAACCTAGAACAACAAAACTTCTTTCCTCAAATGGCACTGAATTTGCTACTGGCATGAGGTGGGGGTAATGTAAATGATGGGAGGTGCTAGAAGTGGAGGCAATATTGCAACATTTTTGATAATTATAATTCTTTTGTCCTAAGAGTGTGAGATGGTAGCATGTGTTTTAAACATGTCATTCAGTTTATATTCTGGAGCACATGTGCAACTCCTGACATTTCTCTTTTGGGTAGAAGAGAACCACCTAGAAACATATCATGAAACACAACCTAGAATCAAATATGAAGAAGTAGGGAGCAGTTGCATTCATTTGCATGGGTTTGAGGTTTTGATTTGCATTGGCTTATGGGCCGGGACTTTTGTCTTCGGTTGAAATGTGAATGGAAGTGCTCAAAAGTTGAGTGTGAAAAATCAGTCAGAATCATTAAGTTTTGCCTGGCTCAGGAGAGGGATCAGATTCCTGTAAAATTATAGTTCAAATTGGTTTCCACCCAAGATCACAAATCCACCTAGGCTTGCCAATAGGATTGTAAATGTCAGCATTTTTTTTCTTTCAATGCTGGATTATTTCAAGACTTTTAGAGTAAAACTCTGAAGGTATGACTGAGCCATTGGTCTTTGTGGGATGAGAAGGGCATTTGGGCCAAGAATACCCCTTAGAAGTATGTGCACCCTAATAACTTATCCAAGCACCTGACTCTCAAGGGAATCCAGAAGCTGCACTTCTTAATCTCTGAGGTCTGTAAGGCCAAATAAACCTCACTTTGGGCCCTCATTATCATTCTCAGTCAGAAACCTGCCTCCCCTACAACCACGACAACACACGCTTCATTAATTTATCTTATGACATAAAACAGTCCCTCAACAAGATAGATACAAGCTGCATTAACAGGGGAAACCATGATTATTATTATTATTAGAATGAGGGGGTGATTAAACGAAATGGCGTGCAAGAATTCTGGGCTCACTTCTCAGAGCAGGGACCGATTATTTTGCAAGCCAGAATATGGTGGCTAAGGGAAGCAGTGTTGACAGTGATATTCTTGCCCGATAAGTGGATAGGGCCTCTTCATATTTCCCCTTCTTTCTGCAGTTTAGTACGTGGGGGTTGAGGCTATGGCCATGACCTCAGCTGTCTTACGGCGTCTGCCCCATGGGGAAGACCCACGCTTATCGGTTAAGTGAGTATTAAGTTTACACACAGCCCCGAGCATTGATAAAAATCCCAGCACACATTTCTCCTCTTCCATCCAATACAAAACCAGGATTGATTTTGCTCCAAGTGAGGAGGAGCATTTGGAATATAATGAAGTTGGAAAGGGTGGAGTGGGAGTACAAAGAGATGAGTCCAAGCTCAGCATGACAAATGGTATACAGGACCACTTGGTTTTATTATATGCTATCAAATATCCATAATTTAAACAGCAGAGCTAATAAGCATGCCAATGTATATATTTACATTGCCTGAAATGTGCACAACCCTGTACAAAAATTAAAGTGCAACTGTTATGATCAAACCATTAGAGAAAACAAAATCAATCCAAAGCACAGACCAGCTTCCCTAACAAGTTTTCTGGTTTGCTGGCTCTCCCTCCTCCACCTTTTCAGCACTCCACTAGAGTTTCTTCTTAGAAACTTCTCAGTTGAGTGAAACTTTTCTGATCTCAGAAGGAAGGAACTTCTTCAGTAAACCCTAAAAACTAATTGCAATGGAACTTCATCTAGGTAAAACACATATAAAATAGCAATCATGAGAAAAACAGACCATGAAGCAATATCAGGATAAGAGGGAAGTTAAAATTCCCTTTTTATTAATGCACAAGAGCAGACTCTTGGGTTCTTTCAGCAGTGGGCATGCCATATCCTCCCCCTCTCAGTAACTGTAACCTAGAGTCATGACCTCTATATTAATGTTCTCTCTAAGCAAGAAAGGTTTTCAAGATTTGAACATTTTCTACACCATTACAAATCAAAGAGAAAAGCAGAAATGGCAAAAAGTGTGTATGGAAAAAAGATAATGAGGGAATAGAGGGAAAAAAAAAAGGTTCAAGTGAAATACTCTCTTTGCATGTTTAAAGACATCATGCCTTGCTTTAGATCACTTGATGTTTCTGTCTCTCTCTAAAATTAGTTTAGCTTCAAGTTATTGTATAATTTATTATACAATTTATTAATATAAGACTATTCTTGTCTGTGAAAATACATTCCACTCTACCTGGAGGGAGACCTCTTCACAAACTTCACATGTTCATTTTGCCACCCACAAGCGCTTTCAGTTCTTGCAGATATCTATGTGCATTAAGTTGGTTGAAGAGCATAAGCTAGCAGCCTATCAATTAAATACTCTTGAAAGGGATTTTAGGAGGCCACATGCTTTGCAGGCTGACCTATGTGACTGGAAGACTGCACTAGACAGTCAAGGAAGTTCCAAGAAATACAGCACTTCCCTTGACAATGCTGATTTCTCCTATTTTTGTGTTGTGATGATGACAAGCAGCTTTACTGTATGACATTGTCAGGCTTTCCTTCTCTTAATAAAAGGAAGTCTCAGTTTCCACATGACAACAAACATACACGGCACTTGCAGAACAGCACACGGGCCTGGAATGATGCTCAATGCCAATGTGTAAAGGTGGATTAAAATAGATGGGAAAAAAGAAAGAAAAAGAAAAAAGCAGCTTTTAAAAGCAACCATCTCTTAGGCCAGCAAAGAAAATTTCCAGACTCAGAAGACAGTTTCAATGAAGAACCAATATTCGAAAAAGAGACCCTGGGAGATAAAGATACACCCCTCTCTGCTTACAACATGACTGGTAGGATTGAAGACAACCAGACAAATTCTTGGCAGACACTAATGGGCATTCACTAATTTACATCTTTTGAGGATCCACTTCTCTCCTATCATGTCAGCTGGGATATAAATAAATCTAATCTAAAGAATACATTTGCATGGCATTATTTATCCTGAAGGACCCCAAAGGAATCTACTTAGCACTTTATCTGCCATGGAAATGTAGGAGCCACAAAGGTGACACACAACGGCTCCTCAGATACAGCAAAAAGAAACCCAGCTCATTGTATCCATTGGAAAGTGTAGAAAAGAATCATGATACAAGTTTATCCCTTCTGGAATTTAGCCAGTACATTGGGACTATCTCTTCAACATTTGTAAAACTCCTTTTTGTAACCCGGAGGCAGAATTTTGATTTTACAGTTTTCCAAACTAACTCCAATTGCGAGATCTGCCCTGAACAATAATGTCATGTGGAACTGGAATACCATCAAACCACAAAGGAAGACTGTGTTACTACACAGGAACTCCTGTTCCCATCACCTTGCCCGTAGTTCATTCTGCAAACATCGTCCATCCAAGTTCTCCCCTGGCTGCAGTTCATGTTCGTGTGCAGCCTAGGCAAAAGAACACTCCAAACACATTTTCCCCTGGCAAGACACAAATGCCAACAGATGTTTGACTTGAGATTTTCAAGATGCATAAGAAGGTCGGTCTTTTGGGTATGTAATCCCTCATGTGAAAATCCCTAGCTTCCCACAGCATGCACTTTTGAGCCCCAGAATCACATGCTGGCCAAGAAGTGCTTTAAGGACAAGGTGTTTTTATCTGAAGCTCTAAATGATCTTTACAAAGTAGTGAATTGCTAAAACTGTCATTGAGCAGTTCCTGAAGTGAAACAGATGACTGACCTCTACAGTGTCTCCAATTAATAATAATTTAGGCCAAAGCAGTCAACTAAGAACCATTTACACCCTTTGTATTCCCACAAGTCATTAAGAATCACTAACAAATGAACTGTAAGACAATATGACAGTGAATTATGCAGGAATTTACACACACAAAAGGAATATTTGGTAATGTGATCTGACCACTGTTCTAGATAATTTTAAATACTAGGAAAGGGCAGTCAAAAATGGAACCCCATGTTGTTAGATGTTACAGATACAGATATCTAGATGCCTAAAATCTTCTAACAACTACAGTGATGCACTGAGACCATTTTGCAGGGCTCCCAGCCCCCACACTAATATTTCCTGATAATCACTTAAGACATAGGTTTGTTTCTACAGATTCATTTTCTTTAGTCTCATGGGTCATTTCCATTTATTATCACATTTATCTAACAAGCTGTTCTCTTCTTATGTATCAACATTAAACCCTAAATATCAAGAACAACCAAAATTGTTTGCAAAAGCAGTGAGCAGTGGAAGTAGAAGGAAATGAAGATCTGAAGAACAGCTAATATGCCAAGTAAAGAAGAGTTCAGGCTTATATTTTTGCAGAGAGAAAAATGTTCTGTGTCTGCAAAACTGGTTAAAATTGTATTTTCAGCAGATTCGTAAATGTAAACACTTGACATGTTTGACTCACATTTTCTGGCATTTCCCTTAGATTTTTCACAGATTTAAAGGTGAGAGCCAAATTAGCCATTAAGCCATCCATTCGGAGCTGCTCCCATTTATCTCATGCACCAGATCTTGTCTATGTAGTATTTCTTTATAGCTAGACTAGAAAGAAAGCGTCCTGATATAACCTTAGTTCAGAAATCATTTAGATTACACTTTAGATGTCACTTCATGAATAGTCTACAAATTTAACCTTTTTACAAGTATTTTTAAGTATTTCGATATAGTAAGATATATATTGGAACATATAGCTCTGAGATGCTACAAATATGAGTATCTGTATTGGTTTTCCATAGCAATCTGAGTCATACTGGCAATACATCTCTACAAAAGAACCTGCACTAATAGCCCATGCTTTTGTCCAGGTGAGCAGTTAGCTATGAAGTTTTTATAGAGCTAAATTATAACAAATGTTTAATTAATGCTTAAAATTAAGATAAAAAAATATTCAGCAGTTCTCAGCTGCTACTAATATTCATTCCAGAGCTCTATGATTAACACATATACAACTTTTATGAACTTTAATTCAAATTCTGAATCACTGTTTGATTTGGTCATTGTTAATATACTTTTTATAGGCTACTCACAGATTGTTTTATGGTTTTGAAAGCATTTCAGAAACACTGGTTCTCTGTGCAGATCACCTCTACTTAACTTTCATATTGGCCCTCTTAAAAGAGCAGTCTGTTTAAATTTTGAAATTTCTGAAAGGCCACGAGGGACAAGGATTGTTTTTACATAACATTTATTTTGCCCAAGTGCAAGAAATCAATCAGATCAGGATTTCCACAATGCTAAGTGCTGTATAAATACATAATAAATAGAAGTCCACATCAGAAAACACATCTTCTGAAAAGAACACATGCATAAAACCTGTAGAAAAAACTCTGCCCTGGGCTGGTCCTGGCAGAGGCCCTTAGGAACCAGCAATAGGCTTCACTCACAAACAGAAATGCTGAACTAGAACATACACCGGTTTATAAATATTTTAAAACCTTAAACCGTACTGCTAATTACTATCATAGCTGCAATCAGATAGTTTGGAGAATTAATGTAACAAACTAATGTAAGGTAAGAATAACCAAGCAATCATACTCTTATCAATTACTTAAAACTGATTTTAAGAAAATTCAGCTAAGAATATATTTAGCAAGCCAGTGCAACGTTTACATGGATTGTGTGCCATCTATATAGTATATACATATATATAAACATACATATGTATATAAATAGTGGTCCTTATAGACACATAAGCCTCTCTTGGTCACAAGTGCTGTATGGGCCTCTATTCAGGCAGCTCCCCAGTGAGAGCCCTCTGTGCCCTGGGTTGTGACATCCCACCCACAGACGCGTCGCTGATCCGTCCTCCAGCCAGGTGACTGCTCTGACTTCCAGGAACCTCTCACAAGAGGTTCCTGCTAGACATTCCCAGCGGAGAGGCAGCCCCTGAGGGCCAGGCCTACAGAGATGTTGTGCAGGCAGTGCAACAGCGATGGTGCCAGCGCTTCTCCTCTCCAGCCCTCCTGCATATGCTGCAGGGCAAGGGCAGAGCAGAGGAACTCGTGAGAGTAGCCAGCAGAATTGATATATGTGATACAAAGCCTGCCAGTGTACAGCTCGGATTGCTCCCACTCAACTCTTGCACACGAGCACTCACCTTCACAAGGTTTACACATCACAGCTACCAACATCCGGATGCAGAAACTAAACACATTAAGATGAAAAAAACACATATATATATATATTTGGATATTACAAGCACCAGCCATGAGGATAACATTCTGCACTTCTACCAATTTCAGAATCAAAAGAGGACTCATGCAACACCAACCCTCTCCTGAAAATCTGCACCCCAGCCATAGATGTGGCAGCTGCTACAGCCCTAACCAGTTGCACGACAATCATCACCTTTGGCTTTTTGATCTTTCATTGCATGTGCAAATACTGCTTTCCAGAAAGTATTTTTTCCAAGAGAATGAAGACATCAAAATCTGTAGGAAAACTAAGTTATTGTAGCACAAAGCATTGCACTTGCAGGAACAGCATGGGAGGAACTCTAAGAAACTATGTGATCATATTGCTCTTTGGTTTTGGCAGATCCAAGTTTCCTGCCCAAATCTTGTTTCACTTTTAGGCATTTTAAGACTCTCTTATATTAACAATATAACAATACTCAACATAGTGAAGTCCAGCCTCCCAACTGGGACTTGATGATATTGCAATAATCATCTTAGTACCGAGCAATGTTATAACACAGAAATTCAGCACTAGAGATCCTTCCCTATCTCTTGAGGTTCTCAGGCTTACAGATAAGAGGAACAGGGGAACTCAACTCTTCAAATTTCATGTGTCTCATTAAAGTAATAATTTATAGTCGCTCATTAAGGAAGGCTGTGCATGACAAAAAACCTTGCTATGAGCAAGGGAATTATTGAAGGTTATGCTTACTCCTTTATGCACCAACTCCAAGTGGGATTGAATTGCCTTGATACAGATTCAAATTTAATTTCAGAACAATGCATCATATTTCTGTGCAATATCAATCTGAAGAAAATAAATTCTAATAAGCAAAAAGATATAAAAATATGATATCAGATATGACTTGTCTCCACTTCAGCTGAATGACTTTATTGTTAGTCAAAAGCTAGAAATGAGTCATCCCTCTATTCACTGAACTTCTGACTCTGAAGATTTTCAGTCATTGATGCAAATGGATGGAGCCCCGGATGAGTTCATCTCTCTCTCTCTCTTTGAACAGTTCACACGTTTTGATCATGACTTCAGCAGCAGCCAGTTAGATAGTACTCACTGTTCAGTTATCAAGTCAAATACTCCTTCCATAGCTGCAAATCTGACCAGATTTTGCTCTGCCAGAAGAGTTCACTCAATTAGTTTAATATTTGATTGTCACTCCCTACCACTAAGAAAAAATAAGTATTAAAAACATATACTGCCTTTCATGTCTAGAGATAGTCATATCCTCTCCCCAGTTTTCTTCAGGCTTGGAGGACTTAACTCATGAAATCATTAAGTATCTACTGATGACTAGAACTAATTAACAGCTTGCATTTAAAATGACCTATTTGAAGCATGTTCAGGAGCAGCATTCTCAAATCGTCAACTGTCCAGGTGAACGAGCAAGGCTCCAAAAGGATAAAGAAACTAACATCTTCCACCCTGTAAAACACGTATAAACACTCCCACTGCAAGGTTGCATACGGATATTTTCTTAGCCACTTGCATCTCTAAAACATCTTTGCCGATTTTTCAATAAATAAAGTATCTCAGAAAAGAAAGAATAATAATTTTAATCCCTAGTACAGTCAGGTTACTATAGGTTATTGCCGAGTGAACTTCACATCATACCAGAGATAGCTGAAATTGCTTTTCAGATTAAATAGTTTTCTTATGGGGAAACAATGTGCTCTTCCAAACAAAGCAGTTATATTTTGTAAAAAACTGTTGACATTGTTGAATTCTTCCATTGGGAAGAATGGTTCCAACTTTAACACTTCAAAGTGAAAGTGAAAAATTTGTGAAAGTTCTACAGTGCTGATTTGGAGTTGATTTGTTTTCACCTGCTCTGACTTCTGCTTTTTGTTGTTGTTGCAAAATGCCTACACGGATAGGGCCTACACGGCCTGTGGTCACTGCTCAAAGTTACTGAAGTATCTACAGCCATGACTGCAGGAAGACAAGAACAAAACTATAAGGACCCGTGTGAATGTGCATGTACATGCAGAAATACAGACGTGTGTCCAGCTCACACTGACCCCTGAAGAAACTGGTGGGTCAGGATACTGAAAACTGTTACACAGGATGGAAATTGCTGGGGACAGAGTCCCACACATGACAAATACATAAATCAAAAACCGAAATGGTTCCAGGCAGTTTGTCAAAGTGAGCGTGACCCTTGTGTTCTCCCAGAATATTCCATTTTACATCATAAGCAAACCCAGCGCTAGCAGTGAGTGAATGCCAGGACAGTCTGGAAGCACGCAACACAAGATATAAATTTCTGTGCGTTTCGGAAGCAGCGCATGAAACAAAAGCTATTCTCCCCATTCCTCTCCATCTACAGGATAAGGACCTCCTCACACCTTCCGCATTGCACCAGAGCAGCAGAGAAACAGGGGGGCTGGAGCTCCCATTTCTGCTCTTGCCAATTAACGAACCACCAGCAAACTCCAGCCCCAATGGTTCCTCACCCTTTCATGCGGCAATCGTTCAGCAGACCGGGGAGGGTTATCTCATTCTATGGAAAAAGAGAAGTTCACAGCTAGCAAGAGGATCATAAACGTTTTGGCTGACAACACCATCCAACGCCAAGGTAAAAATGCAATGGGCTGAACCAGACAACTGAAGGCTGAATTTGCGGCCTGGTTGCGCCGCATTTGGTGCCTGTCCCTGGAGCCGGCTTCGGACCTTTGGCAGTTACTTGTGTTTGGGCAAGATGTAGCAGTTCAGAAAACAGGGAAAAAGAAGGGAAAAAAAAAAAAGAGAGAGAGAGAGAGAGAAAAAGCACTGAGCAGGACACAATGTCTTTCTGCCTCTATCCAACAAAGCAGGAAACTGCCCCTTAAAAGCCTTACCTCATATACCCCCTCTAATAAGAAAAAAAAAGATTGCTTTTGGCATCAACTGTCATACATAATATGGATAGGAAGGAACATAGGCAGGAATACATGCTTCACTCAGCTCTTTCCTCTTGGCTGAGAAAGGATTCAATGTGAACAAAACATCCAAAAGCAACAGCCCCTCACAGTGCTCAAAATAGGACTTTTTTACTCTTGTTGCTTTTTTTTCCTCTCCTTCTTATTCCCTGTCTTCCTTTCAGAACTATAGAATATGTATTTTTATAAGAATACAGAAACAGATTTCAAAAGAATTGAGTATGGAACATTTTTCTCTTCCCCCCCGTCAGGCACACAGTCACTGCTGCACTAGCACTGACATGAAGAAGAATGCATTTGAAATCCATCTGCCAGGAGAGCCAGATCACTATGACATTCACCAAAAACACTGCAATTAGGCCTTTAGTTGGAGCATTAGTGCTCACCTGAAAAGCCTGTGCATGGCAGGGATCAGGACTGCATAAAATCACTTCTGCAGCTCGCTGCGCTCAGGGGCTAGAGAGACATGAATGAATGTTTCACCTCCCTGCGGCCCCAGAGACAGGAATCACGCATAGGAGCCCTGGGGTAGATCTTACACATTGCACCTGTAGACAAAAATTGCACTCAAACCTTTTGCTGCTCTAGAGGGATCTGCAAGAAACCAGAATTAGTCACAATATGGGGGGGGAAATTGCTCTCTTATTACGCTACTAAGGTTATGAGGGCTTCACAGCATCTAAGAAGGAAACCAAAGAAATAATTTCTATCTTACAAGTTTAAGGCCTGATCCAAAGTTTAAGGTCATCGAGAATCTTTTCACTGATCTCTCTCGAATTTTGACCCGGGTACGCAATGCACTGGCCTCAAGTAGAATTACTAGCACTTATCCTTTTCACTGCAAGGATATATATATAAATTAAAAGCTGCAGCTGTTGGGGTCTTGTGATCTTCCTCCACCAAAATCTCATGTTGTTGGAAAATGAACATTCTTTGGCACAAAAAATGGCTTCCAGATTTTCAAAGACCTTCTGACTGCAATGGGGAGTGGAAAGAGGGGGGAGTTTTGACACAGAACAGAAACTTGAAAATATTGCTTCTAAAAATCTCGATCTGACACAAACAGAAACAGAAACTCAAAAAAACACCTTTTCTCAATTGTTTAGGCAAGGAGATTTGATTGAAAGGTTTGCATAAAGCATTTCTGTACTTTGATGCTTCATACTACAGATAGGGGTTCAATGCTAGGACATTAAAAGACAGATAAAAACACCTTTTAACACATCATTAATTCTGAACCAAAAAGATCCCCCAAGATGCTGGGGAAAATTCTGTTAAACAAAATTGAAAAGCTTCATTCAGCTGTGATTTCAACCGAGCCATTTGGGTACCAACCCCAAAATGCAGCATTTGCTTGTCTTAAAAATAAAGATTTTTAGTTAAGAACAAGAAAGTAGATTCAGCCTGTGCAAAATGAAACCCTAAATCTAGAAAGTAAGGAAGGAGAAAATGGGTGGGAATAGATAGTTTAATTCTATTCAAGAAAAAATACATGTCAAATAGTCAGAAAAGGCAGTAAGTTTTGAGCTTAAGAGAAAAACAGCAGGGACAGATCCTCAGATTCAAGAGACTTTGCACTAGCTGCCAATCTCATCCACCAACCAAACTCCCAACCAGCTTGTATTTTGGGTCCTGCAAAAAGTTTCCTTTTGGAATATAAAGCCTGTATTTATCCATTGGCCTTAGAAAGTATGCACAGCTGTGACATAAGTAACCCCTGCTCTGTTTTTAAATGTATGCAAACATAAAACGAAGAAGAAAAACGACATTAAAATAACGTTAAGGATTTGGCTTGGGGCCATCAAAGACAGGACATTCCAAGTAAAAGCTGAAACGACATCCTTAACCTTAACTCACCCCATTGTGCCTGGGTATTGCAGCTGCTGAAAGGGGAAAATCAGAGCGGTTACGGTCTGGCGTGTGAATGAGTGCTAAGGGACTCTTAAATCCATGATTATTTGGCTGCCGCACACCACGCACTGATTCCACGTGCTAGAAATCCTTATGCAATCTTTGCTGGGAGAGGAAAAGAAATATCCCTCAGGCTGCATTTGTTCAGTGGCGGGACTCCTGGAGAAGTAAAAAGGACATTTTGCTAATTATTGCAAGAACTGGAGCGGTGCTTGTGGAGGACGTGGGGAAGCGATGACTTGAAGAGCTAACCCAGAGTAAACACCATCAACACATGGGCTAGGAAACCTCCTTGCAGGGCACGAGGGTGAAGCAGCAGCAGGTGAATGCTATGTTATTTTTCATTCGAGATCTTTTTTGGTCAGAAAACTGAAAAGCTATCCCTTACCAGAAATGTTTTCATTTGAAGTTTAAGTACACTAAACACCCAAATTTCCTGAAAGCCAAAACTGCTTTTTGTTTCCAAGTGGGAAATTGAGGTATTGGACAGATGGAAGATGCAGTTGGATTGGATTTTTCTTTCAGTAGGTTTCAGCATATGGCCTTTCCTCTCCTCCTTTGTTTCTTCCTCATCCCTTCTACCCAGTACATCCCTTCCTACATTCTTTACTGCTTAAATAGTAAAAATAAGGATAGAAAACATGCAACTAGAGAAAAAAAAGTAAGAATCCAAGAAAATAAAGACTGTTAACATCAGAAAATCTTCAAGTCCAAATTCAGTCTATACCACAAGGAGTGCTAGAAATTAAAATAATTATAAAGATCTCAATACACAGGTGTTCATGTGTAGCCTAGTATTTGCTTGGTTATAGCAAATGCTAAGGAACTTTAGCAAGGCTGGTCAAGATTTCTTCAAAAAAGTCCAGGGAATCTTTGCATTCCAATAGCTGCAGATTCATCAGACTAGTGAGGCACTAAGACCCTCTCTTGGCCCATTTTTCCATGGATTCCCTGACTGGACACACACAAACAGATGTAGACACCCAACAAGCACACAGGTCCCCTGGGAATCTGCTCGAGTGTTGTAGCCAAACTCCAAGCTGCTCCTGCCATAGTCTTCAGGAGCTCGTTTCTATATTCAGCTTTGCCATCGTTTCCAACTGCCCAAGGGGGCCGCAGTCCCTGCCCTCTGCCACATCTCACACACCGATACAGCAGACAAACCTTGGCCCTCTTCTCTCTGCCTGGAGATACAACAGGGAATACTTCCCAATGGCAACATTTTCCACCTCAGTGTTTTATTTTACAGGAGAATGCACAATAAAAGATATGAGCTCTGTTTTTATAACATATTACTCTGTCCTAGCCTCCCTACTCCATCCAAGGGCAGGAAACTACCTGGACTTGCTAAAAGAGAAACTTTGCATTTCTCTGTTCGCGCAGAGCCTGTAGATTTATGGCCGTGCCACTGTTGACTTCAACTCAGCCCTGATCGGAAGGGCTAGTAGACACAAGGAGAAATGAAAAGATCCACAGGTTTGGATGCTTTGCTTTGCTACAGCCTCCATCTGGCTCATGCTCCTTTGAACAGTGCTGCAAATGATAGTAAGTTAAAATAACTCATAGGATGGAGAGCCCAGGTTATCTCTATCAGTCATGGAAGGAGCAAATCATGCTTAAGATAGCTCTAAAGTGACCCAGCACATAGTTCTAGAGATCTTCTGTAGCCAGAGATGAATCTGAATGGAACCAGAACTCCCAAATACACTAGAAACAAGTTCAGGGTCTCCCATTGGGCTAAAAATCTTACTGAGGACCAGTCTGTTCAATGATAAGTGTTAGAGCCTCCACCATCTCCCAGCAATTCTCACGTCCTGGTCTTTGCTCAACTGCTGCCGAAGACACTTCATTGCAAAATGACCATAGTGGAATGGCACAAGGATAGACTGCAGTTATAATTTAGTCACAAAAAATAAGCTCAGTTGGAAAATACTGAGGAGTGCTCATATTTAATTGCCTGGCTATTATGTTTGATTAAAATACAGGGCAAAAATATTAATTAATTGGGCTGGTTACATAGGCAGCTTTATATCCTGCAGCAATTTATGTAATAACAAATTGATTTTTAGCTAAGCGAGACACTGCAATTTGAAGAAAAGGAGAAACTGGAAATAGGGACTGAATGCATTATGTATCCTTAGTCTGAAGTTATAATGTATGTGTGGCATTAAATGCTGGAGAGAGACAGAACAATTCCTTCAATGGGAGAATGAGACTTAATTCACTTAGTGCCCTTTGAATATTTAAACTCCCAATTTCACATTTATGTAATTTCACTCTCACTAATATTATGTGCTGGGCAGACTTCAATTTAAAATTGTAAAAATTAAATTTGCAGTACGGTGACAAGTTAAAGAAGCTTTTATATGGAAATGCTTCCAGCTGAAATATGGGATAGTTTTATTTTAGTTCCTCCAGACAATTGCACATGACTAAAGTCACTTCCAAAAATAACAGCACCTTACCACCACTATTTGCAAGCAGAGCAGGGAAAAAAAAAAAAAAAAACACACACTTATACAAAAGATTGAACCAGGTCCCTAAAGTCAAAGTCAAATTGTGCTTTTGTATGACAGTGAGGGGAACCTGCTGGCTTATGGCATCGAAGAGCAGCATCCACAGTGACCTACCCAGGGCCACCACGCACAGAGCCTGCACACAGGCTGTAAGGCTGCTCGGGTCATACCCAATTAGCCTGAATGATATATATGCACACATACATATTTCCCTGAATTATAACTTTCACATTTTAATTTTTTCCTAACCATCTCCAGGGAAGGGGCACAGTTACTTCAGGTCTAAGAAAATAAGATGACAGTCTACAATACAAATTAACTCTAATCAGATTAAGAGGTTTGGCAATATTGCTGAATAGAGGACTTGGACAAGGAAGCTGGAATCCTGTGTATGTTCTGATATGTGAGAATATTTGAGGTATTTCTGCAAGCTCACACCTACCTCACTGTGATGCTCGCACCAAGCCATGAGAACCACCAGTCCGTTCCAGTCCATTACCTATATACCGAATTCTTTCTGCTATTTCCACTCCCAGCATCCACATAAAGCATGAGAAGGTCTAAAATAATCTTAGAAGAGCTGAAATCTATTTATCAAAAATGAAAGAACAGAAGAGAGCCTCAAGGCAATCATATTAACCTAGAAATGGGACTTGGATACAAACATACATACAGGAGAAAAACAAGGTCAGTAAAATGAATGTATTGCCAAACGGGAGGGAGTCCAGTGGTGGGCTCCTAACAGGGCTATAAGCCATACCTGGGAGCGTGTGAAGTATGAGAGTTAATTCATGGCTGGGAGAGTTAACTCTGCTCTACCTGAGGGCTAAAGATACAGCTAAAGAGGAGTCTAACTGCAGGGTCCAGCAGCCTCACAGTGTCATCGAGACCCTGGATCCAGACTCTTCTCAGAGGTTTACAGCCAAAGAGCAAGAGACAAAGTACACAAGGTGCCGCAATGGAAATTCCAGCTAGATAAGAGGGATGAAGCAAGGGGAATGGATTAGATGGATAAGCACTGGAAAAGACTGCCCAAAGACACCGTGCAACCTCCATCGGTGAAGATACCCAAGCCCCAGCTGGCCATGAACAACCTGATCAAACTTCACATCTCCGCTGCGAGCAGGGAGGGTGCTCAGAAACAGGAGTCTTTTAGCCACACAAATGAATAAAAACCTACCATTACTTGAATATGAACATCATTAAATAAAGTAAAACAACTCGATGTCACAGTGAATAGCACTGTCTGTGATGGTAAGTACACTTAGTAGAATCCCCTGTGAAACAGGAATACTTGCTATAGTGGAATTTGGTCTCTCTGGTGTGGCAATACAGAATAAATAAAAGCAGGTGAGAAGAAATTGATAAACTTCGAGTGGTTAGTTCAAATCCCTTCCAAATGGCAAATGCACAAAATCCAAAATTGCATGATTGCACACTGGTATAAAACTTCAATAGCCATCACACACAGCAAATAACATCTACCAAGTAAATGAATATTTCTAGTAGTTCAACAGGTGATGAGCTAGACCACAGAACAAATGTAAAACTTCTACTCTTGACACTATTCTGCAATAAGCCTTTACACAGAGTTATATATAGCATACTGTGTGGAAAGGGAATGTAGCGTGTGTTGAATAACCTTTGTTTCCTGGATCCTCCGCCTCAAGCAATGCATCTCCCAGAGGAATTTTCCAGTCTGAGGAGCAAAACAAGCCAGGACTGTTCAAGCAGGTGTCTCAATCAGCTTTGGGTACAATCTCAGTACAAATTAGGTTAAAAATATTTCAGAAGGATGTAATAAAAGATAATAATTTTTCGCTGTATATTCCTCTCCTCCCACACAGTAAGACCATCTTTTGGAGACTGTCATTTGTTCTCACTCTTCATGAAGCACATGCTCAGGTTCAAGGGCCAGCATCAGCTCTGCCTTTTGCCAGATTAAGCTAGAGCAACCCAAGATGATAAGGAATCGGCAATAGCAATACTGGACTTAGAAGGAAGACGTGGTAACACAACACTGCTTGGGGTCAACTCCTCTGGCTGGCACAAACTCACAAAAAGAAAACAAAACAAAAAAGCATTTGCAGTCAGAAAGTGGTTTCATTAGCAGAGAATGAGGTGGCAACCAATCATTTATTAAAACTATGCCGTTCATTTCCAAGCCCTTAGCATGTGTACCCCTCTCACTGGCAATGCACATCCCTTAAATGAGAACTGATCCTCTTTCTCCAGGTCCCTTTGTTATGGCAGGGATTAGAGGGGTTGCTGACTTGCCTGGTGAACACTCAGATGTGCTGCAGCTACTATGAAAACCCTCACAGCAGCTGACTGATGTTTGCTGGAGACGTAACTTTGGAAGGATATCAGCTCTTCGCATTATTGCTACCTATCTTTAGAAGTGAAACCCTTCTGGGGCTTGTAAAGACTTTTCCTGTAGTGTGAAGTGTGCTAGCAAGATGAAGTGAACCCTAAAATCACCAGTGAGATATGACATGCCTTATAACTGCTCTATTTTTTGCCTCCATATACTGTATTATTATGTGGTTCGTCACAGAAAAGTGCTTAGAGAGTCTCGCAGCATAAAGAGTGCAATATAAAAGCCTATTCCAGCTGAAAATGAGGGCTGCTAATAGACGGTTCAGATCATTTCCAGCCTGTATCCTGATCTTAAAAAAGACCAGACTGCTTCACTTGGAAAATATCACATCACTTTACATTCCACTCTCCCCAGCTATAAATCATTGTTTAAGATCTACCTGATTTAAATTTGGAGAGTATCCATCTGTCAAACTGCAAGTCTCCAGCACCTTTTGTGCCAAACACCCCCAGGTGTTCTTATCGAATACTCACGTTAACAGCTCAATTAATTATGAGCCAGTCAGATCAAACAGGCCAGTCTCTTGCTTGGCAGGCATCTGATATCCTACCTATGCAAACTTCACAAAGTCAAGCAAATTCAAATACCAGAGGGCTCAGATCAATACCACATTAAGATGCTCAACTTAGCTCTTCACTTGGGAAACTCACAAGAAAAAGAGAATGTAAACCCTGCTATTTGTCAGTTCTTCAATGAAATTAAAATAGAAAACCATTGCAGTAGTTCTTAACTGTTTGCCCTGGTACTACAGGATGAAAATAGAGAGGCAGAGAAATGCAAAACTCCATGAAGCCAACAGAAAGTAGCAAGTTGTGCTTGCTAGATGCACATTTTAGCATGACTGTACCAACCCAGAGGATGAGATGCTGCCTGAGAGGCATAGGAGATGCAAAGAAGTTAGGCCCTAAGCTCTGTCAGTCTCTTTGCACATCTCAGCCTTGGTACAGAGAGAAATCCCACTGGGAGATGTGCGATACAGCACCTCCAACAGTCTCTGGCAGCAAACAAACATTCCCAGGGGCATTTCTCTTGGGAACCGCTCAAAACTTCACTAACCAAATAACAACATCTACCTTCCGAGTCCTTCCCATTCCCTAACCAGGCTAATGATGCTGCCAAGTGATATAACACTGTCTTGCTCCAGACGGAAGCTTTCTGCATGAGATGACGTGCAAGGGCTTCTGCAACAAGACTGTACAGATACCTACTGCTCACTGCTTCAGGTCCCCAGAAAATCTGCACGCTTGCATGGTTTCAGGCATACTTGTGCTTAGAAGAGAAGCCATATAAAAGCTAAGGGTGTTAGTCCTGGCTGCAAGAAAAGCAGAGAAAAAAAAAAAACATACACTGGTCTACAAAGCTAGCAGCCCTCTGCACTGCAGTGTTCCACATCTCAGAACTTTTTACAAGTTTAAATTTGGGGGATCTTTCCAGCTCGGACTTTTGACAACTGCAGTTATGGTCAATGTAGTTCAGAAAGTCTCTTTTTTTTTTTTTTTTTTTTTTGATTATTATTGTTAATGACAAAGACTTTTATTTATTTAAACCTATCTGAAGAATTGAGTCACAGATGCCTCAGAGTAACACTTGTCATTTATGGCAAATAACACTTCCCAGCACTTTACTGGCAAAGACTAATCAATCTTCCCAGCATACATACGAGATAAGAAAGTATTATCTTATTAATATATTGGTCAAATTTCACATGCCTAAGTACTGAGCAATATTCCTTCATGCCAGTCACTCCACTGAATTGCACTGAATAAATCTCAGAGGAAATCACAGCTAAGTGCATATACATTTGCATAATCTGTTAATTTATTTGCATTGTACCTCAAACCAAAGATGGGATTTTTGCAGGAGCCTGAGGGAGTAAGGAAGACCCAGCCATGATTGGGGTTGACAGGAGACACAACAGCAGTTGGCCTGAAATCTGCCCGAGCTCTGACGTGCCGCTGCCCCCCGCGCGGCCCGCGGGCTGCTTGTCGGGGAGCCGCTCTCCGCTTCTCGCCGAGACCTCAGCATTGGGCATGTCCAGCAAATGCAGCTCATCGTGACCCCGAGAGCCCTCTGGCTGGACCTCCAGTGGGGCTTGCTGGACTCCACGCTGACCATGAGTCCAGCCCACAGCTCAGCCTGATGCAGGTCTCGAGGTTCCATGTCAGCACACCACATTTAGAGCCCTCTCCATACGGGGGTGACAACTTCAGACCCACTCCGGCTTCCAAATATGTACACCACCAATCCGCCCAGAGGAGGAGGGTTTGAGGAAGTCTGAAGACCTTTTCAAGCAACTGTAGCTGTTAATGCAGCTAGAAATGTTTGACAAAATACACAAGGCTCCTACATAATTTGATTTTGAACGTGCCAGAGACACTGTGATTTACTGGTATGCACAGCAATGCTAGGTGCTTTCCAAGATCACAGAGGGATTCTGTAGAAAACCCACCATCTGCAACAGCACTGGGCTTCACTGCTTTGACCACAGCTTCTTTCTCCTCATACCTTTGATTTGATGCCACTGTTACCTACTGCTTCAGTGCAATCGCACCAGGGTGCTGCGTTGGATCTGGGCCTTCCATCTGGCCCTTCCCTTTGCCACCCTTGTGCTTAGGTAACAGAGAAGGAAATACATGAGGGCCAGAAACTCCAGTGGATGTAGGGTATTTCCATGACTGCTGCTTGCCAAAATAAGGAATTCCCAAAGGGTCACTTGAAAATCTCAGCTCAAAGCTTTTGTGGATGGACAGCAGCCTTGTCACACTGACACCAACCCATCCTGACCAAGAGACAACCGGTGTCCCATAGCCATGTGGGAGACAGAAGCTCCTGCACCAAGAGACTGAGGACTCCAGTTGGCTGTTCAACCTCTTTGTAAAAGTACATGGCAAAAGATAGGGAGCATCACAAACATGCTAATCCTACCAAAAGGATTAGACTGCGACAGGAAAATAACTCAACTGAAATGCAAATAAAAGGGAAAAAAAAAATTCCGGTAAGTTTAGCTTTTCCCGTTCTTCATTGTTTGTTTGATGATGCATGATCTGTTATGATCTTTCACTAAGAACCTCCATTTCATCCACAAGGGCTTTTGTCATGGCTGAAAGTACTGTGGTAATTGTTTTCCTCTTCCATTATCATTTATCTTTTATAAAAAAGTGTTAACTATGACACTTGCATTTGAAGGGCAGTTTTTCTTATTGAAGGCTTAGCTTCAGAATAATGGGAAAGATTAGCAAGCTTTTAAATTGTCTCCTTTCTTTACAAAAACATGACAGATAAAAGATATTTCACACAGCCAGCTCACTCCTCTTAAGTACTGCATTTAATTAGATGAAGTAAGGCACCTGTGTTTTCTAATGGCTGCTGGAGCTTCCTGAATATAGACTGCTCTGACAAGCCTCCATCAATAGCCTCCTGTCTCTAATACACATTTCTGGAAGACAGAGCTTTCTGAATGTCTTTTAATTTCTACAAAATTCTAGAAGTTTTTTCCCCTTTGGTGCAAGTTTGCCTTTTAATCAAAAAATCTAAGGAGAAATATATTCTGAAGGTACCATTTTTATTTGCTGTTTAGGATGATTTGCTTCTGCCTATAGGCAAGGAAAATAGAAGCTGTACTACCACAGGAGCAACTTTGTGCAAACTGAAACCGAGTGTGCCAGGCTTGTGCAAAAAGAGAGAGGAGGGGATGAGATTCAACCAAGGCAACTGCACAGCAGGTTTCCTTTGGCAGGTTTGAAATCCCAATGTCTACTTTACACACACATAAAAAAACCCAACCAAACCAAAAAAAACTATGTCACAATGCAAAATAACTTGTCATAATGACTTCTAAATGCAATGAAAACAAAGCAAACAATAACCAGGATAAAAATGAGATAATTTGAAAGTTGTGAATTGCATGCTGTTATCAACCCAAGCGAAAAAAGAAACCCACATCCTTAATCTAGAAGATGTTTCACCTGGATATAGATCTAACACACATGAAAGAGAACCACAGATTAGGTAACACCAAACTTTAAAGATACTTCATGCATCAAAGTTTGCTGCCAAGAGTTTTCCTTGATGGGCATCAGGAGGTGAGAACCAAAGAGGTGAGCTGTAAAACTGTCTGCATGCAAAGCCCTCTCGGATATAGAAAGCGAGCAAGAGAAGGACCCTCTTTTTTCCCCCCCTACTCCTCAGTTCTACATCCTTGACAGTGCCTTTGTAGGTCATTTGTACAAAGTCAGTCTGAGCAAAGTGTTTCAGATGGATGTATGATTTTTTCAAATGGGCCCAGTCTCTCTAAGCGCATCCTCATTTCTGCTTCATGAACATTCGATTATACAGTTCTAAGGCACAATGCACTGTCCTTTTTAACAATGGTATTTAAAATTACTTGGTCTGTAAATGCTTTGAAGCCAGGGACATCTCTTCTGAGTTTGTACAGTGCCCAGAACAATGGGGGTTTTGTCCGAGAAGAAGTTCCTCAGTGCTACAGTATTAATAAAGTCTGATGTTGTATAGAAGTCTGATTTCCAGGCATGGCAAACACCTGCAGCCCACATTAACACAACTAGAAAGTATGTTATTAATTATTCTCACACCTAAAATGCTTCAGTTGCCCATCCAGAGGGCAGAAATGAGCCCACATCACTTGGGTGACCAACCATGCAATGGTGATGGGAATCAAAACCAGATTGAGGCCTGAAGCCTGAACACGACTCCTCAGAGCTGTGCACCGAGTAATTGCAAAACAACAAATGCACTGAAAGCAAAGCACAGCTGATTTAACAACTATAAAGGCATTAAGTTGTTAATTTTGCTTGTAATGCATGTTTTGCTCCAGTCTTGAGCGTTCAGCACCTTTGAAACTTGCACAGTGATTTCTGCCAAGCTTCAGCAGGGCTAATTTCTTCCGTATATTTCTACCTCACAATTTGCAGCAATTAAAATACTAAGCTAGAGTAAGTCAGTACAGATTAATTAGTCTATGGCAAGGCACTAATTCTTACAAGATGAAGATTATCCCATAAACCAGTGCTTCCTACGCTAAATATTAATACAAGAAAAATTCCTTATATTGACAGAAACCAGTCATTTTTCATCCACAGTAGAATATTCATCAATTCTTCTACTCAGCAGTTCCAGAAAATGATAATTGTTTTCACTGAGCTAAAGCTCATATCCCATTTTCCCCCACTCTGGATATCCTTATTCACATGTGCTGGAATCAGCAGGGATGCTCCCCAGCACCTCACCACTGAGGACAGCTGGAACCACATGGACTGAGCAAAACAGTTTCTGTAGTTATCAGGTATAAAACAAGCCACAGTTACATGTAAATAATGGTATTAAAGGACCTGGAGCCCACAAGGGTGAAATGGGTAGAAAAAAGGACTGAATAGAAGGTAAGCACGGATGGACTTGAGAGATTCCACAGTAATTTCTCCTTTATTTTTTCTTCCTTTCTTCAGCACTAAAAGTTAGCATTTATGAAAATTAAGGATATTTTCAAGAAGATTCTCTAGTTTTGTATACTTTTCTTGTAATTTCCTTAAATTTTCTCTGAAATGCACACTGATGTCTGCAGACTAGGACTGGGAGGCCTTCGCAAGCAGCTTTCTATTTGCTTTCCAGTGCCTGCTCTTCCTGCCATACCAGGAATGCCACAAGAATGAAGGCAGATGGAAAAGCAACAGAGAAAAGGAAATAGGTAAGCCCAGTCTTGTGAGCCTTAAACCACCTGATTGGAAAAGAAAGTGATAGGAGTTTGGGATTAGCTTTAGTCTGTTTAGTCTGTCCTAGTTGCTTCTTCTCTTCATCCTAATGCCAAACCTAATGTCACCCCTAACACTAACCTAACAATATTGAAGTGCAGTGGCTGCGTGAACTCTACTAAATTCTAGGCCTTAGATTCAGTAAAAACAAGGAAGTTGCCCAGCATAATTTAATGCCTGGATGAGAGAACAGGACAGTTGCTCTGGAGGAAAAATGTGAACCTTCACCTATGGAAAGGAATTCCCCTTAACGTACAGTCTGTAGGGAGAGTCCTCCACCCCAATTCCTGGATACTGGCAATAGGCCGAGATCCAGCATCGTGCCTTGCCATGGCCTCTATATGGCCATCATGGGAAATGACTAGTGGAAACCTCCATTTTTTGATTTTTCTCAAAAATAATTAAGAATAACAAATAGCTATGTCAATCCCCAATTCTGAACAGAGTAGAAAACCCTCCAGGGTATAAGAAAACTATGGGGACAGATCAAGCGGATTCCCCTAATGATGTCCTGGTTCTCCTTGGAAATTCTTCATTTTCCAGAAAAAAACAAGGGTCATAGGCTAAACATGACACTTGTTACAATGGCGCCTTTCCCCATTGAAAATAGACACATTCCTAAGAGGTCCTGAGGGAAATGAAGGGGAAAAAAAAAAAAAACACACATGCACGAGACATCAGTACTCCGGGGTAAAGACAGTATGACCAGAATAGGACATTTGTAAAGAAAATTATATAGGGAAAAGGACTTTGCCTCTGCCCTACAGCATCTTGTTGAGGAAAATGGTAGCTAGATTGGCTTCACGGTTTTCCTGCAATGGAGTCCATACCTTAAAAGGCAGAAAAAAGGCTACTGAAAAACTCTTGCAGAAAAGATGTAAAGAAACCCTCAGATATTAGGAAGCAGCTACAAGCCATGGCTCCTGCGCAGAGGTGAGCGGGACTGGGCAGAAAAGCAGCCTCCATCTTTCCCTTGTACTCTGCACCTGGGTACCCCCTTGCTGTTGCCCCCATGCCTCTGCCCTCCCAAAAAAGGTCTATGTTGTAGGCAAAGATGTGACCTGCACCCGCCTAGCAAGGGTACCAAATAGCTATTCCCATTCCTCCTGCCTTTTTTCCCCTTTAACTTTTCCATACACATTGTCTGAAGGTAGTACTCTTCCTAATCACATATGAAAGCACGTATTCCTTTCCCTTCTGTGCACACCAAGCTCATCTGCTTTGCCAACATGAATAGCTGAGTCAACTCCGCTGGTGGGCAGTCCTGTACGCTTGAGGATCATGAGAGCTTCCATGGCCCTCATTAACTAAAACCGCTAGCAGAGAGAAGGAAAAGGCAGTACCTGAGCATCGAGATCCCTATTCTAGATTCTCTCATAGGGCATCTCCCAGAAACATATTTCAGTAAGATCTTAAGACACAGACATTTTCATAGCACTATTAATTCCCCCAGCTTTGAGTTGGTCAGCATAAAGCCTACTGTTGAGATAAACGCTCTGTTTCAAGTCTCTCTAGTGAAGTCCCCATAATTTGGGGAGAGGCTTTCTGATCTAGCCCAGCTAGATTTATCTCGAATGCTCCACAAAAAAGCTTTAGCTCCCAGAAAATGCTGTGGTGACTGGGATGGGACATGGCCATTGCTTTTCCACAGTGCAGGTTTGCCTGAAGCTTTTGTTACTTTTCAAGCACTAAAATTAACTCCATTTGCTCTGTAGTATTAAAGACTCTCAGAACTCCATCTCTTTAAGGTTCACAGTCCTGCTTACTCATTTAAGGTCAGAACTTGGTGACATCAGAAGCTTTTTCATTAGCAGATGATGTCAGACAGGACAGGCATTATGAATTCCTTTATTTCAAATCCAGGAGAGGGGGCAGGCCACAAAATTCCAGGTGCAAAAATGCCCAGCTGTATTTGAGACAGGCAACATGACACAAAGGGCATAGCACAAGAACTGCAACAGCTAACATTTTTAAAACATTTGATAAAAAATATAGTGAATTTTAATCCCATTTACAGCAATAAAACTGTTTAGGTGGTATCCTTCTTGGAAGCCTGAGTGAGCAAAGCCTCTCAAAAAAATGGCCCCTTTCTGCATTTAGAAGCTGTAAGTGCAAAATTGTGGCTTTGCCTCCCTGTGAAGGATTTATGTCCAGGTATAATTTACTACCTTGGAAACTATTGTCAGGAGAGCATCAAAGAGATGCTAAGAAGGTTGTCAGGAAAGCCTGTCAGTCTTGAGAATGTATCTCATTAACGTCTCAGCTCGGGCTGGAACAGCAGGGCTCCTTTATAATTTATTCTGAAGCTTCAGGAAAGAGGATCTCAACATAGATCTTCAGCTGAACAATGAGGCTTTAAGGTCTCTCTGCTGGATTGGGAAGACTGGACAGAGTTACCTTTTCTTCAGAAAAGGGCTGAGCAGGCACTGATCCAGGATATGGGGTTGGTCTGTGATTCGCTAATTCTGTGAAGGTTCCCCAATCTCTTTTATTACCAGGATTTAAAGCTGCATTACACAGAACCAACAGGGATTTGAACTTCACTCAGAAAACCAGCTGACTTTGATGGGAATTACTCAAAGTTCATGTAAGGGCTGGAGGACTGGACAGAAAGGGGGGAAGAAGGGAGGAGGATATTACATTCTTGGATGTAAATTGCTGGCTAAAGAATATATGAGATACAAACAGGCACTAAAGAGCATATTCGGACTGCCTAAATTTCTCCTGAGTCTCTTTACCTTTTGGCTGGCTTCAGATTCAGGTCTTCAGATCTTCAATTGGGTCTCAAGAGGCCTTCAGTAGTCCCTGGATTTTGGTATAGCCTACACAGATAGATGTAGGTGAAACTCTTAAGTTTGAATAAAGGCCTAAATAGATCATTATTTCAACCTCCCCAGAAAAGGTTGCTTACTCTTAAGGGAATAGTTAAGAGGAGAGCCTTTGTTTTTATCCACAGATCTAGCAGCGTTTGCTTAGCAATAAGGTGAATTTTTTACTAGCCTATGCAGCCTTGGTTCTTTTGGGAGAAACTTCATCATGGACATCCTTGCAACATTTTTCACACCTCTTAGCATCACATTAGTATATTTTCTGGCTAGATGACTAAAATAGCATTAATATTACCCGTTATCACAGCAGAAGAAAGGAGAGCAGATTTTGTACTTGTGCTAATCGACTTCTATTTGAGCTTTGTAAGGTACATCCAACTTCAAGGGCAAGACTGGCAGCCTTAATTTGTTACCGAACTATAAAAATTGAGCTAGTTTGGGAGCAAGGCACCAAGGTGCCTTTCTGTCTTACAGATCTGAGGAAGAAACAAGCCACAGAATGAACAGAGTATATGAAAAAGTAGAGGGCCAGGACAGTTTATGTATAATGTTAGCACAAGCCTTCAGCTAAATACAGATTCATCAGAATTGCCTGAAATGCAGAGCCATTCACCTCTAATATACGGCAGTCACAAGAAGCAACACAAAAAGTGCAAGACTTGGCATTCTTGGTCAGTGCCTGCTCTCTGAGAACTTTACAAAAATAATGGGATGCTTGCAGGCTATGAGCTCAAGGCCACTCTACTGGAACTTAGAAATAATATATACTTTAAGAAACTTTACACTCTCCAGGTTTGAGTTCCAACCCAAGTAGAAAGCTCTAAAAGAAGATGAGTCTAAACAACAAGCAATTCTTAGCACTTTTGATGCACAGTTACCACTCTATATACAGGTTGTTTGCCAAATGCTCTCCAGTAAAGAGACAACATGCTGCTTTAAGAAACCTACTGTTAAAGGACAGGTAGGCAAGGTTAGAGAGAAAAGAAAGAAGAGGTAATCTTATTTGCTTCACAGTAATCACCATTGTAAATGGAGATCTTTAAGGAAATATATCTATTATAGTCACAGAAGGGTTTACAGCAAAGACACAGAAGATATCTTTAATCTGACTTGCTCAAGTAGTAAAAGCAGTGAAGCAAAAGCTGCAAAAATGAATCCTGCAGATGTACAAAGACTCCTGGATGGAGTCTTGGACTCTTCACAACATGCCGAAGCCTGACCAAGCCTCTCAGCTAGCTGATCTAAAGCTACACTGTGCGCATGTCTGCTTCCCGAGAAGGTTCCCCTTCCACCGGGATGGAAAAGAACCCTTGCAAGAAACGCACTGAACCTGGTTTACATTTTGCAAACTCATTTTAGCTTTTGCCTCTGGTGCCTGATACATTTAATGCCTCTGCCACATGTCAGGTGAAGAAGCATCTTTCTTCCCTGGGCTCTGCAACATTTCTGCTTGCCAAAAGGAGAAGAGAGGACCATGCTGGCCCATTTCAATGATTGATGGTCCAGTAGAAGTGTTGGTGAAGAGGCTGCACTGCACTTAGGCTCCAGGGGCTTCTTTAATTATTCATGCTCACTGGGTCCTTGCTGAGACCTTTATGAGATCTGTAGAGACAGGCATACATTTCACCCAAGAGATTTAATGCAGTGCCACTGCTAAAAATATTTCCTCTTCATCCCGCTTGCAGAAATAGAGCTCTGAAGGAGCCATGTGTGATGGGAGTCACCCTCTGCAGACAACCCCTCTCTCATGTTGCAGGGCTTGCTCAGGCAAAATCAGCTTTACTGGACTTCAGGCATGGAGGCTGGCAATGCTTCCAATAACTAGGGTGCACTGACCTGGGTGCTACTCTTCCTCATGGCCTTAAGAATCAGGATGAGTAGTTCTGAAACCAAATTACCTCATTATATATAATGCTCATTTACATTTTAACTGTAGAAAGCTTTGTGCTGGCTACCCTTGTGTGTGACAAAAAGCATATTCATGGGGTTGGGGTTACCTCAGAAAAGTGGTACTAACAGAGAGACCTAATCTGGTACTAATCCAGGCACCTCTGTTATTTTCAGAACATGAGGTGGCCACCTTTCTTCACCTAAACAGGAGACCAATGGAGCAGGTCACTGCTGGAAGGTTCTGGAAATTCACTGTGCGACACAGCTCGCTGGAGGCCACATCTGAAAGGCTTCATGCCCTGCTGCAAACACACAGAAGGTTTATCTGAGCAGAGGACTGACCGAGAGGGCCTCAGCAGTGTGCTATGGCTGAGGGCTGGAGGACGTTACAAGAGGCCTTTGTAGTCTGCTTACGGATTTATAAGGCAAACTGCCATAAACATGGTTTTTAACTGCATTTTGTAATGAAGTATGACCAAAAGCCAAAAGAAAGGCTCTGCATCGCACATAGAAGATTTCCAATGGAAAAGCCGTATGTTCATTTTAGGGTTTCCTCCTCTCGATTTTTAAAAATCCGGTAAGTGAATAGGCTCTAAATGGAGCTGGTAGTGAGGAGCTATTGTTTCTATTCAAGATCTTCCTAGTGAAGAAAAAAAGGGTCTAAATGGTTATAAAATAAGATAAAATTGATGTCTGAGGCCTTAGACAGGGACAACTCCACAGAAAAGTAGCCAGGCAGGTGACGCTAGGACATGGAGAGAAGGCGGCATGCATTTTTCTGTCTACCTGTCATGTCCTTGTTACGAGGTGAACAAAATTTAGTGCCGTCTCACAGTTCAGCTGCAGCGTCAGTCTTTGGAGACTAACTGCACTCGCATCAATCCCAGCACTGTTCCCAGAAGCATAGGCACCAGCTCGAGAAAGCCCCAAGGACGTTCATAACCCAGCTGTTTATTATACCATGCTTCAGTTTCTAAGACAGCTCGACAGTTGGCATAAATCAGCACAGCTTCCCTGAAACTGGTGCTGGAATTTCACCCCAGCAAAGTCCCATCTTTGGCCCAAGGTGGGTACACCCAGATCTTTACAGACAGTGGCTGCTCTTACACAGGTGCTTCTCCAGGGCCCAGTTCTGCTCTTATCAGCATCATGGTTAAGCGGAAGAAATTCTGTAAAAGATGACAGCATAAATTCCCAGCTCCTGGGAAGATTCATGTCTTGAATTCAACTGTACAATAGCAGAAAGACATCAGGATAAAGTTAGAATCAGGTTTATGGCATCTGAGCTACCTGCTTCCTTATCCAACAGATTGGCAGTATTCCTTTGTCACTCTGTGTTTGCAAAGTGATACCACCTGCATTGTCCAAAAGTCCACTCCAAAACACTCTCCTAGGAGACTATCAAGTGGCCAAGAGATTTTTTTTTTGATACCTAAGCTACTTTCAGACCTATTTTTGATATTTGTTGTTACGGAGGCTTTAATGTAGAGACTTGTTCCAGTTGTTTTTATTCAAACTGCTTAATTACAAGTGCTGGGGGACTTGCAGCTTTCTTTTCAAGCTTGGTCATTAATCTTTGTTAGATGCTGCTCAAATGAAATATGGCAGCAAGCCAGCTTGCTTCACAAAACTAACATTTAAAGAAGTAAATAATTGAAAATGGTTAAAAGGCATAATTATTTTTGTAATGCAACATCTCATTAATCTGTGGAGCTCAGTGAAACAGGTGCTAATTGAAGAAAAAAACCTTAACAAGATTTTCAAAGGGAATGATTAGCCATGGTTAAGAGTAGGAATTTCACCATGCCAGCAAGTGAAATCAAGCTGCAAAGTCACTTTCACATTTCTATATATAAGCTAACCGCAGGCAGGGGCTGAGAAAGACTTCTGTCTCCCTCCCATGAGCAGCCCGATGCGACGTGATGGTGGTTTGCCCCCATCTGAGGCATGACACATTACCAATTATCAGAGACAAGGTCCATCTAATCTCTATCATTCATCTGTTCTCATGTGGCAGTTCCAGTGCTGTTGTGTAGCGTCAGAGGAATGTGATAATAAATAACTGACTCATGATGAAGCCATCAGCTCAAAAGCCTTCTATGCAACTAAATGAATTAGTGCTTGCTGTGAGCAATATCTCAGTATGACTAAGCTCCCCGGATAACTCAACGGTTCGTCCATTAGCAGAACAAATTGGAACCAGCCCAGACTCAGGCTTCTGGCAGAACACCTTCCAGGTAATTTCCCCACAGCAAGTGTGATAAGCTTGCCCTCAAGAGATCTCATCTCTTACAAGAAGAATCAGGGAGAGAAAGGTTGTTACTGAAGATACAGCTGGAAGTCTAGCTCCACTGAAGCTGCCATTTCACTGGCATCTTTACAACTTCTTCCCTATTCTAAAACTTGGGAAGATATAATAAGGAGTTTAGGAAAAGTACAGAGAAATGTGTCTTTCGCCAAAATATCATAGGCAGGCTGGGATAAAATTTGTTTTCCCATCTAGGACATCTGCTTACAGAGGACTGCCACTGCATAGAAGTGAATGTGACCAAGACTTTGCCACCTGTTTCTCTCATGACTCTGCAATTCCAGCGCCAACTGGAGAAGAAAAGGAGGGAATCTTCAGAGTTTCCTGAACATTTGGAAGCAAAATACCTATTAGTGGTTCCAAGTAATCATTCTTAGTGTCTCCTCAGAAAAAGTTCCCCACTAGTCAGACCATTTTTTATAATAACCAAACCCAACACGAACAGAACCACCATGGTTCTGATTTCAACAATGATCAGCTGATTAGTATGCTCTTTTATAAGCCAAGAATTATCACACAGGAAAAAACACTGAAGTAAGTTCAAGAATCTTAACATATGTACTCAAAGTATGCACTTTCCACAGGAGAATGCATAATAACATTTTTTGTTGTTTATACAATAAGCACACACAAGAACACACACAGAAATTATGCTTAAAAGTTTCAAAGTGGATGAAAGCTAACACAGATTCACTGGTATATGGCTTTACATCTCTGTGTTTGAGATGCTACCGAATCTTGTTTTCAATAAGCCCAAAGTAAAACCCAGTTTTTGGACATCTTACTCTTTTAATAGCATTGTTAAGTTGATCTTTTTTTCCATATATCTAAAGTTTTCCTGACCATTTCTATCCCTCAGCTAAATATGTCCGCTCTTAAGCATTAATGTAAGCGTTTATACAGATACAGCTTTTCTCTTCCAAGATCTCTTATCACAGAAATGTTGGCTGGAGGAGCCCCCTCAGCCTTGCGCTTGAGGCAGGACTGTGGCCAGCGCTGGCTCCATGAGCCACAGCACTGTCTAGCCAAGACTTGACAACCTCCAAGGATGGCACTTCCACAGTCTGTCTAGACAACCCGTCCCAGGCCTGCCCTTCCTTTTTAGCAAAGCTATTTTCCTAACATTCAACTTGAAACTGTGATTTTAGGGCCACTGTCCTTTTAAAAATTTTTATCTGGCATTACCAAGAAGAATTTGTCTGCCTCTTCACTCTAACTACCCTTCAAGTACTTTTAGGCTGCTCTTAAAGAGCTACTTAGTCCCCTCATCACCCAACTAAACCAACCCAGCCCTGTGGATCTCTCCAGCAAGGTCCCACCTCATTGCCTTTGGAAACCTCCTGTTGAATCTTCTCCCTTAAGTTTGGAAACTAAAGCTCACAATTTTATATGCTTAAGTAACGCAAAAGCATGGGACAAACTTGAAAAAAAAAATAATAATAGTTCTTCGCACTTCTAGGCACAGGCACCTGCATTGTGAAGCTCCTATTTTTTGCTACTTTCCTGCTCCCTCTATGGATGGATAAGAGATTCCAGGAATCACTCCCCCAGCTGGCAGTGCCTACCAGCACAGGCAATTGCACATTATCCTGGTACATTCGGAAATTATGCAGCCATTAGATTACCAACTGTCCAACTCATTCAGAGAAAATAAAATGCAATAAAAAATGAAGCAGAATAAATTAGTCTTTATCCTAATTTTGTCATATGGGCCTTTTACAGCTGTTACATGAACATCCATCTGTCTGTCGTATTTGTAATGCCATTCACTCTATCTTTTTAACGGTTCCATTCTGCTGTCATCCAAATTAGGGGCTTGTGCACGAACAGCCGGGCTGCTGTGTGCAAGGTACAGTCCACCACTTCCTTGCTATCGGGAAGCGTGTCAAAAGCCACGTGGATTTTTGCACCGCTTCACAGCATCTCAGAGGGATAAACATGGCCTCTGTCCAAGAGGAGTTTATCATAGTATAGCCAAAACCAAAGCTCAAAAATCACAATTAAAGAAACAGCCACAAACCACATGATTGATTTCACTAGATTCTTCATTCAGTGAATTCTTAAATAGGAAAAGATGCTGAAATATTTCAAGGATCTGGGTTTTGCTACTTCAGAAATGATACTGAAATTGGTCCCTCAGATCTTCCAGGGATTTGGGATCTTTTCTTAGTCCGCTTTTACAGGTGAAGGACTGAGTGAAAAACATCAGTGCTCTGACAGAGCTGGGAAGCAAAACCCTCTCCCTCTAGTCTCGTGCTCTGAGTCCCAACTTGGCACCACAGGCCTCAAGCCCCAGAGCAATGAGAAGTGAACACGGTGGATGGCAGCTTGATGTCCTCAAGGAAGGAAAGAGAGAAGACAAAGCTCCATCCAGTTTACGGATGATGCTATGTCCTACACAAGGTTGGGGATATAGCTGAGCAAAAGCCTGGCTCTGGAGAGGACATTCACCACAGCCTTGGGTCTTGGCAAAGCTTCTCATACAGTTCAAATTAGGCCCTGGCAACCTCACACAACAACGAAAGCTCACCAGACTTGAGCATGTCATCGCCTATTCAACCTAGCAACCTCCATTAATCCTCTTCTCTGGACTCCTCATCAACCTCCTAACCTTCAGGTAAAGGAGAGCCTACTACAGGGACTGTTGTCGTTAACTGGCCTTAGAACAGCCACAACAGGATGAGAGCAACTCAGCTGCACGCTAAGTGGAAAGCCAGCTCCATGGGAGCTCACATGGCCACTTACCTCAGAGTGGTCTCGCACACACTGCCTTTCATGGTGCTTTCATCACACAGCACACTGCATCTTTTCATGGGAAGTTTTCAGCATTTCAGAATTGCTTTGTGGTTACCAGCCCTATCTTACAGACAGATGACAGCAACTCTTTTTTTTAAATATATATATAAAAGGATTTCTCTGTTTTCACTTGGGTGAAAATAAGTCGTGCCTGTTTCCAAATCAGAATTTGAGAGAACTCAGACTAAAGGTCCAACCAAAGGGCTCCTGAAAACCACAGGCAAATCAACCCACCAACCTTTCCAAAAAATTCACAAGGATTCACCTGCAAAGGGCACAAGAAAATGAGAGTGCAGATGGGGAATCAGGCGGCCCTTCACCTGATCCCTGCTTATTTGCCATCTCTCCAAGGATCCACAAATCCTCTCTTGCTAAATAGCACCACTTGTGGCCGATCCCATACAAGCAGTGACGGTGATGACACAAAGCAAATGGTGTTTTCAAGAATACTGGGGACAACTATTGTCACACCAATTACTGTAAGAGCACCCCTCTTCAAATCAGTAAAGATTACAGCACAAGTCCTAGCACTGCAGTAACCAAAAAAAATGCTGTTTACTGGGCATTACGTGATGAAACTCACATTTAACCTATGCGGTTGAGTCTTTTACCCTCTTCTGACCTCCATCATGCCCCACTCCATATATATCCTGTTATTCCCAACAAATTTAAATTCAGTGAACATTCTTGGAGACTTCCATCACAGTGCTCAAAAACCCTGCATATCTCGGCAAATGCACTCATCTTCCAGATCTGTGATGGTCATGGTTTTTATTTTTTTTAATGTGCTTGCCAGTTTCCATTGCAAATCATGCAATGTCTGGTAAGCAAATGAAAGGGTAGGATGTTCTCATGCTTGGGAAAAATATCCAGCGTGGGAGAAACAGAAAGTTACTTAGAAGCAGTTGCACCCTTTTTTAAAAAGCAAAAATAGAATAGAATGAATAGAATGGACAAGATGAAGACAGGGGCATGGGGAATGTTTTGATGGTGGCCTTCTGAAGATGTTTCTCTGCTCTATTGGTAGTGAAGAAACATATGGAAAGAGAAGAAATTAGAGAAAGGAGTCTTTATTACAAACCCTGTTGCAAGAGAAGAATGCTTACTAGCTAATAAGCATACAGCAAGCCTTTTTGACCAGTTCACACAAAAAGACATTATTCGTGTCCTTATGTCTGCCTCAGGCTGACACATGCAAGCTCCAAATTAAACTGAGCTGAAAGAAATAAACTTCACCTTCTGCACCTAGCTTCACACAATATTGCCAGTGGAGCCTCAGCACACTTCTTGCTTAAGGACTTGACTGCATCTTACAAGCCTGGGAGCTTAAAAAAAAAAATCTATAATTTCCTCATCAGAATCAACAGTTGGAGGTAAACCAGATGAGTTAAAAACCCTTTTCTTTGACCACTAAGTCAGCATTACCCTAAAGTCTGAGCCTCTTAATAGTAATATCAAGCAGTTGCATTTTAACTTGATAATCCTTAACCAGGCTGAGCCTGGGCTGGCAATGCTTTGTATCAGTAGCAAAGGATACAATTCTCCTTCAGGCTTATAGGAAGCATAAATTAGAGCTAAAGCATCTTTACACATTGCATTTCAAAGAAGGATTAGAAACTCTTATCATAGTCATTTACATTAAAGTGAGTGTAATCATCCACAGTCCAATTTAGCAACGTTTTAGGCTTCTGCTTTGATGAATGTGACTACGACATGCAGGGCAGGAGAGAATCAAGCCTTAGTGTGTTCAGACATTCAGAGTACAGAACGGCATGGTAGAGGTTTAAGTGAGAATTGTACGGTGATCTGTATTATATTCTTTTCAACCTCTCCTTAATTATAACCAGAACATATGTACCCAATACCCCAAACTGTAGGCTGACAAACAGATGACTTGAGATCTATGGAAGTTTCAGTTTGGCATCTCTTAACAGTATGAAATTGGATGAAACAAATAATATTTTGGACTGTAAGCAAAGGCGGGGGGGGGGGGTATGTTTTCTTTCTATTCAAAAAACTTCTGAATATGATCAGCTTTGGGAGCCAAGCACAAGCTAAGAACAATTTCACATAAATACAGGAAGAACCGATGACAACACTTGGGAATAATCACAATGAGTCAAAACTGCAGAAGTCTTCCCAGTGCTGCAGGATCACTTGGAAAAACAATCCCTCATTTTCCAAAGACAGTAAGTGATGATAAATGAGGACACATTTATTAAGAGGGGACTTTACATCCAGTTTTCTTCCCTCAATTCGCCGAGAAAGATGGGGTCCCCATCTGCTGAACGCTGTTTCCTAATGCAATAATTCCAGTGTTTTTGTGGGACTAATAACCTTGCTGACAGATTTGTTTAACACCTTGGAGGACTCTACATCCCCAGAAGGTAAAGCAAGCAGAAGAACACTCATTTTAAATAAAATTAGTCTTCTCATTTAACCTCAGCTTCCAGAGATGCAAACAGAATAATGTGTATCCCTCAAGGGAAAACACTAAATATTACAGAAATAATTTTAAAAAAGCATAATTAGGACTGGTATATGTGTGAGTGCTGAAGGCTGCCCATTGACTCTGCCAGGATAGGCACGAGCTTTAAGCAATCAGATGCCGCTTTCCCTCTAATCCACTCAGCAACATGGAGGCGAAACCAAAACCCAGTAGCACAAATGAACTAGGCTGTTGGCAACTCCATGGCATTTTGCTTTCTTTTTTCTACCATGGAATGCCACTGTCTCATGCACAATGTTCATCTCTCTCCACCTTGGTTTTCCTCACTTACAAGACATAGTCACGCTTGGTTCCCATACAGAACCCCTGTGAGCTGGAATTCATTCAGGCTGACTGGGAGAAGATAAGGGAATGCGAAGCCTTCTCCAGCTGGGAAGCCTGCGGGCTGAGCTTGAGCAGATGCAGAGCCATGCGCTAAACCAGCCTGGAGCATGCACGGGAGGAGAACTACATTGGGGTGCTGGCACCAGGGAAATTATGAAAGCCATTCAGAAGCATTGTAATGAAATACAATGCTCAAACTCAAACCAGGAGTAAATTCTTTCTTATGTTAAGTGCTCCCTGAAGCACAGGGCTGTCTAAAGCTCGAGGCCCTGTATGGGAGCACAGTGGTGTATGCTAAAAGCTGGTTTGGGTGCACGACCCAGGGCTGCAGCTGAAATTCGAACCAACAAGCCGGCGGCGCCTTAGCTGTCTGAACCATGAAAGCCAAATTAAACATTTCTTCAGCTGGAGCTTCGCCCTTTGTACCTCTAGAACTATTATATTAAAGCACAAATGTCATTTATGAGTCTGGCCATGGGGAAGGGCAGGTGTCTGACACTGGGAAATCATTTCAGCTAGGGGTGATAAATCCAGTTGATAAACTTCGAGTCTCCAGAGTGAGCCACACATTCAGGCCCACCCCTTTTCTCCTGCTCAGTTGCGTTTGGTGGGACAGATGCCGAGCTCCAAGCCTGGCCAGCCTTCTAGAATGGCAGTGGCACAGCTGTAACCTGAGGTCAAAGCAGCACGATGCTGGCAACATGCTCCAGTACCTGCTGAATTCAACAGAAACCTTTCAACCAGCTTCACTGAGCTTTGGTTTACTCCCTAGGTGACACCACATGTCCTTTTATTTCATTTTCTTTTCTTTTTCTTTTTATTTATTTTTTTATTAAATCTTCCAGAGTATCAGGCAGTTAAAAAGTGTTATTTTATCTCCAGCCAGCCTGAGCCGCCTTCTCAGCAGGAAGCTGATCTTACCAAAAGATCTTGAAGTATTACCCTACAAAGCAGCTGAGAGGAACATGTGTCATCTGGGGGCTTGTTTTAATAACCACTTGCTTTGGGATGGTTCAGTCAGATTCTGACATCTAAACAGCACCAAGTTCATGAGGACAGAGAAGGTATCGTCTCACTTCCTCACTCACCTGCAGGGAAGGCAGTACCAGGTATATCATAAAAATATGCCTATCATCTGAGTGTATGAGAGCTGGCCCATCACACTTAATTGCATGTATTTGGAAGAGAGGGGGATCAACATTTAATCACTAATTATTATATCTATAGAAAAGCTGTTCAGCCTTCAAAAAGAAAGAAAAAAGTGCTTTTTCTCCCAGCCAAGAAGTTGAGATTGCCTCAGCATCTTTGCATTCAGCCCTCACATATTTCAAAATTAATTCTTTCAAAAGCCTTGCCACCATACATATGCCACTGTTACTCATGAATACACAGCTTGACTTATAATACCAAAAGATTACAGTTGAGCTCGCAGATACCAAGAGGATGCATGTAGTCTCACTTTACACATCAACTTTGAAGTAGACGCTTATGAAACTAGGAAACTAGGATGCTGGAGGAGAAAAAAAAAAAAAGGTAAAAAACACCAAATGAAGGCTTTCTGTCCAGTAAGCTCGGAGTGATGCTGTTACTCTAGAAGGGGTGGCAGGTAACGCCTACAGCCCACTCCAGTGACACTGATCCCAGAGGATCAATTTTCAGACCAGCACCCAGAAGTCTGGCATTCCTTTCCATGGTGCTAAATGAAGGAAGAACCACTCAACCACCTGACAGTTGCTGGCTCCCCTCTTTCTTGCCCCCTGCACAAGGAGGCATCTGAAACAGCCTGTTAACATGTTTCTGCCCTTGCATCGCATCCTTGTGTTCAGAAATAGGTGAGAATTTGCCTCCTGTTTTAAGGACATTCAAATTCGGGATTGAGCTTTGGCTCTTCAGAGTCCTCGGAATGACAGAGCCACAGAACCATACAGCACTTCAGCTTGTTGCAGTCTGCATTGCTACCTCCTGAGTGCCACTTTCCAGGTTATCAGGAGTCGAAAGCAGAATCCTCTCCAAACACTGTTGCATCCCCTGCTTGTCAGTTCTCTTGCAGAAGAAGGTTGGGGCCTATTTTAAGCCATTTATGCCTGCTATTAAACAGTTTTTCTGCAGCAAGATTTGCAAGAGGCCATTACACTGGCTGACATACTTGGTTTGTGAAATAAAAACCATGCATCAAACTAACCTAACGTCGAGGGGGACTTCTGCCCACAGCTTTGAGTCTCCACATGTACAGCTACAGAGCTGCATTTTTGGGTGTCATGCCAGGCAGTCACAGTTCACCCATTTGCAAGTGAGCAGCCTCATTTCCTTTACACCAACATGCTGAAAACACTACAGATAAATGTTAATTTTATGAATCTTTTTTTTCAGTAAACTGCAGATTTGTAACTTGGCAGAGGGGACCACTGCATTTAACCACCTGGAGAGACATTTATAAGCACTTGAACTTCAAAACTGAGAAAACACACAGCATTAGCACAGTTCTGAACTGCACAGGTGCCTTCCAGGAAGGTGGGGGACATGCAGCACCCTTGCAGAGCTGACACACCAGCTCCAAAACCCTTAACTGCAGCGCTGCCTTCAGCTACTACTAGAGGGAATAAAGACACACCATGAGAACTGGCTGCCAAAGAACTCCCAGCTTCTTGCAAGCCAAAGCCATAACATGAGGGAGAATGTTACACACACCAAGGCAGCAAAACTACACCCAGCCCGGCCCTTCTGGCTTCTCCCCAAGCCCTTGCTGCTCAGCACGGCGGGGACTTTGATTTTACAGCTACCCATTTGCACTTAAGTCACCTCTACTTCGTTAGGTTCCGACCTGCCTGTTCCTTCTCTACAAGCTTCAGGGTCCGCCTAGGGCCTGCACACACTGCGCCATCCGTAAGGCCCTGCCCAAGCGATGGGGACTGCTCTGAGCAGGTGGGAGCCAGGAACGTTCCCTGCTGCTGATGGGCTCAGCCAGGCAGCCCCAACGTGGGTCCTGCTGCCGACGGCCTCCGGGCAGAGCCGGGCCCTGCGCGAGCGGCCTCGCCGGCAGCACCCGGCCTGCGAGCGAGGAGCCCCCGCTTGACAGCTAGCCCGGAGCCTGCACAAACAAACCAGCATTGCTAGAAAGTGAGATCATGGGCAATTCATTCCTGCCTGAGCCCTACCAGAAAGAAAACAGTGTCTCATCTTGGGGCTTTTTTCCTCCTTTTTCCCTCCCCCTCCACTCCCATTTCTCAGCTCTCTGATACTTCCATTCTCTTCCCACCATCCCATGATTAACCCATGCTCAGGCCTAAGGGATTGGAGTTCCAAGGTAAGTCAGGCTATAGAGGCACCGACAGCAGCCGCTGCCCTGGATGGACAGCCGCCTTCCAGGAAGGATTTTCCAGCCTTAGAAGTTACAAGGAGCTGGACTTCGACAGCTCATTTCTAAATCATTAAGGAGCTCTTCCTCTTCCCTTTCAAGGTGCTTCTCGCTTCCCTCCCTCAACCTGATCCCTAAATTCTCCTAAAAAAAATGAATAAAATAAAAATGAGACATTGCAAACTGTCTGACAAAGCGTGCTCAGTGCCAAATGCTGTCCTCCTGCTCACCAGCACAATGGTCTGCAAGAGTCAAAGTGCAGCACTGTGCAGGTACATCTCCCGCCTCCCCTTCCCGATGCTCCCGGTCTTCCCAAAAGCGCCGAGGAGCCAGGGTGCTCCCGAAAGTCGTATTCAGTGTCAGGATGACTGCCCCATGTTATATGCAGATACTACCTTGATTTTGGCTTTCAAAGACATCCGCTAGATTTCCAGAGGCTGGAGGCCTTTCAGGTCTGCACTGTGCTCGTATACCTCAAATCCGCCCCGGAAAGGCTCCAGCCTAGCTGCCGATGCCAATTAAAGTGAGGAAGAGGGTCAGCTTTGCTGTTTGCCATGAAAAGCTTTTCCAACACAGCTATGAAAAAGGCCATTTGTCAGCATTGCTTTCACTCAGTGAACTGTTAGCAACTAATCTCAGCCAAGGGAGCTACTGTCAGTATAAGCAATGCCTGCTCAAAGCAGCTGCTGGAAGCCCAGGTCTAAAGGACACAGGTGCCCAAACAGCCTAAAGCTCCTTGTACATGCTGAAAACGAACATGCTTACATCTTCCAAAACCAGCTGCAAAAAAAGCCTGCGTGCAAGGCAGAGGATGCAAATGCTCTAGCAGATGAACATTTATCTGAACTACTTGGGAAGAAATGAGTTCCCACCAGCCTACCCCATCCAGGAAGTTTTCCACACTGTTTGCAAGGATTTGGGTTCTCCTTCAGACCTAAACTCTACCAGATGACACTTAGGTTTAAGAAACAAAGAAAAGTTGAGAGTGGCTTGCTGCAAGAACTTTAGTTTTCTTTACTCTATATTAAGCCAGAAAGTCATATCTCCCAGCTGTGACTTGTGGTATGTCCTTCCTCCAGACTCAGAGTATCTGCAAACATTTACAGTGTTTTGGTGTGGTCACCTCTTGAAAAATTATCAATAACCTAGCACTACTTGACAATATTCCTAACGTCAGAGCTGCTGACACCCTCTGATTGAAACCAGAATGTGCTCACTAAGAAAAACATCAGTCCTCCGCTTAAGAGAGAAGTATAAGGTTGCTAAAAGATTACGGGGGCGGGGGGGGGGGGGGGGGAACAACACCAAATTTGATATATTTGAATATCACAGGGAGTATGGAGCTTGGTCATAATTACTGACTATATCTGTGGTAATTGAGAGACACCTATGTGCTAGGCCCGGGTGAAAAAAGTATCATTGCCTAGAAGATGACTGGAGATTAACAGTTTAATTTAAGTTTATGTAACTGTTTTGGAATTTTATTTAAAATATTCCACATAGATTTCTCTAAAGCATTTTTAACAAAATATCATTGTCAACACCGGAATATTTCACAAAGGCTATTTCCTCTCTCAGACTCTTCCAGAGTTTTCCTCATGCCTATGAGTCAGGAAAAGGCAGATTAGATCCTGCTTGGGATTTCAAGTTAGTTTTTAAATGGGGAAGAAACTCCAGAAATGCTTCAGTCATAGAGGCCAAATTAAGACCTTGTGCTTATTATATCTCAAAGGTGTTTTTGTTTGTTTTGTTTTTTGGAGGGGTGAGTACAGGGGGAAGACATTGTCATGTCACACTTTCACGTGAAGGAGAAAAGGCTTAAAAAGCCATTTCTGGCACTGGTGAAGGACAATACTGAACTGAGACCAGATTTTAAGGATGAGACACCTTTTTTCAGCTGGTTCTTTCTCTGCTTTTCTCCTTCATGCTAGTTCTCAGTGCAAAGCAGTCCTGTGGGCAGGATCTCTGCCCTTTTCTGTTTTACTGTGTTATCAAGACTTTTCCAGGAACAGGGAGTTGCCAGCACCTGAAGAGACGATGTCTCTTATTCATCTTGCTGACGTGTCCAGTACCCATGCACCGGACTGCTTTTACACTAAAGCCTGGAGCCCACACACTCCCACATTAATAAAATAATACAGCAGCTGCAAGTCAGCAAGAGAAAAAAAATTCAAGATGCCTTACTTTCTGGAAAATATTTAGATGGTGGTTGCCAACCCTTTTATTTTATTTTTTTAAGTAAAGGATGAGCTGCGGAGGTGTCCTAGTTATTCAGTGGAAAGCTACACGGAAAAGCAAAATATTTCTCCACTTGCCGAAGTGCAAAAAGGGAAGCGAGACAAGATTCAGATCAGCAATTTTACTCTGACAGTGATATCAAACCTTTCCTAATGGAACTATGGGCAACATAAAAGTGATCTATTGTCAGGATGCAAGTGCTCTGGATGATTTCAAATTAAAGCAACTCTAATGTCAAGGTACAATTGGTAGAGCCCTTATGTATATTTGCAAGGATGACGTCCAGAATGACCATTTGCTGGAAACTGTTCTTGCACCAGCCAAGGTTCCTCTGACCTTCCCTCTCTCCCTGCTGCATCCTCATTTAAAAAAAAAAAAAAAAAAAGAGAGAGAGAAAAAAAACACAGGCTGGATTCTCTGATCATTGCCTCCCCATTCTATATGTTTAGTGATATCAGTTAATAATCAATTGTCAGCCAAGCAGCCTGGCTTCCGTTGTGATGCTTGGGTTGTGCTGCCACCACTACCGCAATGCTCACCCTGAGCATCAGGGGTGAGGAGCACCCAGAGCCCTTCCACTTGCCTCACTTGGGCCCTTCTTGGCCATCTCCCCACCTGAACACCCAGCACAAATGCCAGCACCCACTCGTTATTCCTGATGGGAGGAAGACAGGAAACCACCCAGGAAGGCAGCAAGGGCAGAAACCTTCTCACACGTACTAAAAAGGAATATATTAGCAGGGGAAAAGAGAGAGAGGAAAAAAAAAGAAAAAAAAGAATTAGACCATGATTATGCAAGCCAGATGAAGCAAGGACAGCTACAACTAGCTAGCAGTCATGCAAAAACTGGCCACTAAGAGATATTTGCATTTTTCAGGGGTCCAAAAATACCTCTTTTTCCATTTGTTTCCTCAAACATCTTTGTTAACAGAAAGGGCAATTGAGCTGAAAATTTTTCCTTGGCTTTTCTTTACTGAGAACAGCAATTTTTTTTATTGTAACTGGAAAATGAATAATCTTTTCAGGAAAGTTATTAAAAAAAGCAAACCGTGCATGTTCAATTAATTTTAAAGATGATACGAATTCACTTGAAAAAACGGAAGTGCTAATAGCCTTGGCACATTCTAGTCAGATGCACTTTCAGAACAATCCCTTTCTCCGTGAAAACCATTTTTTATGAACGACTTCAATCAGCTCTATTAGCAGTTTCAGAAGCAGGGATGTGCTTATGAAGACAATTCCAGAGGTCAGAAAAGGGTAGGCATTTGTAGGAAAAGTTAAGGACATGTAAATCATTTTCCAATAAATATTCCATGCAGAATAGTCCATTCTGATATACAATACTGTCTTTTTCCAGAGATATTACCTTCCCTCCCAGTGGATCCCCGAAGTGATGGCAGTATTACATTTCAATTGATTGTTAACAAAACCCCAAGCTTGTTCCTACTTCTGATTCAATCCACTTAGAATAGCAGGCTGAGCTCTTCTAATCTCATTTTAATTTTCCATGAGGGACTAAATGTCCAAATCCTTGCAAGAGAGCTGGAAGTTTCAGCGGTAGGATGTAATGGCCTGATTCAAAGTCAATGGAGAAAGACTTTCATTTAGACCAGTTCCCTAATGGCCTCAGCATGCTCTAGGAAGTGCCCTGAATTATCATCTTTCTCATAAAGCATAATATCTTTCTGCCCATATCAGACCTTCAGATATAGTTAATGCTCAAACTTTGGAAGGAAAAGAATCATAAGCTACAGCCTTTAGAGAATTGTCTCACTTCACAGCTACCTGCTAATGGGCAGCAAGACACTTTCTCCTCACTTCGGTGTTACAGATGCTTATTTGGAGTTCTCTGTGTGATGCAACCACTGACATTTCACTTCTGCAGATCCAAGGAACTGTCCAAAGCCTTTCCCCCTCAATCCAGGCATTTGAGGGCTGCAGGGAAAACAGGACACTGGCTCCCCAAGCTCCTGTTTTTCTTTACCTGTGCTAACTCCTGTCCTCTCCGTACCTGGCAGGCAGATTGGCATCTCCAAGTTGGGCAGAGCTGCACTACTGGGCCAGTCACTTCTCCCTACAAGAAACAAGTGTCCCAAATGCTCTGGTTCCTCAATTGCCATCTGTACAGGCCCAATCTCTGTAAGTCTCATACTGGCTATTTAACATAAGTACTCCCCCAAATCCCAGAGGTACCATGGTGGTATTCAAAAATGAATTTTAACCTCTGCAGATGTTTGGAGACAGCCTCTGAAGAGTTGCTCAAATAGCCTACATCCTCCTTTAAAACCGACCCCTTCACCTGCAGTTTAGTGGGCTCTCCTGCCCTACCTTAATTGCCCTCCTCTTGAGATACCTATTTTTCAGTTACTTCTGTATTTTCAGCATTAATGGGATAAGTGCAGGAAATTGCTGCTGCATGTTAAAACAAAGAGATATTAGAGTGGCGTTTCAGATCCGCACATCACGCTAAGCACGAGTGTTCATTACAGCCTGCTCAGCGCTCGAGCCTTCGTGCAGCTTTTGAGATATATTTCAAGGCATGCGTGATAGTCACGGAAGTCACCTTTATTCAAAAAAGGAGACAATTCAAATAAGCCAGCACCCTATGCACCACATGGCCAGAACCCTCCTAAGCAGCAGCATTCAGTATCTCTCCTCTGCAGCTCTATTTTTCAGACTTAATGAGACAGATTCAAACAGCAGGCACTTACTCTCTAATTAACCAATTTGCCTGCCACTTTGTGATCATTAACCCGGTGTTGCTGGGTCAAGATCGTACACAAAGCTCCTCTTCCTTCCCCTCGCTCTCTCCATTTCAATTCTAATGTATTCTGCGTTGTGATATCAATCACGGCACCCCTTCACCGTTCCCCTACCTTCACTGCCTACAAACCATCTTAGCGCACTCGCTGCTGCGCCTCACAAGAGGCATGCTTGAGATCTAAAAATAAGCTCGTTAGATTATTTGACAGTCAAAAATTAAACTAAATTGGAAGCAGTAATTATTTTCTTGATTATTTAATGCAGGCCAGACTTTTATCAAAATATTTTGACATAGGAAGATTTGTGAAAATAAATAGGCAATCAGCAAGTCATTGCTCACAGAAAAGGGTGTTTTTTTTTTTTTTTTTTTTTTTTTTTTAAAAGGAAGCAAGTGTATATTACCTGTCACTGCCCTGTGAAAGCCTCATGCTTTAAAAGATAAGGTGCTAACAGCACTTTAGCTTGAAGACAGCATTAACAGACAGATCAACATAGTCAAAAGATAGATTCACATGGTGCCATGGTGAACATGGCAGTCATTGGAGTGGATTAGTAAATATTTATGCATTAAAGAACTCCTAGGGGCAACTTTGAGACAAGTTTTGGCTCAACTTGACAAGATTTCTAATTACAGCTCTAAAACAATTCATTTGCATCCTTCCTCCTCTTCTCAATCTAGACATTACAGAGATGGGGGAAGTTTGGGAGCACCTGCATCCTAATAGCTAGGAAGCCTTCCTAGAAAGCTCAAAATGTCAAGGAGAGAGTTCCCATGCTGGTTTGGGGGTGAGAGGGTCCATTAGCAGATGACTACAGCAGTAGCGTTATTGCCGGCGCAGAGGACAAGTGCTCGGGATGCTGCCACCAGGCCCAGCAGACACAGGCTGTCCAAGCCAGGCACGATGCTGAGCTGCGCTGCCAAACAAAGTCCTGAGCATTTCTGGGCACAGGCGGCGGGGGGAATCACAGAACTGCTGCAGCAGAGACATCGACACCACAGCAGTGGAGATTTTGAAGGTCAGTTCTACCCACTAATGCCTACAACCTGCCAAAATCTCACATTTTGTTTTCCATATTTCTCTTTAACCGCAAACATTTTTGTAGATTATATTTCTTAGATTTTTTTCCCCCCAAATGATTAAGTATAGTATGTTTTCCTCAAACCTACAATTTTTGGTTCCCAAACTGAAAGGAACATAAGGGTTCTAAGTACTTGGATTCTAAGTGAATGACATATTCCCTAAGACAAATTTGTGAAGCATAAGAAACAGGTAAATGCTTCATGACCAACTTCATCTCCTGTGAGCTGGTCGTATATTTGAGACTGAGTGCCTGCAAAGTGCCTCACATTCCGTGATACATGAGTCTTACGTACAATGTTTGTTGAATCAGAGCAAATGCATCTGGAGCTTTCTGCAGTGCTTTGCTTTAATTCTTCATCCTGAACTTTGTTTTTATTGAAAAACATTTTTTAAAGCATTTTGATTTCAGTTATAACTATGATGACTGAACACAACCCAGCCACTCCAGTCCTACCGAGGAAATCCTAGAGTTGCTGAAGAGATCACAGTTATTGCCACCAGTTTGAAAGCCTGGCAAGTCTTTCGCAAGAAGACCAGTTGCAACAGCTAGGGGAAGAAAAATGAGAAAAGGTGGAAGTCTGGCAATGTAACAAAGAACAAGGCTTTTTACACCCTTGAATCTCATTTCCCACTTTCATGAGCTACATGGACTTTCAAATTTCCCATTTGTTTCTAAAGATACTATAGGTTTGTTGTTTTCAAATACCCAAAGCTTTGCAACGCCCACTTTCTAGGCACTTATATTCCTTGAAATCTATGTCCAATATGAAGGGGGGCCTTGACAACATTGTGCCATCTACTCTGCCAGTGCTTTAAACTATATGACCTTTGCCAATCTCAGCAACATTTTTCTCTAATAAATAAACAAACACAGGTCTCCATCATAGCAGGCTATCGTCATTTTGACTGCCATTTGTACTCCACATATCCAGGTAAATCATATCTTTCAGATCTTCCTATGAAGAGTCTTTGAATCAGCAATATATCAGCTGTTTAGTGTTAGCTATTAATATGTTATGCCAATTAATTATAGCTGAAACAACTGCTACAGCAACTATTTTCTTCTCCTTTCTTTAAGCAAGGAGGAATGACACATGAAATGGATTTTATCTACTTCAGGGATAACATTAACATCATTTTCCTATGCTTGTCTCTTTTTTGGAACTCGTTTGCATAACATTTCCTAGAAATACACTCCATATGTACAAGTGAGCGGCACCAATTACAGCAGTAAGGCATTTCAAGTGGGGGTGACCTGGAAGCAGCGGGATGAGGGAAACCATCCACGTTCATCTGTTAACACCAGCAAGCACAAAGATGGGCTGTGCCTTAGCCAGGTGAATTGTTCCAAAACAGCAGGACAACTCCCATCAGACTTACACAACTGGGTCTGGAAAGATTACGTCCAACACAGAAAACACACACCTCAATTTGGAAAGGCCTCATTTAGCATCTGGTGTGGTGTGTCAGATTCCATTTGAGATACTGGGCTCAGGAGACCAGCGGGAGAAAACAACGCACTCCAGAGTACACGTGTAACATGAGGAGTTAATCCCACACAGGCATTCATCTTTTCAAAGTATATATTTCTGACAGTTTTGGAAAGCATGCTTACAATTTCCATAATGTTTGAAAACATACAGACACTTTCTCTCAGTGTCACAGTGTCTTGAACTTCTGAGGCCCTTTTCGTGACACCATAAACTTCTCCTTGGAAACACAGTATGATGTCAGAGGATGTAACAGTACAAGAGGTGAAGAAAAAAGCTGTGGGAGCATTCAAATAGCCTTTTCTGGACTAAAAATAAAAAATAAAATGAAGATCTAGATTTTGATCCAAGAACATTTTGTTCATCTGCTATAGAGGGGTGCCTTTTGTATGAGCACAGACTGTTTTGTGGACTCCGGTCCTCTGTAGTCACCATGAAACAGAAAAAGTACAATGAAGCTAGTGATGTGTTATCATCTAAGATTCCTATGAATGCTATTTCTGTCTTACCATCACAGTGACTTCTGGTCAAACATTCATCCACTGCAACTGGATAACAACATCACGAGTTTTAAAGAATTATCAAATATAGATATTTAGAGGTTATTTTCTTTTATCTCTAGCTTGCCTGCACAGTTGTTATTATAAATCTCATTAGTGCCTAGGTTTAAGTGAATCTTCCAAAACAAATAGCTTTTTTTTTTAAAAAAAAAAAAAAAAAAAGTGTTTTCTCACACATGTTCATCAGGGGCAAAAATATCCATATTTTTAATACATACACACACTTTGATATCACCCAGATAGGCAAGACAAGTTTTATGCAAGCATAACCAAATTGCTGCATCTCTCACCTTCAGACTTAACTTGTACCAGAGTTCCAAGAAAGATTTAATGATCATGTCAGATTTGATGAAAACGTTCAGAAGTATTGAAGCACTCATCACTAAAATAAAAGTGCACCCGATAATTACTGGATCATTAAGCTGATATTCCTCTCTCTAATCCTCTAGATCAAAGTACCAGATTTCACAAGAAGAGTCTTTATATTTAATATCATATGCAAAAAGAAATAAAGACATTATAACACTGTTTGAAGGCAAACATTGAGATGCTGAAGAACACCAGACTGTATTTGCACATTAAGTTCAGCTTAACCCACAGGTCTGAAGTGTGAAACAACTCAGGCAGCCGCACTCTGTGGTCACTAGGACAGGGCTCAGTTAGCAACACCCGCTTATACTTCTCCTGCTCTTTCAGCCCACTGTTTTTCCCCAACACATTTTTCTACATTGATTGACCTCCATTCTCACATTTCAGCACAGTCTTCTCTGCTGGAACTCATCAATTTTGTAGGCAGGAGCTCATAAAGGGCATACATGTAAATGCAGTAGGCCTCCAAAAAAGGCCCATTACCAACTCAAGCATACATGAAAACTAAGAGAAAGCTGCGCCCATCACAGGGATCACCTTCAACTCTATTCCCTGGACAGGCATGCTCCATTTCAGGCCCGAGCTCAAGCCGCACAAGTTTGTTCTGCTGGTGGGATGACCTCATGGGAAAGCTGGTCCCCTCCTGTGGTTTCCCCTTCTCCAGGACCTGCTGGCTCACCCTGGACAGTGAGTCAACACAGTGGTTGGATGTTCAGTTAAGGCCATGCAGCTGTCCTAGCTGGGTTTGTAGCTCAGCCTACTTGAAAAGCCTTGTATTCACCATTGTAGCATCTCATCGCTTGCCACAGCCCACAGCCAAAGCATAAAACAGTGTCTTAGGAAGAATACATGGACTTCAGAACTAGAACATGCCTCCAAATGGAAAAGGAAGAAAAGGCAGCAGACTGCTCTCTTACTCTTTTCTTCAGGCTGCTTTGGGTCCATATTGTTACCCTTACTCCCAGTGACTAGCAGTATAAAGACTGAGGATTGTATTTCATTCTATAACTAGACACACATAACTATGCATAGCTCCCATTAGTGATAGTTTCCTGTGCACATAGGAACAATGCTTTAATATGTGCAATGAAGATCAAAAAAGAGAGAAAAAACTCAGACCTACAAAAACATCTAGGGTTTACAGTGTTATTAATGAAACAAAATACTACAAGGCTTTTTCAGCACAGCACTTAAAGTTAAGCACATGCTTACATTCTGCTGAAACCCTGTTGTGGTTTAGTCCGTGATGACTTAGAAACTAAAGAAAAAATTAACAAATGGCCTATTTCAGTGCTAGAAATATCAATGGATTTGTTATTTTTTTTAAACACTTTGGGCAAAAAGCTCCCATAAAAATAGTTTTTAACCAGACTTAGACATCCTTCAAGAATGTTTTACCCAACTTTAGCATTACTGAATGAGTGCCGATTCCATTTACACCCACGTCAATGACCCTGAGCGTGTGGAACAGAGGACACAACTTACCATGTAACATGAGATCCAGGAGCAGACTTTTAGATAATGGCATATGGAAAGTAAAGGCAACAGCTCTGGGAAAGACCCAAGGCTCTGTAAACAAGGAATGATTCTGGGGCCACTCTGCTGAGATTCCCAAGCCCCAGAGACAACACAGCCTGCCTACCATGGCTGGAAATGCACTGTGCATACATGACCTTGCTCATGCTTTAAGCCCTATCACATGAATTGGTCAGGAGGCACTGTTTCCCAGCAAATAGCTTAATATTGAGTTATGTACACAACAAAAAAAAAAAAAACCCATCCTTTTCCTGTAGTAACAACTGTATTTGGATTTTTGGTACCTCATCTCAAACACATGCTTGTAGATGACCTAGCTCAAGAGGCCTGGTACACAAGAGCACATACAGAAGTGGCCATCCTGGTCAGATACTCCATCTAAAAACTGATGTGGAACTACGACGAAGAAAAATCCAACCCATGAGAGGAGTTTTACAGAACTCTTGTCCTATGAGGGCTTCCATGCTGACATTGAGGGAACACTTTGGTCAAGTCAGCATGTGTCTCACCTCTCCACTACAGTATTTTTCCTCTCAAATAGTTAGTGCAGAATGATGGCTAGCCCTCCAGAAAGGCAGAAGAGGAGGTGCCAAGAACAACCACCGCCCTGTTGTGCTCAACGCGAGTAGCAGAGCTCATAGCCCACGTCCAAACAGCAGCCAGGGTGGGGGACGGCCAGCAGCCGGGCCAGGGCGGCGGCAGCGACGAGTGCAGGACAGGATCCCATGACCTCAGCTGCTCTGACCAACACACGGCACTGTTCACAACCCAGCACAACAGCCTCTCCCAGCCCTCCTGCTCCCCTCCAAGCATAGGGATTGCCATAGTGACTGGGTTGGAGCCCAACAAATGTAATATCCGTTGACAGTAGCTAGTGCTCAGTGCTGCAAAGGGAAAAATATGATGATTCTGCTAGTCAAGAGAGCGGGTTTCCTCCTAAGCCCTTTGCCATTTGATATCAGCTTTACTGCTTCAGAAACAGCAAGCTCAGGCCCTGCACACAAACACCACATTAAACAGGGTTTTTTAGGCACATGGTCAAGCCCTTCAAGACTTCAATGGAGTGAGCGTTTGCCTGCAGAGCTGTGCTCCTGAACTAGAGCCCAAGAGCTCCAGTCACAGGATTTTGTTTGTTCCCTGCAGGAAACGTTGCGTTTCTGCAAGCAATGCCAACACCCAGAGCAGACCCAAGAAGAGGAAGCAGATAGCAATGCAGGTCTCAGCCTGCCTTAGATGAAGGGGCCCAGATCTGCTCTGAATAGGTTCGGTTCCACAGATTTCACAGGGACTGCCCAGCTCAGATCTTAAAGGAATACCCTCACTTAAATCACCTTTAGGGTAGTAGGTGATCTCCACCAAGAAGGTATTTACAACTGGAGCAAGCTGGGGTGGAATCAGATATAATTACCATTGGCTTCACCCAGATATCAAGGGCTCAGTCAGTACCCCCGGCTGGGTGAAAATTTTCCACAGAACTCAACACCCAACACCGACATAAACACTGCTGGTCTCTTGGAAATCTGGCATTACATGGACATATGGATACTATTGAGCGACTCCGACAGCACAAGCCCACATAAATAGATACAAATTGTACCTGACAGTCTTTCAGAAAGCTATTCTGAACCAAGACTTTTTCCAACTGTGATGGAAGACTCAGTCAAACGAAGCAGCATATGGAAAACCCCCAGCACTGCATGTTCTCATAATTTTTGGAACACTGTAAATATTTGAGTCAGTAGATCTTAATCCATAAACACAGCTGGACTCAAGAAACAATGATGGTAACTTATTATAATTTAAACAATTGTGTAACAAAACAAACCAATGATAATCACTTGGTTTTCTAAGGACAATAGGCGCAACCTTTTCACAAAGTTGACATGATGGGACATGTAATTACATAAAAAATAAACTTACATATGCTAAGATAAATTATTCTCAGCTTTTAAAGAACACTGTAGACTAACGACAGTGGAAAGGAGAAAAAAGCTTTATGGTGTGAAGCCAACATTTCATATATTGTACAGAGCTGGAATAATAACTGCCAGCCAAAGGACATCCCCTTTCCTTTCTATCCTCTTCCAGAACAGCTTAATTGCTTTATGACCAGGAACATCATTCCCCCAAGTTCACCCTCAATGCAGGGCCTTGTGCACAGAGTTTACATACAAAGAACTGGTGGCTGATCTCTGCTGTGATTAAGGAGAGGAACATTTATCCAAACTACATAAGAACAGACCTGGACAGTCAACTCGCATTTTAAATGAATTAAAGGCTTTTAAAGTTCTTTCCTGAAAGTTCAAATAAGTTCACTTTCTTCTTCTTTCCAGTGCTTCTTTGCATTTTCATTTGTATGCACATTAAGCAATACGGCCTAGAAACAGAAGTAAACACACTATGGTAGAAAGTCATTTCAGACTTGTCCTAAACCAGGTGCTATGCAGAAGTTTTTACCAGGTTAAAGAGATGCAAAGCAGACTCAACTAACACCAAAATAAGCAGCCAAAACATTTGTAATGAAATGAAGACAGTTGAGGTACAGACATGTTTTTCTAAGGGTAAAATCCTGATTATGGCTATAAACTCTGTTATTTTGTCAACAACAATATGAAAACTGTGTCAGATTTTCAAAATACAGTAGAATTCCTACCCAAACTCCTAGAATCCAAAAGAATCCAAGTAAAAGCCATTAAAGATCAGCCAAGTTTTCTGTTCCTAGATAGAAACAACCCACACAACACAATGGCTTAAAGCAGGATCAAGCTGCTTAGTCAAGCACTAAAAAAGTTTAGTGCTCCATTACTACAACACTCTTACTACCATAATTTGGTCCCTTTGCTTATCCCATAAAAATCCTGGTAGATATTGTATACATGTAGATATATAGATAGATATACAAACACCAAAGCCCCAGCTCCAAGCTCTTGGTGAAACCAGTGTCACATAAGGTGAGAAAGCTGCCCTCAGAACTAGTTGCCAATACCAGGAAAATCTGTAGCTCAAACTTCTAATTCTGAAAGGAACACATGAGTAAAATAGTAATTTTTCAGCTCCCTCTAGCCTTTCAGTGGAGAGAGGAAAGAAAAAAAAAGAAAAAGAAAAAGGGGGGAAATTAACCTAAGAGACATAGCCAGCATGGAAAATTTGAGCCCTACAGTGCATGTCTGGCAAAGTTATAAGCAACTAAAGTCAGGGTCTCATAATAGGAACTGACAGGGAAACTCTAGCTACTTGTGTTGCTCACGAACACCAATATCTGGGAAATGGATGAAGTCACAAAGCTGAGATAAAGTTCTGGGGAACTTGGATAAAGGAATTTGCATTGGTCCAGCTGTAAAGTGTATGTAAATCCATTAGAAATAAATAGACTAGAAAGCCCAAGAATAGTTAAGAGTTCAAAGCAACCCTTTCCATTCACATCAGAAACTATTTTTGATCAAAAAAAACACAGAAGATGGTCATTTTTAACATCTGACATGTAACCCCGTAAGTCAGTAAGCTTATACTTTACATTAGAAATATTGCTTCTGCTTTACCTGAATATATGAGTATTTCTAAAACAAGAAAAGCAATAATAAATCTAAAACAGTGATCATGTTAATCCAGACCGCATTTCGTGGGATTTGCCAAACAACCATTAACAGCCATTTATGCAAGTATGCAAGTTCTTAAATAGGAGATCATTCATTGACTTGCAAGTGATGTCACTCTCCAAATGATGGAATATTTCTTTCCTTTTGCGGCTTTGCCATCTTCTGCAAGGCTGCCAGGCAGGTAAACAGAATTCTACTTAATCTGTCTGCTATTTTTTTAAAAAAAAAGAAAAAAAAAGAAAAAAAAAAAAAAACCTATTGCTCGTCTATTGAGACCAGCACGTCCAAGAGATGAATGCCTGAAGTTTACTTCTTAAAGTCAAGTTTAGGAACATGAATAAGTACCTTATTTTGTAAAATCTTTAAATAAGCATCTTGTGCTCCACACACTTCTATTTCATGCTGCTTTTCAAAATGTAATTCTCAAGGAAAAAGAAAAAAAAAAGGTTGAGGAAAGGGTTGGGACATTGATTGGGCCATGCCATTTTTGTCTCCCAGTGTTTTCCAGACTTGAGTTCACTTACTTATCTGGAGGACGGGCCAGAGAACAACAGGCAAATTGCTCCATGAAATACTCCAACATTTGAAATTTAGCTTCATTCCACATTACTGGTGCAACACAAAGAATAGCTTTGAAAGATTTTAAGGGGAGATGAGAGGGTGACTAGCATGGTTGAGAACTGAAACCTGAATCTGCTTTAATCAGAAGAGCAATTCCACTGCATTTCCAGCCAACAGCTCTTTCCCTGGACTACCCTGAACCTGAGGAAACTTCCTGATGAGTACTTCTGAAAAAGTTATTACTCTGATTTATGCTTTCCACAAATAGGATACTTCGAACAAGCTTTTAATCAGACCATTCTTGGTCATCTCTATTTATAGGTCACAAGTAGTTTTCCTAGTAGATAACTTTGCAAATATAATCTGAGATCTGACAACACGACAGCATGGCTCCAGCACCACCACCATTAACAGGAATTCAGACACAGGAACATTTTCTCATCATTTTCTTCACAGCAGATCAGTGGTGAAGGCTCAAGGGAAAAGAAAGGAAGTAGCTTGAATTTTGAGAGTGGAATGTCACAAGTACTCACCCTACTCCCACTGGTGTCAACAGCAGGAGAGTAGGTCAGAATTTTCCAAAAATATCTTACCCAAGGCATGTATCAGTTTAAGGAATGAAGTACAGCAATCAAAAGATAAGTGAGCATCTCATCACTGGCCAACTGCACCTAATCTGTGATAGAAACCTATTCACTAACATCTCTCCAAGCTTGAGATGAGCAATAGACCTTCAGCTTCTATTGGGTACAGGTCCACATTCATCCCACCTGCAACACCAGACTAGGGAGTGCAGGCACCTTGCATCCCTTTGGCTGCCAGTGTCAGGACAAAAGACTTTCCACAGGTAGTGCCAGGCTGTGTGACTCCCTTCATGCCTCCATAGCAGGGCCTCCACCCAATCATCTCCCACCATCAGTAAAGTTAAACAGAACTGATACAAATCCTGATGTGTCTTCTCCCTTCCTACCCCATGGGAATTAAGATTTTAATACTTAAAACACTAAGATGCTTGAGTTACCATATGCAAGGTTTGCCACCACTGGCCTAGCTTTACAAGAACAGGCACATACCTCAGGGAATTTGCTAAGGACTTCAGGAGGATCTTATTTAGGCCAAGATTAAAATTCAAAGAAGAGTTCATTGGGCTACAGTGGGCTGTACCAGACATACGAAGCATTCAAGTCAGTTTTTCCCCCTCACTTTTTGTGGTTTAAACGTTTAACTTGCCTGAGTCCAGGGAAATTACAAATTGGACTAGACAGTTCCAACTGAAGATAACTTTCAGATGTCTCATCTTCAATTCCCATTCTTGTATTTCTCCTGCATATTTAGTCTTTCCTCATTTTTAAGGACATATTTAGTCACAAGAAAATATATGAATGCCTACTTATGCTACAGGATAGAATTCCACAGTAATTTCAGTTTGTTGAACAGGGAGACCTGGTAATCAATTGCTATAGTTATTTCCACTCAGTGTGGAAGAGGTGTTTAAAAAAAAAAAATAAGAAACCATATTGAAAATAATCCAAAGCAAACTAAATCTGGTCACTAATGAGAAAGTTAAAAGCAAACACACAACTTCTCAAAATCCCTTGGCGGGGGCAGGGAAAATCTATGCTTCTGCATTGTCCCAATTGGATTCCTTTAGAAGGGATGAAGATCAAACATTCTAGGCAAATTCAGAAATCTCATACTGGGAACCTGTGAAACAAAGTTAATTTAAGCTAACTTGGTCTATTTTTAGCTTGCTTTCTGTTTTTGTTGTTGTTCCTGAATCACATGGGTACAGGAATCTCAACATGTAACAAGTTCTCCATATTTAATCATCAAATAGGTCACTGAAGAGGCAATAAGAGTGTGGTCATCTATGCGTTTGTATCCTTGAAATTTGGTTTCACAGCTCATCTCTGCTTAGCCGAGCCATAGTTTCCAGGCTTGCTAAGTCTTGCTGTAAGCAAACCAGGCAGAGGTTGAACATGCATTTAGGAATTTCTGCATTTTATGTTCCAAATTCAAAAACAAAAGCACTTTGATACCATAGAACCTGAATTAGAAGTACTGCCATTGACTACTAGGATTCTCCAACATTGCGGATGTTACAGCCAGATCTCACGCAGGCTCCATTTTACCAGCTGCTGCTTTGTGGACTGCATTTACCTGGCAGGACAAGTCTGTCCCCACTTATGCTGAAGGAGCATCACCTGGCTGGGCTGTGGGTGCCACACCAGTCACATCTCGTTTACCCAGGCAGTCCAGGGTGAGTTTGTGGGATAGGCTCACCAGGCTAAAGTCAGAGAGGTGCAAGATCTCAGTGCAGTGCAAGGAGTGCTCAGTACCTGACTAGGATGATGGATGTATTTTGAAGAGCCCTCTTCCCTTAAAGCTTACTCCAAATGATCTACAGATTTTGAGAAATGCAGGGGAGATTAAAACAATAAGCATTACCAGAAAAAAGAAATATATATATTTCAGCTGAGTTTAAAAAAAAAGTCAGTGAGACAAAAAATGGAAAAAGTTGTTCCAGATGGCAGGAATTTTAATCACATTCTCAACAAGATGTTTTGATTCAGATGACATGTATCAATTGCACACTTAAGTTAACAGTCTTTCCTACTGAAGTGAATGCAATTCTCTCAGAAGCAGGAAAGCCTCTGAGCTTTTGCTTTATATGCAAATACAGTGCACATCGAGCTGAGTGGAAATGGTCGGATAAAAGTTTTTCATTATCATGATGCTATGCCAGGCCTTGTCCATTTGGACAGAGGCCTACAAGATTGCTTGCCCACCTGCATTCTCAGTTCTCTGCCCAATGACCTACTAAGGCAATTCCCATTTTCCATATCCTATCCAAGGGCTGGAGACAGCTGGGCCCCAAGATCTTTAAAGCCCCTATGATGGGCTGGAAGGGATGGAAGTAAGGAGGGACAGAGGAGCAAACATGGGGTCCCAATTCCTATAACCTGGTTTGCTTTCAGCTACCTAGGTATTCACCAAATGCATGTCCCAAAGGAGTGTCAATGACAGCCCAGGCCACCCAGCTTCCAACAGGTAGATGGCCAACGTGTGCCAGGCAGCCTGCAAAATCTCAGGAGAGTCACCCAAGACACTGGTGTTCTAGCTCAAGTTTCATATTCCATCCAGATCTTCCCCATGCTACAACTATTTAACTGTGTTATCTCAAGAGTATTAGGTCTTGTGGCAACTAATTTATGGCTCTACATATGCCACATCCCCCTAACAAGACAGGTTAAACTCAAGAACCTTATACACACATACACACACACTTAAACACGTGTATATGTATGCACTGCTTAATAGTACAGGAACAATCGTAGCATCAGAATTATGGCACAGGTTTCCTATATATTCCAAATATAGATTTTTTTTTTCCTCCTTTGGGCTGAGGCTCAAATGCAACATTAAAAATAGGTTATTTATTTGTATGGGAATTTCTGTTATGAACCAAAACTCTGTTTAGACCTGAAGTCTACATTGAAGTTCTTTGAGACATGGAGAATTTCAGTCATCTCCAAAGACTGCAAAGGCAAGCGAACTTCTTGCATGTCTTCCTCCTGCAGCTGTACTCTGAAGGGAGGTATACATATTATGTACAGGTATGTATATTAGTTATTATTAGAGTAGCTGTAATAAGCCCTTTTGTTTCGAGACTGCCTGTTTCTAAGAAATGAAGCATGATGAAATTGAGCTTGCCAGCTGTGCATTTCACTTTGCCATATCCCCAAACATAGATTTAAAATAGCCTGTTTATCAGATGCATAACTTGTATTCCACTTCCAGGTCTAAAAAGGAATTTCCATTCTTACGAATGTCCCCCTTGTGGGGTATTACCATCTGTTCTGATCATTGTAAAGGGTCCCTCTTTCCTTCTAGTCCAAAATCCACTGAAGCATTCCTTTAATGACTGTAAAACAAAAGGCTGGAACCTTTCCTGTCTTCATTTATATACAAACATATTATCAATTAAAAAAGGTAACAGTGACAAATAGAGCTGACAAAAAATGCCTTCTGCAACCTCAACTGTAACATTGCTACCATGGCATTATTATAATTAATCTACCCTCTAATTTGTCTCAATTTGCACTAGCAGATTAGGAGCTGCTGTCTATATAATTTCTCACTAAAAACTGGCAGGAGCAGGAAAAATGAGATTTTTTTCCACCGCCTATCCATTTCACATGCACGCATTCCCTCTTCCCTCCAACACCACTCAGAGTCGGGAGCACAGCTCTATTACAACAAATGAACTTATGCTCTGGGCCTACTAATGAAAGCAGAATTCAGCTCAGGACCACAGAAATACACCAAACTTGGGCATTCCAGAAAATGCTTTATTGCTGCAACCAGCCTGCTGCCTGTGCTCTCTGCTGCCAGCTTTCACTATGAACAGTGTGCAGCAAAAGGCTTCTCTGCTGATGGGCATCCTCTCTCCTTCCTCACCACCTCCATCCACTAAGGGTTGCGATAAGTTCATGATTCCCCAATTATTATGATTCAAGGTGACATGAAGACGGGTATTTCAAGGTATCATGAAGGTGGGTTGGACTAGATCTCTAGAGGTCCCTTCCAACCTTCACCATTCTGTGATTCATATGAAAGCCCAGAAAAAGTAAATTCTCTGTCCCTTGGTTGCTCCTGGCTGCAGTAGGAAGACTTCTTCATGGGGAGCTCAGGGGCAGAAGGAGTTCGAGTCAGACGTCTGTACATAGGTAGGGCTCTCCTATGACTTTGAGCCACCTGGGGACAGTGTACACTTATGCCAGTGACAAACTGTAAAGGGAGTTGGTGGCTTCTCAAGTTCCTGAAAGACTGATGATTTCTCTCTTATATCCTTTACTCTGGGAGAGGGGGCATAGCTTGTATGTAAAGTGCCCTCATGGGATTTCCTCCAGCATGGCCTTCAAAAGACTTTTCTACTGTTTCTCATTTGCTTCGGAGCTACCTGGTCTGTACACCTCATCTGTACTTCAGCTTTTGTAGAAGGCCCAAAAATCCACCTCCATATCTCTGAGCATTATTTTAGTCAAAAGACTGAATGCCCAATATAATAGTGGTAAATATGTTCCCCTTCAGATCAGTCTCTTCTATAAAAAGGGCATCTTCCTCCAAGAACTGGACTAATTGCCAGTCCACACCTACAGTGTTCCAGTGTCCCCGCTGATGACAAGTTGGCTACAGTGCTACCACAGCCATGCAGCCAGGTGTCATAAGCAGTAATTCAAGTGCCACTAGAAAGACTTTTTAGAACCTGTATGCTAAAAAGAATGGAGGGAAGGAGCTGAGAAATTGATAAAATACTAAAGATGCAGTTTTCCAATTAGTTTGAGACTTTTCCAAAATACAGGTAAATACAACTCCTGAAAAGACAAGACAGATGCACAAGTCTTAAACAGGATTTAGAATACCGCCTATTCCCCCAATTCGATCCTTACTTTATTGCTTCCATGTGAAATCCACTATTACCATCCCCCTCCAAAAAAAGGGGGGGAGGGGACAACTCATTGCAAGCATTTGCCTTCAGCTTTATATATATTTAAAAAAAGAAAAAAAAAAGCTTAAGAACATCATGACCTTTAAATTGCTTCTTGACACATCCTAAAGCTGCAGAAATGAGGGAGATTCTCTCTGCAAAGAGCTGTAAAACTTTAGTACCCATGGTATATTTTTAGCATATTCCAAGAATATTTTTCATACTAAAATGGTACTGTGCAACATAAAACTTTAGGAATTTTGTCAGGCTTTGAAAGCCTAGTATTCAGGTTAAATGGCAACAGGAGCAGGTGAATACCCCGAAACAAGCTGAAAATAACCATCATAATTTAAACAAGCTTGCATCAATAGGGTAACATGCTTCTATTGTCCTCTAGGCCTCTTCTTATCCTTTAAAGGCCATACTTGGGGATTCATTATGAAAGAATCAGGACAAAAAAAAGTCCTTTCTCCCTATTTCTCCTTCTGAGACAGCGCAAAGGACAAGCTACAATAGCCTGATCTGCAAACTGTGCAGGTAGATTAGAACAGGCAGCTGAACTGGAGCAGAAACCCAGAATGAGCCTTCATCGCTTAATGTTCTCCATTTCCAGTGGAATGATTTCTGTATCCAAATCAAAGCGGGTGGCAGGAGAAGAACAAGTGTCATGGGAACTGGCAAAGCAGAAAATAGCTAAGTAAGGAAGACAGGCAACGCAGCTGCTGTCTGGAGAAAATCATAAGAGATCCTCTGCATCTGTAGGGTGCAGAAGATGGAATCCATGCACACAGTTATGCAGTGGAGGATTTGCTGAAGGCCTCTGGTTAGTGTAAGCAGCTTGCCTGAAAGGGAAAGTTTCATAGGAAGGAAGAGTGGGAGGACTGCAGTGAACTGCTCCGGTCTGAATGCAAAGACCATTCTTCTTTCTCCTCTTTTATCACTAGAAGTGCAGTGAGCAGCAGGCTTCATAGGGCAAATTCAGCCTAGGTACCTCTACCTGCTTTCAGAACTACACCATAGGTACATTTAGCCACAGAGCTACGTAAGATGTTCATGAGAGGTATGCTAACCTCTGGATGAAGGTGAAGTGATGCTAACCTGAAGGAACACAAGTTCCTTCAGGAGTTAATGCTTTCTGGGCCATCTCTGCCAGTTCTAGACAACTGAGGGACACAACTAGCAGCTTTCAGACTGATAGCTAAGTTGCTTTAAAAGCTCAGAACCACGAGGACTGGGGCAAAGCTCAGACATCATACATTGCCTATGCAACTTATGACAAGAAATAAAGGACTTTTTAAACACCCTCCTGGTCTCTCACACATGCATGTTCTTATGAAACTTGTAAGCAAAGCTTTGTAGACTTGGAAGGGCAAGTAGCATTGCCATGTGTTGTTGAACACATCACGGAATTGCTCTACAGTATTTTGCCAATTGGGAAGGGACTGACCAGAGATGGCATGCATCTTCAATGATGTCTAATTCAATCTGAGGTAGCTACAGTTTGGGATCTTCATTCTCCCCATGGGACCATACCTACTAAGAAACACGAGCTGCTCCCTACCTAGTCTACTAGTTCCCATGGACCCTTCTTTTGAGCATTTCTCCCACATATTAAGGAATTTCAAAGCAAATGAAATGCCTAAACGCAAACATCACAAAAAGCAAACACTACAGGCAAACACCAGTAAAAGTTAACAGAAACACAATCTTAAGTTACATATGACTTGATCTTCCAACCTTGCAGTTGGTGAAATCACTTTCATTTGCATAGAGAAAGCAAGTGCCTTAAGCAAAATAACTAGAAGAGTTGCACACCCATTTGTCCTTGTGCAACAGGCAGGGCAAGCGAAAACTTCCTCTCTAGGATCCAGCTCCATACCACCATTTCAGAAGGACCTCCAACTTCCATAGCCTAACACAGGCCTGTAAAGGAGGAATCAGTGACACACCCTGTCATGAAGTTAAGGCAGAGAATTTTTTAATTTTTAATTCAAGATGCTTTCAGAGCCTTGCAGTGACCCAGCTAGTCATCCCTGCTGTGTTTGTCCAAGCAGTAGAACAGTCCACAGATCTTGGTAGTTATGAGCAAGCAAGCAATCGTTTCTGTTGACAGCCTCTTCCCAGAAATGATCACAGACCAGACTGGTACTCACAAGGTCTCTCCTTCAGATTTTTCAAACACATTATACATATATAAATATAAGCCTCATTTCAGCTGAAAGCTGTTCCCTTTTCCTCAGCCTCTTGATAACTTCCTGTAGACAGAGACATACAGAAGCATGGGTGCACTTATTGCACATATTTAAGGATGGCAAACAGTGTTCCTTGGCCAAATAGTTCCACCCATGGAGTGATGTGTTTACGTACACTGTGGTACACTATCAGCAGTTGCTGAGGATATACTGTACCTCCAATGCTTCAAGCTTAGCTTATGCCACATGCTGTGAATCAGGTAGCCTCAACTGTTTGAGTTCTGAGAAATACAGCTTAAGATGTGAAAGTTTGTTATCTTCCTTTTTTAGATACGACTTTCCCCCTTGACCCCCTTTTTTATTACTTAGAAGCCTGAAAACTAATGCTAGCTGAGGAATAGTCAGAAAATAGGAAAAAATACATAGTTTATAAAAGATTAAATACACTCAAATAAACTAGAAGCAATGGCTAAAATAGCAGCAAATTTTGTAGTTCTATGAAAAGACCAAGGCCTACATTTCATGTTATGAGGATCAAAACATTCCTAATACACACGAATAGCTAAAGATGGAATTGCGTTACCTTGGACTGCTCTCATCATTACAGTTCCTTTTTATTTATTTATTTTTCTGGCGTGCTCTTTGGTAAGATACAACAAGAGCCATTCAGCCAAAATAATAGTGCAAGGAGCTTCCACTGTACCTTTGCGTGTGATGTGATGAGGATTTACCAGAGACTCAACAGGTGAAACAGATGGTATTTCAAGAGCAGCACCCTACTGCTAGCAAGGTGTTTTCTACTGTAGCAGCACAATGTTCTTTTCACTCCATAATACGTAGAGTCCACAGTCCTAGCACTGAAGTACCTCTATGTGCAAAGGCTGACAAGAACTATTAGTGTTTCTTCATATGAGGAAGACTACAGAGACACTCGCATCATGACTTATGCACCTATCTGGAATGATATTTAGCCATGTTTTCATTTCTATTCAAAAGTGAAGCTCTGACACTAAATGACTTGCACAACCCTCCAGAGTTCACTTCCATCACCTCTCCGTGCCCTCCTCTCCACCCTGAAGCACACTTCTGCACAGGAGACAGCTTTTCAAGGTCAACCATTTTGGTCTGTAAACACAGGCAGCAAAGAACAAGCTGCTTTCTGAATAAAGCACAAATGAGGATATTGGCAATGTGGGTATACTTGGCTTTCTGCCTCCTACATCCTCTGGCAAGGCCTTCACAGGCAGTTAAAAAGACATTCACCTCCTTATGAAATCATAAGGAGCTCAAGTACTTTTAAGCATCTTCAATCTACAGTCCTTATTCTCTTACCCAGATATCCAAAAGGCTAAGACTTTAATTACTGACTATGTTCTGACACAGGTCACATAGCACTTTAAGATAATGGCTTATTGGAGCCTTGAACACATATCTACTCCACAAATGGAAAATACCACTTCTTCCCCACTCCCAGCAGAGCCCAGGCCACATACTTAGATCATCTGTTGCTCTGCACATGTAATCCCTTCCATAGTAGCTTCAGGGTCCCTGCAGAGATCAGGACACCAGAGCAGTACACTTTAAAAATCATTGTTTATGTAAGCTGGAGTTGAGTTGCAGACAGCAAACACAAGAGCGCAGAAAAGCTGGGAAGCAATTTCAGGGGTGTGAGCTGGCAAGAGGCACAAGAGAGGATTTGGAGGAGAGAACTTGATCCATCAGGAAAACAGGAGCTCGGAGCACCCCTTGCAACTGCTGCTAAGCATTCAAGGATCCTTAGGAAGCAGCTCGGTCATTGCGGAGCTTCTAAGGGAGCACTTAGCTACACATTAGTTGTAGCTAATTAGGCAGAGAGCAGTTACTACTATTTCTATGCTAGATGTGGGTGGAAGCAGTAGATCAAACCCAGATCTTGAGCTCCCATAGTAAACACAAAGCATGTCAGGAGGAACCGCTGGCAAATTCAGCATCTGCAAAACATGGGAATGTGCTTGTGACCCCATTTCTAGGCATCCTAACAGCTTTTCCAAAGTTTCACAAGCAGGGGGATGTCCTCGATAATGGATGGGAGCCCAGCTGCCCCCACATGAGGGAGTTTCCTTCATGCACGAGTCCCTAAGTTATTTTGGCAGCTTCTGACAGTGACACTCTTGTTAAGGCTACGGATCTATTTATAAAGCCTGATTGCTCGTCCAGGGACAGCTCTTGGCACGTGAGGCCTCAGGAGAGCTGCAGCGATCTGGTTAACAAAACATCCAGCAAGCTGGGAAATCAAGTCTGCTTTTGATTTATAATGCAGCAAGCTAAAATTATGATCTGCCAGGCTCATTTTGGCATTTTCATATCTCAACTGCAGTTCTGATTATTATTTTTAAAAAATATATAATTAAAAACCCACCAAGCTTAATTACCATAATTATGGAAATACTCACTGAGTGAAAAGGACTTAAATAATGAGGCAGACTCGTATCTCAAACTTCACCAATTAACAGGATATGTCAACTTTGTAGGACAAGTCTCAGAGAAACTCCTCTGCTGGCACCACTGCAGCAGAAGGGATCTCACGTCAGATCTAGGTTATATTATAAACCTATTGCACCCTCTTATGCCGAGGTGTTAGCATTACTTTGGCTTGGCTAAACTGAAACGAATCCCTCTGCAGCACTTGACCTTGAAATCAGTTCTTCCGCAGGAGACTGTTGAAGGATACAGTACCATATCAGCAATATGTTAAGGGCTTCTGCAAGTGTCTAACTGATGAGCTAGTTTTCTGTATAAGACTGATGATCCCTGGCTTCCAGATTTTTTAAGTTCCTTTGATCTCTATTTTTCATATGCACCCTGGATTGTTGGGCTCAAACAGTACTGGCAGCTTGGTACAGTGTTTTCATGATTACAGGAGGCTACAAATTTAACTGACCAGGAAAAGTTGAAGTACATCTTTAATGTGATCCCATGGAGAAGAAATGAAGGGATGGGGGAAAAATAAACACACCTAAAAGCTATAAACACAGGAAAGATCCCTGTGATACACACACATTCCCTCTTCAGCACTGGTAAAGCTTCAGGTGGAGCTAATATCCAGTGTTCAATACTGCAGCTTAAGAAAGTGCAGAACTAGAGCAAGTTTCACAGGAAATTGATAGGAATAAAATGCCTGGAGAAAAAAATAGACCAAGAGCTGAAGCTGAAAGATCAGGAGCATCCGGCCTAGGGAAGCACAGCAGCTTTCAGTCTTCAACTAGGCAAGAAAGGGAACCCAAAAAAAAAAAAATCCTTATTCCTGGTGGAGTAAAGGAATTAACAACCCTAAATAAACCATGGGAGATTAAGAGGAAGCCCATTCTTTTTTGATGATGAAATCTAAATGAAGAAAAAAAAAGTTCAAGAAAACTGGGACAAGACCACCATGAATTCCTGTTTTAACTTGGATAGCTTTCCCAATCTCCTTTCCTCTCGAGAGCAGCGAATGCAGGAAGGGTGGGGGGAATCCGTTTGAATTTGCCAGGTGCTGCCAGGTTTTCACAGCCACCTCCAGCCACAGACAGGGAGAGCCTGTGACAACTGAAACTAAATTGCATTCTAATCCCTGAATCAAAGTGCTTGCAATTACCATTTCAAGCAGGTGAAACAATAACAAATAATGAACAATGAGGTATTTCGAGTCTTTGCTGATGCATTCTGCATGCTTACTGAAGAAACTGCAAGCTGAACACATTTTCAGCTCAGCCAAGGTGATTGCCTATGATAGCTTCAGTTAATCAAGTCTTTGAGGAAAAAATGAGTGTAGTCTTCTGTATCATAAAAGAGGACCATAAACCTCCTCCTGTATACCCTTCCTCCAGCATCTAATTTTCTTTGTTTGCTTAGATTTAAAACAAGACAATGGAAGCTGTGCATCAATTCGGCCAAACTGCACACTGGTCCTCTCATGTTCAGAATGGGTAAAAAGAAAGCATGCAGGTCAACCAACTATAATACACAAGCTGAAGCTCTCTATCATGAAGAGCTGAAAGTCTTGACTGGCCCTAGTTCATCTCTTTCAAGCACACCATCTTCAGCACTTGCGCTGTCTTTTAGCAACTGAAGAGATCCATGGTTCAGGAAAACCTTACCTGTTGCCAGTCCTATGCAGGCCTTAAAATAGGAACAGCAAAACCCAGATCTAAGCTCTGGATTCAGAAACAGGCAACACAGAGACAAGGCCTTGGCTGCTCAGCAATTGGCATTTCTACTTGCCTAGAGGCATAGGAAGGAACTGAGACCCAGAAGGATGAAGGGAACAGAGCTTAAAATGAACTGGGATGAGGATGCAGAAAAGGGAGCAGATCTCTTGGCCTTCAGCTGTCAAAGTGAAGGAGCCCTGTTTTCATATTTCACAATGTCCTTATATTGCAAGGACAACAAAGGCTACTGCTTGCACCCCTGAGCTACCTGTCACAGCAGCCCATTTTCCAGTAACCGCAGTCTGGCTCAAATGTGGTTTTGTTACTAAACGGCTAGAACAAGCACCAGGCTTTGGGCAGGACAGGTACAGAAAGCCAGAGCGTTATTTATTCCCTCGACCTCTCAACCCATCCTTCCACTAACGCATATGTTAAATCCCCTATCAACAGGGCTAGGGGCCACATAGGTAAACTGGAAACAAAGCCAGTCCTTTTAGATGAGCTGACTGAACAGGAGAGCTTGTCTTGAGAGGAGAAAGGAGAGGAACCTACAAAGCTCTGGGGCTCCAGGGAGCCTGGGGCTGGATGTGTTCTGGGCATCCATCCTGCTCTTGTTCTTCTGGAGTCCTATGGCACTGAGATCACATCCCTGCAATGGGATCACATCCCATTGCTGCAGGTCTAGTGACAACTCCTCTGGACAAGCAGCTGGAGCTGAGACTCCACGATATCTCCACAGCTGTCCCCTGCCACCATTTGCCTTGGCTGGGGGCTGCTACCAGCAGCAGCCAAGCTCGGGAAGTTGCATTTTGAGCTGAGCACCGATGCAGCCCCAGCTTCTGCTCTGACAGCACAACTCGTGCTCCAAAAGCCGCTCTCTCCTCAATCTCCTGCACTGGGGAAGGATGGAGATGGAGAGGAAGAGGAGAAAGGGAAGCTGATTTGCACCACAGCTGCAAGCTCCAATTTCGAGCTGCTAACCCCTTTGCTCCTTGGAAATCTGACTCCCAAATCCCTAGGTGTTTCATTATCTCTTCCGCTCCCTCCCCTAGCTTCCCTCAGGTAATTGTTCCCACACAGCATCTGCTTCAGTCCAAGCCAGCTTCTCCTTCCCTATAAGGGTTTTCAGGATAGGGAGGCAATGAGTTTGCTCTACTCTCTCATTCCCAGTCTTAGCCATAAGAAGCCCAAGAGGCAGATAAGCAAGCTTGGCAGAGACCACTTCCCAGATTCATTCCCTGGTACCCTGGGAAATGCTTTTCCCCAGGCAGTTACACTGTTTGCAGGACAGAAACAGACTGAACACACAATGGGGCAACCTTGTACACCAGCCAGATGATGTGACCAGGCCCAGATGGACTTGCCTCTAGACCTGTGCTGCTTGCACAGACTGCTAGAAGGTTCCTCCAGCTCCAGGAGGAGGAACAGACATCGCTGCTGACACCAGTGGGGTGCAGAGACACCACGGTTCCAACTACAAAGAGTGGCAAAAGGAGCTGCAGGAACTTGCACCTATGATCCCAGCTGGGTCATCATAACCCTCACAAGACGAGCAAGGAATCATCCCTTGGCAGGAAGGGACTGACCAGAGTTTGTAATATTCATTATAACTTGTGTAATTTAAGGCAGAGAGTGAAGGTCTCAGCTAGGGTAAATCACAGCAATGTCGATTTTGCACTATCCAAGCACCTGGGTCAGTCTGTTACTAAAAAAATCCACCCACACATTTAACTCCCTTTAAAGTTTCTTCCATTCACTTTGAAGACAACCAATCTAGAAATTTTTAAGTTACCATAACTGGCAGCTAATTGCCACCCAACAAGTGTGCCAAGAGGGAGAATGCGCTCCATCATGGTTATTACAAAAATAATTACGTAACTAGATTTTTAAAATATGACAATATTCTTTGGGGCAAAGTCAACACTTCTATAAATTTAGGGAAGTGCTAGAGTAGCAGAAGGAGACATGATCTTATTTTCCTTCAGCTTCTCTTATGAAAGAAGGGCCTAATAACAGGGAGGAATATATAGACACACACAGGCTTCTGCATTCAGGTGGGAGCAGTACTGAAGAACAGAGCACTGCGGTGCAGCACCCATAGACTGGGCTATCAGCTCTGTGTATTCAAAGGGAAAAAGGGAAGGAGACAGAGCAACACAATATAGGAGCTGGTAGATGTATTAAATCCTCCTGCTAGTCCATTTGAGCAATGTTTTTTTGTATTAAAAAGCAATGGATCAATCTAAAAGTCTGTTTTTGACTTTATACAGAGAAAGACACATCCACAAAGTCCCCAGAATCCACATACATGCAGCCAGATTTGGGCAGTGGTCCTTATTTGTCTCTCCCATCCCCTTGCTCAAACAGCTCTGAGACAAGAAGGATTATTTCCTGACATGCAGCCCCCCACATCCCCACCATTTCCTCTTCTAGGTTCTAGGAAGTCCAGAGTCCGGCTGGTGCTCTCTTCACTATCACCTCCCAGTAATGGATCACCTCCATGGCCACCAATTCTACACCAACAGCACTCCAGCTGTAGCAGAAGTAACCCCCAACCTGCAAAAGAACCAGGTCTTAAGACTTCAGGCTGAGCCTGAGGCCAACACAGCTATCTACAACCACCATTGCATCCATGAGCCACTTGCTTTCATAACAACATTCTTCTGCATAGGCTTTTAAACTGAAGTCCAGCCATTTCACCACTGAGTAGGTGGCCACTTAATATCTCCGGGTACTTTCAGAGAAGATTAGGTGAAAGTCCAAATCCAGGTTGACATTAGCTCTCAGAGAAACATGCCTGCAATAAATAAGGCTGTGTGCAAGTTGTTGTTCCTGCTGTACTGGTCTACTCAGCCACTTACTGCCAATATGTTCCTCATTAGCACTCTGGGAAGCTGCGAGTGCATAAGGCTTTCTGTGCAGCCCCATTTTTATTCTCTTCTCAAACACACATGGAAACACTTTAAAAGTAAGAGCCTTGGGACCTGTGCAAGGGTGACAAGTGATGAGATGAGGAGAAGAGACCAGAGCCAGCCCCTGACAAATTTGAACCATCCAGTCTTTAATGCACAACCACCAAAAAAACTGATGCTAAACAAATCTAGTTCTTTTCAGAAATGAGATTACATGTGTAATGGAAAAGTTATAGACATGGGGAGTCTGGCCTACAAAAACTGGGTTAAAATTAAGAGCCTTCAGTTAGCTTTCTATGATCAATGGAACTTCTCATACATGTGATTTAGTCAACATTTCCATCTCCATTGGAGCCTATTGAGAGTTCCCTATTTTTTAACTTGGGGAAAAAGGAATTTTAAGACTCTAACATTTCCATAACTTACTGTGACCAGGTGATTAGCAGCTTTCCCCCTCAAATAACTTCTCATGAATTAGAGCTGAAAACAAGGGAAATAAAACAGTAATGGCTTCATACCTCCTACCAAGCACAGGATTTTGCTCACGGTATCATTGAAGCAAGAGGCAGAAGCTGCAAAGCAAAGCACAAAAGCACAAAGCTGCTCCCATTCTTGAAGAAAGGGCAGGAGAAAAAGGTGACATCCCACAACAGTTGTGCCTGATGTGCTATGGGGATGCCCAGTCTTTTGCATAAATGAAAGAAGGCTTGACATAAGTCAATTTGTACATAAAGAATTGAGCCCTAACACTGAGAAAAACAGAAACAGACCATTAATGCCAACCCCACAGGACTAAAAGAGTTAAAGCTGTTGGAAGAAATATTAGTGCATGTGTTTTCATGCCATTACAAGCAGGAAAAAAGTTTAAGTTCTCTGCACTGGCACAGCAGGTTCAGCTTTGATCTCTCAGGAGGTTCATTTCCTTCATTAGGCTTTTCTTAAAATTCACTTTTATGAATCCTTTTAATTCCTCCCCTACATTTTCCCCCCCATAAAAGTGTCTTTAGCTTCATTCAACCAAGGGGCAGGGTGGGGGAGGAGAATATCACTTAATTGCCACTAAATGTTACCTGGAGCTGCTAGCCATGTATAGGGGTGCAGAATCTCATTGTGAGAGACACAGCAACTGAAGGAAAGAAAAACCCCACTAAGGTAATAAACCATTAAAGGGAGCACAGGGAGGAAAGAAAGGAACAGAATTAATCTGTGGATGTGGAGAAGATACAGCAGGGTGGGAAACGACAGGGAGAAGCTCCGCAAAACTAGAGTTATCATCATAGCAAAACAGGCAGAGACATGCAACAGGGATTCCCAGAACTCAAGGCACTTCTGTGCTCGCCTCCGCTTGATCTCTGCTGGTGCAAGATAACCTTGATCAAGACACTTTGGGGCAGGTGCTTTCTCTATTAAAACAATAGTAAGATGCAGCACTATTTCATAGGGGAGAACTACAAGGCTTAAAAATGAGTTTTAAAAGTGCTCAACACCCACCTATATTCACGTATCAGTACCAAATTAATTATAGCATCCCAAGCATGTGATACTGTTCCTGGCAGGAGGCAAAGGGATTTGAAACCTGATTTGAAACACCTTCCTGTCTTGGCAACAACAGGAAGAATTTGAACCCTTGGGGTTGTTTCCTCTGACTTGAGAGGTAGCAGTTCCCCATTTTGCTCCTTCGTCTGCTCCTGTTGGAAAAAGAACTAAGTTGCAGTTTCCAGAGAATTTCCAAAAGATGGATCCTGACCTCAGATAAGACAGCATAAAACATGAATCCACATTAGGAAGGTTGCTCTGGCTTTAAGCCTGATGTTAACAGAGATGAGAATCTGGCCTATCTTTTCTTTTTTTGATTCTCATTCACTCATTTCAGTGTGAACACAACTGTATTTAACAGGACTCAGCAACTGCAAGAGCTGAAAAAGGATTTCTTTAGCCTTGGAAGCATAGGCCTCTGCTTTTCTGCTACATCAACTCCCATCCTCCCCCAGCCCAAACTCAATTTCAATTACATTTAACAAAGCTAGGTGGATGGGCAGCATGAAGTCAGATGAAGTTCAGTGCAGACAAATGCAAGGTAATGCACTTAGGAAAGGATAATGTGAACTACACAAGAAAAATACAGAATGCTTTGGCAAGATAATTATCTGCTGTGCAAAGAGAAATTGGGAATTCAAAAGACTCTAATGGAAAGAGAGGGCAATTCCTTCCTTAGGAAGCTGCTTGCCCCAGATCTTAGTAGTCTGAGCTCACCCTAATTCTTGCAGTCCTGCAGCACCAGCAAAGCCCCTGAGAGATCAGAGGGATTTCCACGCAAATAAAGCTGGAACAGAGCAGGAATCTGCTAACATATAAGGAAGAAAGCATGAAAGAGCAGTTCTTGGTGCACCTTGGAGTTGGAGCAAGCCAGGTGGTTGCAGATACCTGCCCAGAAACCCCAGGGCAGAGGTTCAGAGGTTCAAAATATGTTTCGGCCCAGGTATCATGTAGACCTGCACAGACACTGTATTAACCACTACTGGACAGGACCCATAGATGTTCTAAGGACACTGAAAAAGGACAGGATCCTGTGTTCAATTAGGATTTCACAGCAAGACCCTTTGCATCTATGCCGTGCACATATACCACACTCAATAGCACAGGTGCAAGTCCCAAACCCTTCATGTTCTGGGAAACCAAGCCAGGACCAAGGTAGGCACACAGCTCCTGTTCTCATCCTGCTGTCAGGGAACCAAGAGCCAGCACCAACCCCACGCTGTCCCAACATCTCCTGGACCTGCTGGAGAGCAGAAGCCACCGTACACACACGGTCGGTTCCCAGCAAGCAGGGCCTGTGCAGCACACCCTGCTCAGCACCAGTCCTGGTCCCACCAGTGCATCCCACACAACTCAATGCTGCATCTTGCTCACACCTATGGAGCTGAAAGAAGCGAGGGCTTCTCGCTCCCTGTTCAGTGCTTTGAGCACCAGGAGTTTCTCCTCCATGTACCTAAGGAGGGCAATAAAGACAGTATGTGTTTGCACAGCGACTTACAGGAGCTTGCACTGATCCTAGAAGATGAATCACCCCCTGTGCACTACCTTGCTAGCTTCCTAGCAGCAGCCAGCTAAGGAAAGGGGGGATTACAAACCTGAGCAGGTCTCTGACATGCTGAGCCCTGGGGAGGGAGTGGATTCTGTGAAGTGTGGGGCCATCTGATGGCAGGAGCACGCAGTGCTGCTAAAAGAAAAAGCATCCCAAAAGCTGCTCCATTCATCTTCAGTAATGGAGTGCATGCCCTAGGGGGGTGCACTGTGCAGGGGCGAGAGGAAGGGAGAGGGAACAGTATTTATATTTGTCTTCCCAGATTTAGTTTGTCTTTATCTCCAGCTATTTTGAATGTCATGGGGAGTTAATGAAGACATGTTGTGCATCTGCAACGTGTGGAACAAATTCTCTCCTGTCTTGGCATATTAAATTCTTTTTTACTTACGTTAGCAGTTAAAGAACAGAGACAAAGAAAAGGAGAAAGATAAAAAGAAATCACTTCCCCCCCTCCCTTTCAGTTTTCAAAGTTGCATTGCACAGCATATTGCAGCCCCTTCATCATCTCTGTCTTGATTAGGGATGTCAGGAACTGTCCCAGTCCTGCTAGCAGGCCATAGAAATACTCTCAAATACTGCATTAAGGACCAGCTTGCTCCAAAGCCAGCTCCCCATTGCAAATTTGAGTCTGGGGCAGGCAGCAGAGATGTACCCTGTGTGGTAGCATTTTTCCCAGGGGAATTGGCTCCCAGTTGGACATAGCTACAGCCACGAGACATGAGGAATATGCTATTCAGCTGAGACCTTAGGAGCGCCCACCACATGCAGACACATTGTTCTACAGCTTGAATATTTTTCATTGCTATTCCTGCATTACACACAGGAAACTGAGGCAGACAGCAAATACAGGCTCAGATCTATAAAGGCTTTCTGGCCTCCAACCTCTGCCTTAGACAATCCCTGGCTTGTATCTCCCCAGTCACTTCCAAGAGCAGAGACAAGGCGGTGTCAGAGAAAAGCCCTTTCCCTGGGATAGTCCATCCTCAGCACTCCCCAGCACATCCCAGGAGAGGGGAGAGCACAGGCTTTCCTTAATCATGGGCTGTTCTCATAGAAATTAAGGTCTCCTTTCCTGGCATTTCCTATTCTCTCCCTTTCCCTGAGGCAAGATCTGGCACACCTTAGATGTTCTGGTTTGGCCCAAAGTTTTATTTAGACTGCTCCTTGCTTTGGGGATTCTCTGTTTATATCATTGGAGGGTGTTAATAAGGGCAGAATGGTTTCCAGATCCACACCAGCTGACTAGATTTCCTGAATCCACACCATCTGTAAAAACAGAAATGTTCCTTTCTCCTTGCACACACAGATAAATGCACTAACACTAAACCTCCCAGGGCAGGAGTACAGGAGAGGTTTGAACTTCTCGCCAAGTGAAACCCAGCGAGCTCTGGAATGAGGAACAAAACTACCATTTTTAATATGGAGGCACATGTGAAGAGACATCTCATCGCTCAGTGGAGCAGACAGAGGAGTTTGACATTTAAAAAAATGCACTAAGGAGTTTCTGGCACCTCTCAGGCACATCTGGCACTGGCCACCCTGAGACACATGCAAACCTCAGACCCTGGCTGGTATTGCAGCACTCGTATATCCCCAGCATCCAACCTTCCCACTTCAAGTCAAGCTTTTCCAGAGACCGTCACCAGCTTGACAGTTGTGCAGGACAGGACCCCACACGAATCCAGATGCTGCTTGGTTGTGCAGGGAGGCAGCACAGCAGGAGCAGAAGTGCTTGGGACACAAGACACTTGGGGTCACCATCTGTGTAGGTGACCAACAGCCCCGAGGTCTGTCCACGGACGGGGCTTCCTTCTGGTCTCCTTCCAAAGAGGAAGCCACGCACACTCCACTGGGAATTCAGATGTCTGGTGGGTGTCAGACATACTGTCCTGGGGGTCTCTGCAAACAGGAGCAGGGGTACCCCCAGCACATCCTTCACGCTGCTCCATGGCTCAGCTGTGTTGGACAAGACTGTGGAATACAGGCAGGTTTTGTGCACATCCCTCACCCCCATCACATTGCACCAGCTCCGTTGTTCAACCAACACCTCTACCAGCCAATTCAACTGTTGACCAGCAAGTATTAGTACAACCAAACGCCCAAACAGAAAAGTTTCATCAGTTCAGCAAGCTGGATCTGCTTGATGCAATTGCCAAGTTGAGTTGTGATGGGGAGGGGACAAACTATGCACCAAGAGCCAGGGCACAGCTTCATGTCCTGCCCCTCCTCAACAGGGATGAGGGGTCCCTGGGGCTCAGCGTGTCCCTGCGGCATGACGTGTCACTCCATCCCAAGTCGCTGCTTTGATGCGGCCAGTCCTATCACAAGGACAGATGAAGGTGCAGCAGCAAAACTGGAATAGAAATGAGCATCTGTGTAAGAGAGCCAAGGAGCACCTGGGGCTCAGAGGGACCATTGGCCTGGCAGAGGCACTTTCATCCTCCCCACATCCCTCCAGCCAAGCTGTTGGTGCCTGCACACATTTCCTTCCTCTTCCCAGTACTAAAAATATAACCCGAGAATGAATCTGGCCTTAAGATGTCACTGAAAATTGGGAGTTATGTTAACACAGGTTTTAGTACACGATAAGGATCTACCTCAGCTGCAGGGAGCTATGTGCTATACTTTATTCTTTAAAAAAATCACTAAACTCCAGATTAAACAGCCCTGCAAATACTGGGCAGAATCCAAGACGACTGATCCATTATAAATAACCATCTAATGCAGAATTAAACTAATACATATACATAAGCTTTATAGTTTAGATCCATATTCTGAGCCTTCCGCCCATCAAGTAAGATGAACATCATGAAGGCATTTATTTCAAATTCCAGCGCAATACATTAAGTTGGTTATATGTGCACATTTTATCTTTGTTAGAAGAAAGTCTGACAAGCCAGTTTGATTTTTGGAATTCTTGAAAATTAGGACATACCAAAAGTCATGTAATATTTCAGAATTCAACTCGCTTTCCCACTCTATAAGATTCTGAATTTGTCAAAGGGCCTTATAACATCATATGTACTATGCCAGAGCAACAGACCATCTAATCCCCAAATCCTCTCCAACAATAGCCAAGAATAAGCATTCCCATTCTCAATATCTTACTATTTAAACCAGGCTCCCAATGGTCACTTAGGATGGTTTACCATTTCATTATTTAACTTTAAGAAGTATTTCCTTCTGTTTTATATTAAAAAATACTTAACCTATTAACTTTAATGTATACCACATAAGCTTCTCTATCACATTTTTATGGCAAAGATTTTTATCATTTATTGTAGCACTATAACTGCATGCCTGCCTCAGTTTCCCCTGTACCAGTTGATCACAGGTAACTGCTATGATGACAGCATCAAAGAATACTGTTCTCCAAGTCATTTTGTTCTTTGAAACCACCAATTTCCACTTCGAAATAATTACAAACACAGGAGACAGGAATAGACCCTGATCAGCTCCCACAGGCTCAGGCTTCCTCCAGCTCTTATAGGAGCCTTTGGATGGGGGAGCCCCTCACTGTGTGCACACACAGATGCATAAATCAGTGCAAGAAGATTTGCCAAAGATAAATTGACTTGCTGGCTCAGCGCTCCGCATGCTGCACAGCTCAGCGAGCTCACTAAGCGCTTTGACAGCTCTCTTGTGCGCAGCATCATGCACAACAGGCAGTGGTTTTGCACTAAGCTTCCTTGCTGATAGCCTAACCAAAAACTACGCGCTCCAGTCTGCACAAATTGGAGACCACAGGAGGAAAACAGCGTAGAAAGCCCTATGCGGAGTGATCAGCTCCAACTTCTCTCCCTTTTCCTTAAAAACCACTGACAGTCTCTCAGAATAAGTAAGCCATTTGCTGGATCTCCCTTATCTTCTTGTACATCAATTTGCTGAAACATTCATGGGATCACTACACATTTCATTTACCCTTAAGGCCAACTCCTCTGCTTATTAAATTAGGAAGATGAATGAGAGATTTGCTCTCTTACTAGCAGCCCAGGAGATTCATTAGTCAAGTAAATGATTGCACTTGCCTCAAGTTATGCTACTGCAACATTTGCAATGTTTCTTCTGATTTCAGCCCTCCTGTACTTTTTTGAAACAAGGTTGGCTTTCTGACAGGTCACATCTAATTTCTCTTTTTGACTTCAACAAATGGAAGCAATGGGCTTCAAACTCACTGTCCCATTCCCTTTGCACCATCCTCAAAAGCTTCACTGAGCAGACAGCACAAGGGAAGTCAGAAAATACTTTATACAATATTCATCCCATTTATATCAATTGCTGTTATCATTTTAAAGCCTGTTCCACAAAAAAAAAAAAAAAAAAAAAAAAGTGTGCCACCCTCTGACGAGCTATAAGATGGTGACCAAAAGAGAAAGCCAGGACTCCTGTTTCTCTGCATTTGTCTCTAAATCAGCTTTAGGTTGTACTGCACATATTTGGGAAGTTTTAAATGCTTTCACCTTTAACAAGTGTTTCAGCAAAAAAAGCACCATTTCAGGGTAACAGAGATGCAGTGAAGCAGGCAGCATTTTGGGGAACCACCAAAAATTACAACCACTCAACACAACTTCCAGAGATGCCCAGGTGACAGCACAGCTGACAAGCGAGTCAGACTTTGCAAAAGACCATAGAAACTTCCCAGGAAACCTGTAACAACCCAGAGTTGGAATAGCAGAGCCTTTGGGGCTGCTTTGCCCCAGAATTGCACCTCTTCAGTAAAGCAGCACACCAGACACCCCCTCAGCAGTGCCTGCTCTTTGGCCCCTGGCAGAGGGGAAGAGCACACACTGTGCGTCACAGGTGCCAAGCAGCATCCACAACAGAGAGTAATCCAGGGGCAACAGTAGCAAAAATGGAATTAAGATATCCCAGTTCATATAAACATCCTCCTTCCCTGTGCCACTGCCCATGATTCGAGTGCTCATTTACTTCCCAGCTTTGCCGCAACTTTCTCACCTGACCTTCAGGAAGTCTCTCTATTTATAGATGCAGGATGAATAACAGGGCAATTCTGCTGCATCTGCAGGGAGTAAAGGTTTCAGCAGGGCTGATTTCACCCAGCCCACAGTGCAAGGCACAAATTGAGCAGCCTGTCCTAAAGAGCCAAGCACTGAAAGAGTTGATTTCCCCTTTGCTGCTAATTTCACATCCATCTTTGGTCAAATTGCAGGTGGTCCAGGAAGTAATTACAAGTCACACACAATCAGAGGTCCTTACACTAGGGGTAACGCTGCAATCACTGTATAGTGAAAAACAAACTGTGTTTGCATATTACAGGACCAGAACACAGCCCACATCAAGGTTTTTACTCCAAGAAGGGCAGCAAGCAGCTTGCACGTGCAAAGCTTTCCCGCTGCAAAAGCATCTTGATCACAACAACAACAACAAAACACCTCTATGCACGAGTGAGGATTTCATGGTGACTATGGATAGCTGCAGAGCTCTTTCTCCTTTCCTTGCTTCAATTAAGCACTAAGAACACCATCATCCCCACCCAGGAAAGGGCTCTCAAGGGGTCTACACGAGAAAAGACAAAAAAAATGGGAATTACTTAGTCTGCCTGGGGTTAGAATGAAACACCCCTTACCCAAAACACATAAGTCCTCATTATGCTGCCACAAGCCAGGATGCACTCCCTAAACCGACTTCCCATCCTACCTGTGGATGTTGCTCCCAAGAAGTTCGCATTCTGGATGCAGCAGAAGCCTCAACCACAGCCAGAGGAGCCAAACGGTTTGGACACAAGTTTCCTCCCCTCCCAAGGCTGTTGCTCCCAGCTCCTTACCCCTGGGCACCAGCAAACTCATGCACATTTGCACCTATTTGGCACCTTCCCTCGCTCTCAGCTGTGCACGGGGCTGCTGGCACAGGTGGGTGCAATTCCCCAGGAACACCCCCAAATTTGGGAGAGCAAAGAGGAAAAGGGATGGGGGTGTGATGGGCTCAGCAGTGGGTTGGATGCAGGTTTGCAGCACTCGCTGCAGGAATTAAAAGCTTTGTGGGATTTAAAGGGTCCCACGAGGGAAACGTGCGTCCGTGTCGGGGCTCCGAGGGCCTGCGCGAAACGAGCTCTGCTCCGCTCCCCTCGCGTTTCCAAACGCCAAAAAACGCCCAAACTCAGGTGGATGCCGCCATCTAGTGGGCCCGACTCCCCCAAAGCAAGCGAGGAACTCCTCTGGTTTGCGGAGTCCTCTGGTTAAGAAGAAAATTCCTTAAGTTTCTGTGGAACTTTTGATGCTTCAGTTTCTGGCCGATTCCTCTAGTTCTATCAGTGGCCGCCACTGAAAAGATGCCGGCCCCATCCTCCTCACTGGTCCCGTGAGCCCAACTCCCCTCATCTCCTGGGGTGCCCCATCAACCCAAACGGGATGCGGGCAGAACAGGTCAGGGAAAAGCAAATCGGGGAGCTGCATTTACACATGGAAATGTGTAGGAAAGTCAGGTTTCTTGGGAGGAAAAAAATGATGTGGATACAAATGGAGGTGCCCTCCGTAGCTGGATTTTGGAGTGGAAGGAAAGCCAGAGCTGGCATGTATACGACTGCAAGAATTTTGATGGTGAAACTATGTTACTTAAAGCACTTAAACGTTATTTCAAATATCACTTCATGTCTGCGCTTTTGGATGTAATACATGTGCAAGGGCTCTTTGACGTAGCTGCACCTGAAGCCTGCACAGCATGGGGGCATCTGAAAAGCTCTCAAGATTATTTCCTGATCTTGAGAACACGGAAGGAATTTGTTCCAGGTAGAGCACATTAGCAGCAAGTCACAAAAGTCAATAGCTAATATTACTAGGAATCAACGTATTTTTACCAGGGTTGATGGTAGTCATTTTAGGATGTTCTCTGAAAAAAGACATGAAAAGAACTGCAAGGATTTTGCCAAACGTCTCTTCTACAGCTAGTGGAAAATTACAAGCAATTTTCCATAGCAGTCATGTCTGCCATACAGAGCCTGGGCCTGGCCCGGGACACCCTGTCAGGCAACGACACCTGAGGCACAGGCATTGGGATGAAGAGAGACGAAAAAAAGGCTGGCAAATGAATGCAATTTCCTGCAGGGATCCTGCAGTGAGTCTGAGCACTGGTGTCACCCTGGGTGCTGGACACGTGGCATGTGCTGAGACCTGGCTTGTTCTGTGCGATAAAACCCACGAGCCGCAGGCTGCTCCCCGGGGCTGCCTCCTGCCTCCCATGTCCTGCTAGCGGGTGAGCGAGAGCAGAAACCGTCTGCGTGTTTTAGCCAGATCCAGCAATTTAGTGACAGCAGTCGGAGGCTGAGAAGAGCCCTGGGAGGCGGATCTGTGATTCCTAATTACTCCATCAGGGAAAGCAACGCAGACTGATGCTTGTAAGCGGCAAAGAGCACGCTGCACCTGAAGGCAGGGACAGCGGAGTCGCAACCGGATCGCACATAGGTTTATCCCAGCGGGTCTCCAGGCCGTGCAGTGAAAGGGCTGTTGGCCAACATGATGCCAGCCATGGCAGCAGAGATGTGTACATCGATGTTTGCCCAGGCACCTATAGACCTATAGCTCTCCTAGTGGGAGAGCTGATGTGAGTTCACATCTCCTTATCCTGGAGCACCCCTCCTCCTGGCTCCCTTAGGTGCCCTCGAGCTCCCTGCTCTGCTTCTGGGAGGCAATTTTTATGGTCAAAAAGTTTGCTTGCACAGCCTTAATTATGAAGATGCCAATTTATATGAAATTAGTATACCCACCTGCATACCAGTTATAATTCCAACAACTTTTGCTTTGGAGGACAGATATGTCATCCCTGAATCCAGACATCTAAAGCAACTGCTGCCACTGAAATTAGGAGGGGGTAAAGAGGAGCACTGAATTAGAGCCAGCTGAACTGAGTGTCAGAGAGTGCAGCCAAAATGGGGCCAGGTAACAGGAAAGAAATTTGTGATTTGTAATCTTCAGAGGAATTAATTCCTCGTGTTGGGGATGTTATTACCGATAGCCTGTTCTGAAGATGGGTTAGCATGCCGCTTTCCTCTTCACCCGTCTGTTCCCCTTCTTACCCTAAGATGCTGGCACAGGCACTGGCACTGGTGACTCTCCGTACAGCTGCTGGCCGAGCATCCTCTTTGCGAGACGCCGGTGTGGAGGACACAGTACTGCGCGTTGTCCGGGAGGTGGCAAGCTTTCAACTCATACGGCTCCACGACAGACCCCAGACAGGATCATCCGAGTCCTGCTTCTTCATGGGATGAAATGCAAGTACATGTGTGCGAGATGGAGAACTCCCCGTAACTGATTCACAGTGTCAGCAACAGTAGGAACACTGTTCTGCTCCCAACAGCCACAGGTAACAGGTGATTCAGCCTGTCATCTTCCAGGGCAAGACACTGGGATGCAACACTTGGAGAAAGATTTAGGTGGAAATGTTTTCCCAGGCTTTCTGAATATGCTGATTTTACGGTGGTATTCTGAAGCAAGGACTAGTTCAGATCCATCCCTGCCAGAATAAAACAAAACCAAGAAAGTTTTGAGAAAATGATGTTCTCCCTCTGCAAGGAGGCACCGAGGCTCTTACCACTTCCATCTCATTGGAGTTACTGGAAGCAGTGCTTAGCCCCGCAGACACGTCCTTGTGGGAAACCTGGGCATTTGTAGCACTGAATTGTGCACTCGTGTAGTGTGCACAGGGCGTCTGGGCGCTGAACTGAAGCAGCCACTTTGTTTCACGGAAAACCCCTTTAGATGATATATGGGCTACGAAGTGGAGAGGGTGAGCAGGCATCTTTGGTGGCATCTGCTGCCCTGCCAGGCTGTCTCCCGTGACATGGCCACTTCTCCTCCTGCCCGTTACCTACCAAGGCTGTGACATGTCCCATTCATGTCCTCTATAATGCACATGTTTGTCCCACAGCCTGTGAGATTCTGTTTCTAGCTTCTGATCATGGTAAGGTGACCAAAGCACAGTCTAGCAGTCAAGAGCTAGGATGTCAGCACAGACTTAAGGCAAGTTGCTGCGTCCTTAGAGCCCTGCAGTCTCATGGAGGAATGGCCTACGGCAGTGCACGTTACTTGGAAGGAAACTTTCAGAGCTATTCCTCTGGTTTTCCTGATCCTGCAACACCAAAGGTCTAAACCAACTCATCTTTTTTCCAGACACACGTAACTTTGGAATATGTTAAGTCAGAAAAAAAAAAAAAAAAGAAAAAAGAAAAAATGCTCAATTATGCATGTGATAGGGTTACTGCTTGGTGCTCAACACTGATGCCGCTTACCAAGAAGCCCTGGCTGGCACTTGCTGTGTTGCTCTTTCCTAGTGAAGGCATCTCTCAAGGTAGACAGTTAACAGCAATCAGAGCAGCATGACAGCCTGACTCCTCTAGCCTGGCTGGCACTACAGCAGAATGATTTTCCTCTCAGCTCCCGGTGTGGTGATGTTCCTGCGATTTTTTGTGGATTCAACCAATTTTTGGGAGCCTCTGAAAAGAAACACATGCTAGTGCAGCTCAGGTTACCTCAAACACATCCTCAAAAAACACCGTGCCAAGAACACCTTTTACATCTCCTGCTTCCAACATCATCCAAATGGAGGAGTAAAATCCTATCTCCCTCTCTCTTCCTCCTCTGTCTAATCAATCTGGAAACCCACTGAGGGCTGCTAATGGCATTGCCAAATACAGAAGGAGAGCTGGAGACAGCCAGAGATACTGCAGCCTTCATGGGCACTTGGGGTGAATAACTGCATAATAATACACACTTAATAAAACCTACACACCAGCCTGTTTCTTATTCCCTTTGCAGAGCCCTTCCTGCAATCACAGAATTTAATTCTTCATCCCTGCCTCAGATCTCTAAGAATTTTTGAACTCTTCCCCCCTCCCTGTTAAATCTCTCCCAGTTGGAAAATGTACTTAAAGACTCTATTTGAAAGATAAGCAGGGCGGTCTGAAAGAACTAGCTAGCAGGCAGGGAATTGCCCTTGGTATTGTTGAAAAACAACCCCCTGAAAGCAGCGTGGGATAAAGTCTGTGCACCATGAGACAACTTCCCCTAGTGCTGCTTCCAGTGAGCCCATTCTGAGAGCACTATTGCTGATGGTAGCATTAAACTGGCTCTATTAATTGTTTCACACTGAGTGATAATAGAGAACAGCTTCTCATCTTCAAGAGCTGTCCTTGATGGAGAAATCTGCTGCTTTCCAGGGCAGGCATGAGATGCTTGGGAGCAGGCTGTGGCATCCCTCCAGCAGCTCATGGATTCCTGCCTGTGCCTGAAGGGCCTCGGACTCCTGCATCTTTACCCTGCAGGGAAGGGGGAACCACAGAGGAAGGCAGTAGCAAAGGGATCCACCATGTATGTTCTGCCACTTACTAGCAGGAGCATAAGGTGGGAATCAGTGTCCCTTCTCCTGCACGAGTCCCTTTAATTGACACTGTCTTTTCCTCTATTCTCCTGTCTAGTCCTTATACCATAGAGCTGGTGGGACTGAGAGAGATGGTGCCAAAATACTGTATAACACAGTAAATGGAGGAGTCTGGTGAGAGCTATGAGCTGAACTCTGCCTTGAGCCAGGAGGGACATGAGCCCAGGCCACCTGCCCCCCGTTCACTTGTTGCTGAGGTTTTGGGGAAAGGGACCCCGGCCATTCTGGTGTTCCCCCAGCCAAAACTCCTCTGCAAATCCAAGATAATTAACAAGTAGCTTGGGGATAACTGAAACAGTTTTTGTTCTGTTTTGTTTTAAATTACCATATGCCAATTAGAAAATGAAACACCCTGTGCCACTCAGATGTAGACTCAGACCTTCTGAGGATCATCCTGGAAGCCTTGGCAATAAGGTAGACAGGAAAAAGACTCAGGCAGCTCTAATTTATACTAGAGGCCAGACTGGTATCAGCACTGGGATATAAAGGACGTCACTGCAAGCTACCTCTGTGTATTCAAACAACCGTGAGCTTTGCTCTGCTCTACACCATTTCCCTGTAGTTTTGAGCTTGGGCCAGAGCCTTCTGATTTCAATTTTAAACACTTGCCTTAACACTAACAAAATAGGCAGATTTCTACTTTTGGAGGGACTTTAAAGAATAATAGTTTCCCTTGAGGTATGAAACCAATTGCAGCGGTTATTCCATATTGACTTTTTCCCCGTCTTGATAGTGCTTTATGCACTTCGATCTTTCTGAAGGGAACTGTCCTATGAACTACAATAAAGTGGCAAAGTAGTTAATAAAAGGACCTGAAATTTAGGTCAGCCGGGATGATTTGAGCCATCCATTCTATGGACAAAAGTCTTGGAGTTGGTCTCTTAAGCCTGCAGAAAGGAGTAGCTTCCCTGAGGCCAGAGGAACAGACTTGGCCTAGCAGGACCAAATTGGCGTGTTTTTTTGTTTGTTTGTTTTTTAAAGCAGAACAGTATTTCAAACACTGACTTGCATCTGAAGAAAGACAGCGCTGATTCACAGTGCGCCCGGGAGACAGTGATTCTGCCTCGTCCATCATCCCGTGGCAAAGGAGAAAAACAATCAGCAAAAGGTAATAGCTCTTCAAATCCTCTCCCAACTCCATAGCAGTCCAGCCCCAAGTAAAGTCCCAGTCTGAGCTTTCTAGAAGGGGGCTAGGCTAAAGAGCTCACATTTTTGCTTTAACCAGGGGCAGGCTTTGCAAAGAGCTTATCTGTCATTTTGGCCTCCTAGTAATTTTATGTCAGATTTCAGATGAATTCTGATACTATCAGTGAAATTTTACAAGTGGGAGCTGCTGGAATCTGACTACTCCACCTAAGCTTGAACTTATGAAAAGATTCATCTCACAAAATCAGGCAGAAAGCATGAAGTGCTAAATGCAACTTTTCCTTGCAACCACTTGGGAATTTAGCACGCGATCTGAAGGAGCAGGGCCACTGGCTCAGTAACACCAGGTAACTGAGAGCATCTGCCCCTACATCTGTCATTTGGGCTGGCTCTTGGCCCAGGGGAAATGAACTCAAAGCCTTTTCTTAAGAGATGTCCAACCAGTCCAAGCACCAGCATCAATTAGTGAAAACCTCATCAGGGATATCAGCAAATGTGACTGCCCCAGAATGAATTGTCCTGGCTGAGAAAGCAGCCCAGCCACACAATGTGAGGGAAGCCAACACTGCCTATTTATAGAGAATGAAAAATATCTATAAACCCAGCAAGGGAACTTTGAATCTGTAGCTCAGACGAAGCAGCTAAAGCATTACCCTGTGTCTGGGAAAGCCAAGGTTCATGTTCAATCTCTGCCTGGACATTTGTCCAGACATGAAGGCACTGGCCAGTTCTCCAAGTCTTCCAAATATCTTGCAGCCCAGGCAGAACAGTAGCTCAGAGCAGCCTGGAATAACTGGAGGTGCTGGACAAATGCCCCTATTGCCTGTTCAGTTCAACCAAAGTATTTGTGCAGCAGGAGGTCAGTGCTCTGTGCTCACTGTACTCACTGTGTATGTGCTGTTCAGCCCAAACATGCTGATCTGTCTGGAGATCCCAGTAGGATTTGCTGGCCCTCGTTGCCTCATTCCTTTGGTTGCAGAGATCCAGGGTGCAGTCATCATCTTGCTTTCAGCCAAGTCGCTAGTGGGAACTTCCCTGTTCAAAGAACAAGAGGATTTAGTTACAATACTGAGGAGAGCTTACCACAAGTGGGGATTAATTTCAGTGGCTGTTACTGCACGTTGCTGTGTTTAGATCTGCAGAGGTGTGGAGACTGAGAAGCCAAATCCTGATAACCTCTGTCGCTACTTGGAAATGAAGGAAAGGTCCTAACTCTCTGGGGGCCTGTGAATTTCTGGCAGCTTGGAATTTTGTACAAAGTGGTATCAGATTGACTTCAGCTGATGTGCATCTAATCACCGGTCTAAAAATTACATGTCATAACTGAAATTATTTTCTGAAGTGCACTGGATTTTATAGATTGAAAACCATGACTTCATGGTAAAATGTCATTTGATTTCTGCATGAAATATTACAGGATGCCATTTTTGTAATTTCCTCCCCCTTGATCATGATAACACAGCCCTCTAGGCACTGGAAAGCCAGAGAATGCCTGCCAAGTGGAGGAGATGGAAAAGTGAGAGTCGCCAGTAATCCAAAACACAGCGAAGGAAACAGCATTTGAGTGATTGCTGTGTGATAGGGAACATTTTGTCTTTTTGTTCATCAATCATGTGGAGTGGGGAAGAGATAATATTTTTTGAAACACTTGGAAGCAATTCACAGAACTGCTTTGAAGCAGATTCCAAGCAGGGCTCTGCTCACCTTGTAAATCTCTTCCTCTCTAAAGTTTTAAATAAAATAGCAATAATAATGAAAAAGAATTTACCTCCACCTACCCTTTACATTTCAAAAATGGTAAAGACAGAAAGCAGAGCAACGTGGTCTGTATTTAGGCTTAACCCTTGCTCTGCCAATAGGGAAGCTTACCAAGGGGTAACTGTGCTTGCTTTCTGCTCTGATAGGCTTTGAGACTGATAGTGGTGTCAATCTATTCATTTGCAATGAGGCTACTCATATTAGGGGAAAACAGAAGAACTAAACTAAAATTCAAGTAACACAGCAGAGCGAGACTTTGAGTTTTGCTGGACATAAGCATGGAGTCAAGGGAGAGCCTCTTCTTAAATTATTAATAAATTCTTTCTGATTAATATACCTCTGCACATGCAGTGATTCAGGGCTAGGCGAGCTTGGGATCAGAGGGTGAATTAGATGCTTTTTCCGTGTTTGCTCTCTCGTTTCTCTTTCAGTAAGGATCTTCCTGAGCACACGGCAGCTCGCCTCCTCCGAGAGCAAGCTTGCTCCTGCTCCTGCTCCTGCTCCTGCTCACAGCAGTGCAGCTTCTGCAATGGACTTTAACAGGGTGGGAAAACTAATTCATCGGGTTTTCACATAGCTCTCCAGCTTTGTGATGTGGTCTCTGATGGGTTCTGAAAGATTTCTGGGATCAAAACCAAATTTACATCAAACATGGAAGCAAGAAAAGCAATCCTGAGTACCTGAACTAGTTCTTGGTTGTTTCCTTCCATCTATCTGCCTTGATGATAAGTCTTGGGAGTGCAGATGAATGCCCATGGCCTCCCAGAATGTATGACAGCTGCCACTAGGTCCTAGAGCCATTTACCAGGCATGGCACTAAGGCCAGAGAAGGACATTGTGTTTCATGGCCAAGACACCAAAGATTATTCCAGATATATATAAATTGCCATCTGTGTGGGGAAAGCATTAACTCTCAGTCTCCTTAGCAAATACACTGAGGAATGGAGATGGTTTCATGAAGTTTATCTAATGCATTATCCACAAAGCAGAATGACTAAGGGTGCTATAGTAATAACAGAAAATTCTTGAAAGAAAAAGAAGGCCAAAGAGCCAAATAATAAACTAGATACCATTTGGAATGAGAGAGGTCAAAACCAAGAGTTCCTGCCTTTTTGGATACTGTAAAGAAAAGTCAGGGTTGGATTTGAATGCAATGATCTCCTGTATGATTTTGGTTCCTGATCCCAAGAGATGAAGTCAGAGTCATGTGAGAGATTTTGGGGCACGGTGCTGACCAGTGGCTTGTCCTATTCTAAGCAGGGAAATGTGCTCGCAGCATAAAGTGAGTGCAAAAGAACTGGCATCGCTTTCAGTCCTTCTTAAGGCTGGAAAGGCAGCATTTACATTTGTGAATGTAGACAGTTAATGGCTTTTCCTTCCACTCTGCAATGTTTACCATTAGCAACCTAGATCTACAGAGAGTTAAAAAAGATATTCGGCATTTATTTTTAGCTGATGAACTCATGCTGGCAATCTGTAATCAGAAATTTAATATGAAATTATTGAGATGTTATTTTTGAATCTCACCTCCTACTCACACCGTATTTTGAATAAATATGAGTATCAGAGGGATTTTCTAAATTAACCGTTAATCCAAAAATGCACATTGACATTTTACAGATATCCTAAAAATATCCTATATGAGTGTTTGACATTCCTAAATTTAACATAAAATATTCCAGGCTTAATCTATACTGTTTTAAGAGTGAGTCTTTAAACTGTGCAAATTCCATACCCAATGAAAACAACATGATGCCTACCCTTTAAATCACTTTGAAGACAAAGAATCCTAAAGAAATTAAGCCCCAGACAAGTGGCTATTTCCACTTTCTTAAGCAGTAGCCAGAAAGAGTGAGGAGAATTCGAGGGAAGAGTTTCACGTTCAACAGCTGCTCAGAGACAAAGCAAAGAACAGAGCCCTTCAGACTCCCTTTCAACTATATCATCTCCACACCTTAGTGGTTCATTATACAACGAGGTATTTGTGTTCATTAAAGCTATATGTGCTTTAAGGAAGCATGTTGGAAAGGATGCCATTGCCTACTTCGGTTCTGCCTGCATCATCTTTTCTTCTAACGCAGCCACTTCTAAAACAAATCAGGAACTATTTTAGCAGTTTTAAGTCCAAGTTTTAGAAGGGGAGGTATAAGCGCAGGAGTAAATTGCTACTTTGCAGGAAGTTTAGATAGTTTCAGAAAAAGTTACAAAGACCTGGAATTCTGGTGTTGAGGGACTTGGCTTTCAGTGCCCTGTCATGAGCATGGTGATTTATAGGGAGAGCCAGGCAGGCTTTACAATAAGAGATTGGCTTGAAAGCTCAAACGGAGAATGGCAACTGCTAAGTGTAAAGTACTGCTTCCCAGTGTAGTCTGGGCTTTGCTTGGAGGTTTTCCATGAGAAAGCAAAGTCTAGTGAGATCACATCCCAAGCTGAACTGATAGAGAAAAGGGAATCCTCCCACAGTTGGAGGCTGATCTATACATGTAAATATGCAAAGTCACAGCCTCTGTTAAAGTCTACCCATCACAGCTATCCTGGCATGTGATTACTCCTCTCAGTCTGAGTGATTCATAGAAACGACCCTGTTTTCACCAGCAAGGGAAAATATGCCAGATCCTAGCTTGGCAATAGGCAACACCACAAGTTTAGCAGAGAAATGGAAATAATGCACCAAGTAGAAAAAAATGTGGGGGAGGATATGTGCACAAAACAGCTTGGGAGTTTAGGAAAATATCCAGCCTCCCACTGAGATGCTTTGGAGTAATTAATGAAATGTTTCATTCTCTCCAATTTCTCCTCCAACTTCTTCCTCCCCAGGGGCACTAGCTATCATCAAAGAACATCTCCATTTGGCTTAGTAGGTTAATAATGATGGATGGGTGGTTTATAAGGATCAGATTTGGAACCCATCTCACCTCCCACTATTGCAAATTAATCAGAGCACAGTTGGCCAAAAGGTAGGTGGAAAGGAACACAGAGCTTCTTTGGCCCATTGCTGTCAGCTGGTCCAACAGCTCAGCAGACTCAGCATACAACTCAGCAGAAACATTAACAGAGAGCAAATACACCAGGAGACGATGACATGTAGTCACCCATTTTTATTGTATACATCCTTATTGTTTTGTGTGAGCTGATAGATCACCTGCTGCTCTGCTTGCATCCTAAGACTCCAGCTAGCAGACTACTCAGTTTGAAGCACTGCACACCAAGGAAGATTGGAAGATCAAATGGAAAAAGTCCAAAGAAAAGCAACAGGGATGATCAGTGCTCTAGAAAATGTGATCTGTGATAAAAGACTGAAAAGACTTGCTTTATTTAAGTCTAGAGAAGAGAAGGCTAAGGAAAGACATGATAACACCGCTCAAATATGTGGAAGGAAACTTCAAAAAGGAAGAGAATAAACTGTTTACTGTATCCATTGTGATGAGGAGAGTAAGTCAAAAGTTTAAAGGGTAGCTGAGGAAATTTCATTAGATTATTAAGAAATGAAGGATAGTTAAGCCCTGAATAAAATGTGTCAGATTTCCCAGGGCTAGAGGTTTCTGATTATGGGTCAGACAGCTCTCCACATGTGATCCAGCTTTGGGCATAGGGTCTAGTCAACATCTCAATATCTTTTTCAGACTTCTTTTATGATCCATGACAAAAATCTCTTCTACCACTTTGAAGTAGTAGAAGTGAAGGACACAGCAGAAATGCACCCATCAACAAGACAATGTGAACAAAACAACCAGATGCTCTGGGGAATAACTCTAAGGAATAACAATCTCTAGATTATCATAAGAAGATCATATTTTGTACTGGAGTCAATGACTTGACTATCAGATACGGTCCAAAAACATGTAAAGGGCTGTGGGGAAATCAGTGTTCCACTCATTCATTTTGAAAATATTCTAATTAGTAAGTGCCCCAATTATAGCAAGAGGAAAACAGAATGTTCACATTTCTGGCAGCAAAATACTACCCTAGTTGAAGATAAATATTGATTTTGGCTTTAAGTCAGTTTACAAAGAGAAATTTAAAGGAAAAAAAAATCAGCTCCTGTGGTGCCTTTTGAGCTTTGCAACATCTATTGAGAAAATATTTGGTGAGTGACATTCTGCAGGGCACTAAATCAAAACAATCCACTGTTAATGGTCTGATGAGAGAAATTCAGGAGAAAGACCGTGGAAGCCGCTGTCATGCTAGCAGTACTCGTGCTAGTAGCACATCACAGAGTACAACAAAGTGCAAATTCACTCATCAGGAGAGGAGGATCCTTCAGACGAGTTCAATACGGCTGTGCACTGTGAGTGTTCCCATCTTGCAGGACTGAGACTTGTGCTTTGGTTGGGCATTTGCTGGAGACTGATGGGGAAGTAAACACCTTCCTCTAGTTTCCCAGAGAGAGCCCTCCAGATCCTCTGTCGTGCAACATCCATGTCCTAACACACCATTTCTGTGAGCTTAACAGCATGAAATGGTACAGAGGAGACTGCACAGAAAAACCAAATAACAAGAGGTTACTTTCATTCACATGTGATTAGACATCTGGAATTTGGCTTATATGGATTTGGCTCTCAGACTGTCATTAGGTTTAGAGGTATGAAGGTGGGCTGAGACTGAGTAAGCTGAGTTTACTTGGCTCTTGATCTTTTTTATCTCCTTCCTCGTCCATAACCTATGCTGCACAGTATAAAACCTTTCCAGCACATAATGGTTCTTCCTTTCCACTGAGGAAAAATTAATAACAAATTCTAATAATAATAACAATAGTAACAGTAATGTCTACCATATGCTTTGTACCTTCGCGTCCCAGAGCTGCCCAAATTTTTATCCTGCCCTACTGCTGGATCTTCATTTCACTCAAGCAGTGAAACTTTCTCTCCAAACTCTAACCTTTCTGCCCACAATGATCTTTTTTCACCGAGACGAGAAGCCAGGAGGTCCCCTGGGCTGCACTTGGGAGGCTAATGAGCTTCAGTTCTTCACCAAAGGTATCAGGGCTCCTAATGGCTGTAGCTGCCAGACTGCAGACACACCGACTGACCCTGCTGACGTCAAACCTCTCTCAGGAGATGGAGACCACCTGCAAAGATGCTGCTCCACCGGAGAATTCAAACACGTGGAATTTTAAGCATCAATTGGCTTTAAATCAAGGAAAAAACAATGAAAGTGCATTTCAGTCAAGGGAACAAAGATGAATTCATACTGAGATGAATTTTTATTGCATATTATTTTTTACTAATGGCCCTGGGACTACATTTATCTATACAGAATATCTAGGAGCCTTCATTTCTAAAGGGGAGGCAGGAAATAACTGCAGAGGAAAAGAAAGAAATGGTTTAAATTATACATAAACTGACTGCAAACTGATGCCAAGCCCTCAATCAGTGATGCCTCATAAAAGTTTGACTATTCCTTGCTCACCTTCATTCGCTTTCTTTGTTATGGGAGGCCTAGAGCTCCTGCCAGGGACAGATGGCAGAGAATACCATAAAGAGGCCATTATCCTTTAGGCCCTGTGTACAGCTTACCTTATACAAAGATCTTATTTGCAGGCCTGCCATAAACTTACTGTAATTTCTTGGACAAGTCAATTGTCTTCCCCGTGCCTCAGTTTCTCCATTAACTGTATGGAGGTTGTGACACATACCTGCCTTGGTAAAACAACGTGGATGGGTCAGACACATATTCAAGCAGCTGGAGTCCGAGCCTCTCAGAAGGACAGTATTTGCTGATACTCATCCATAGCTTGGCCCGGTAGGTAGGTATTTTACCAAACATTTCTGACACCAGTTCAAGTATGATTTGTCCAGATCGGCTTGATGACTTTCTATTAATTACCATTACAAGGAGACAGCTACAGCCCAACTATCTTGGAAAGTCATTAAACGAAGAGGAAATTGCCTCAGACCTTCTGAGTAATCTCCTTAACTGCCTTTGTTAATGTCCTAACCGGATGTGCGGAGAAGAAGACACGGTTTTGAAAGATGGAATGGGACACAAGGGAGATGTGGGCAGCCAGGAGACAATGGTTTTCCTTTCCTGCCCTTCTTCATGATCCCGGGAAACTCACTCGGCCTCTGTTCCAGTCCCGTGCTTTAGTTTCATAGTTAATGGACAGCTCTTCTTGGTGCGGGCAGCCACAAACCATGCTAGGAGCCCGGAGACTATAAAATCAGGGGAATTGCTAGATTACCCTCTCCCACATTTTGGGTAGTGCAGGACATTATCTTTCACTTAATTATTCAGAACCAAATGATTGGCATTTGGCTAAAATCTCTCTTCCACAAAGGCATCCAAGCTTTGCCAGAAATATCCAGCAACAGGGAATTTCTCACACAAATTTCTTCAGCTTCAGACCTATCTACTGCTTCTCACTTTGTCTTCATGTGCTGTATAACGGAGCAGCTCAGCATGGCCCTGTATTTTCTTCCCCATAATGTTCTTACACAACATATTTACTTAACCTCTCAATATTTTTACTGATTAAACATATTTATCCAGTAGTGCTCCTGCTCCAAAGCTTTTTCTCAGCCCTCGAGTAATTTTTTTAGCTCTCTTGCAATTTTTCATGCTTCTTACAGCAGCAGAATAACAGACCAGAGCAGAACAGATTTGTAATAGATGTGATGGCCCAAGATGTAAGTGAAGCAAGGTTTGTGGGGATAAATCAAATTATCTATTAGATCCAGGGATATAGATAGAAAGAAAAGTTTTCAAATGTTTTCTTTATTTGGTCTTCAAGCCCTAGAGCGGTGCAGAAGAACTGAATCACCCTTTTGGTGCCTTTTTGCAGAGTCAACAACTGCACTAAGAACCTTGGTCTTGCTAGGAGAGGCACTGAGAGAGATGGCTCCTGGTTTATCTGCTCTGCCTCTGGGTTTCTGTCACTCTATTTTCCTCCACAAATTCTTCCACGTACTGTCTACTGCATGTCCTTGACTGTCACTGTGACCTGGAACCCTCTTCTAAATCAGTAATAATAATTAAAGGAGGGGAGAAAGACTCTTTGAAGATTGGTTCTGCTCTTCAAAGAGAGAGAGTTTGTCTTGGCAGAAAAATGAGATTTGTGGGAAGGATTTTCAAACATGCCCTGCTGATTTTTGACAACTGAGTTCTGTCTGAAAGATTACATGAAATTCTGCTATCCATTGTTGTCATGTCATCTGTGTTTGTTAATCTCTTGTTGAAGCTCTCTCTCTCTCTCTCTCCCTGAAAAACATTTTAATTTCCAGCACTTCAAATATTCCCTGATGTGATTTCTCCATACATTACCTTTTTTTCTTCCGATTCATTCCTTGTCCTCGAGTTGAGGCTAAAAATGATTGTGCCTTGCTTGAGACAAGCTGCCGTGCAATGTGGAGCAAATCCCAAGCGTTGGTTTGAAACGTCCAAACATGCAACGAAGCAAAGGCTGATGCTGGAAGTGGGCATGGAAGCAGGGAGGGCCAAAGGCCTCTGATTCCCTCTGTGTCCTTATATTGCAAGGCAGACACTTTTGAATACAGGGTTGGTTGGAGGTATTTGCTGGAGGAGAATTTTCCGCCTTTAAGAACCACAGAAAGAAACCAAGAATTTCTCCCTATTGAAAGAAGTTAGGGATCCTACTGCTGGTTTTTGATTTCACCTGTCAGAAGGATGTAAATGATGTAATTGTATTGTAGATGTACACCATGCTTAACCTAATAAACTGTCCCCAAACTGGGAGCTCTAAGGATATGGTGCAGAGATTCGGAGAACTCATCACAGCTAAGAAACTAAGGAATCTCTTAAGAATCATTAGAGGCATGTAGAATTTTGGCAAAAACTTAATTGTACCTGTTTGTTGGAATGTTTTTCTTGTAGCGAATGTAAAAATCTTTGGGAAAAAGGAATTGTGACAGAGAAAAGGGTGAGTTTGGGTTTTTATAAGTGTTGCTTTATTGTATTCTCAATCTGGGGCTAAATTTTTTGTCAATCTAAACCAAGTCATTCATATAACTAATAGGAGTCATCTTTGGAGACATTTTTAATTCCCATAAATTACCTGTTAGTTTGTTTTAATTATACACAAACGTCAGCAGGAATACCTGGGGAAGAAAGAAAAAAAGAGAGCTTGCTGTGAGCAAGCAGCTGCATTTCGTGTTGCAGTCACTAGCCGGCGTGTTCTCCACAGTCATTTCAGCTCATCCCTGTTCCCAGCTCCTCCTCAGAGATTGTCCGTGAAATGAGGAATATATTTGAAAGGGAAAAGCAATAGGGAGAATACTGATAGACAACAGTGAATCACATCCAAAGACAACGCAGGCAACTCAAAGGCACTAGTGACTCGTTAGGTGTTTCTACAACTGACTGTTATCACTGCTGAGAGGTTCTGAATAAATGGACCTACAATCCCCACTTCAGTCCCAGTAGCAAAGCCAGACTTTGAAACTTAGGTGAGGGAGATAAAGTTAATGCAAAGAATCAGATTAATCAGGCAAAGAGGAAAGTCAGAGAGGCAGCAGGAGCCCGCGTATCCCCCCCAGTCCCAATGACAGCAAACTTGGTCCTGCTCATGCCTGCAAACTCAGTGATCTAACCAGGATGGCTCTTCAGAATATCTATATATCCATTCCCCAACGTTCTGAACGTATTTTGTACTGATACAGACACCAGTGTTGGCATCACATGCAGGACAGGATGATCAGCAGCCCCAGCCTGCACCTAGCAGTGGGAATTGAACCCTTTGGAAATGCTGCCTGCGCTGATTTAGAAAAATAGCTGTAAGACCTTTCCCAGACAGACTTCACTTTTGCCCATGCTCCAAGAAGGACATAAGCTGATGAAATCTGAAAATTTGTACTGATCTGCTACTGCCCATTTGTACTGCAGCATATTCCCTTTGCCAGCTGTGCCCACTGCACCTGACTTCTTTCCCGCCTGAGCATCTTTGCTCCAGAAATGGTGAGTGAACCTCCCCAGGCACAACCCAACCACACATTGCAACCTAAACCCCATGGATTTGCCTTGCTGCTATGGTGTGGGTTCACCCCAGACCCAATTTCTGCTCTTTTGAGCTCTGCATTGAGTTATGGGTTGGTTTTAACACTAGGGAAGAACCTCGTGGCAGGCCTGGAGCAGGCAGAGGTTCATAAATCCTTTACCACCACAGGAGCATAAGGAAAACAGCAATCGGAAGAAACTATTTCTTTGCTTTCTCCACCTATCAGGCTGCTACCCACGCACTGTCAAAAGGTGCTGGGCAGCTTTAATAACTTATTTATTATCCAAATACTAATAATTAACTAGCAAAACTTCTCTTTCCAGCTGAACACATGGAAACAGCTTTGAACGCTCAGTTACCAGCAGTCGATTGACAAGCGACACCAGTCACAGTCATGCTGACATCAACCTTGGTCACCATTGCATCCCCCGTGCTCTGTGCAGCTTTTATTATTTTTCTAATATAGAAGCACCTGATGAATGTGAACTCATTCATCATCTCTCCCGCAAGGAGGAAAGTCTTGAAATCTTCATGTGGTCAATGGGAAGCAAAGACATAAAAAGTGTAAGGACTTGGACCCAAGAGGTTGGCTGTGCTGGGTCTCTGCAGCCCTCGTGGACTAACCCTAAATTTTACTCACGCTACAGCACGCAGAGACCATCCAACATCCTGAAACAGGCTGTCCTGCAAAGCCCCGGCCCTCAGAAGGAATTCAGGCACCTCATTTTCAGGGAAATCAATCACAGCTGAGCACTGAAATAGCACCCAAAGGTCTAGCAAGGTCACACCGAAACTGCAGCTAAACCTAGGCCTGGACAGGGGCCCTTCCCAAGCGATGCAACCAGGGAAACAGCCTCCTCCCCTGGTTAGCTCTGAAGCCATTATAATAGCATCTAGACAGGGAAGGTAGCAAGCTGTGGAATTCTGTGTGATTTCAGGCTACTGATAAAAACAAATGATACAGTAACTGCAGGTTTTTAGTCACGGTTTTTATGATAGATGATAACCATCAAAAATGATTGCTGAAAATGGGGGAAAAATATGTTGTGTTTAAAGCCCTCCCCCTTGCTTTATTTTGTTTACCTTTCAAATGTTGAAGATTGGCATTTTACAGATTGTTGGTTGTTGATTTATTACTGCTGATTTTAAAAATTCTTCCAGCAATAAAGCCCGCACGGAGAGCATAGATTGCATTTTCTGCAAGCTCCAGTTAAAGCACTCATCTGCAGTCTGAAATCCATAAATCTGACAAATTCCTCCTGTATTTCTGCTCTTGACTTTTAATAATCTCAACCAAGGTGCAGGTGTGAACTGAGAAGGTGTTTGAAGTTCCTGGTTTATGAGGCCTTGATTAACAAGCCAGGCAATACTGCAGGACCCAGGAATGCTTCCTGGCGCCCCAGTACCAGCTCTAGGTGTAAATACTGGCAAAACTCCAGCTCTGTGATGGGATGGTCTTGACCCTTCCCAACTTAGGTTTCCATGCAAAGAAACCCAAACTCTACGGTGTACTCAAATAGGCCTCCAAAGAAGGGCCAGAAATGCAGTTTATTACAAGGCACAGAGCAGACACAGCCATACACTCACATAATCAGGGAATAAGTTACATTAACACTATTACCTCAGGTCTGTGTTTGCATACTTCTTCCCTCTGAAGCACCGCAGGAAAGATGGAGCATTAGCAGCAGGGAAGCTGGAGGAAGAGGAGAGGGCAGGCTGCCTAGACACAGCTCGACACGTGCTGGCAGAGGAGCCTCAGCAGCACCGGGCTGCATGTGCCCTCCTCCTCCTCCTGCAGGAAACATGGGCCAAGGCAGCAAGCAGAATTCATATCCTCAGCTTGCTTGTGCCATGTCTCACCTGGGATGACCCGGTGCCTCTGTGCCACCCCTGGTTTGGTGCATGATGAGAAGAGGTGCTCTGGAGTCGTCAGGTGCTCCAACACACGCCGGCAAGATCCATCGGCAAGGAGGTCCTGCTACCCCCTGCAGGTTATTTACTTGACAACCAGGGTAGAAGAAACCAAACCTTTCCCATCTTCTTTTACAGAAACCTCTCTGCCCCAGGGGTCTCATATATTTTCTGTAATTGGTATTGAAAACGTTTCGGCTCTGTCCACCCTAGCAAGCCAATGTGTTTTCAATTCAGCAGAAGGGGAAGGGGACTTATTTTTGACAAGCATTGTAAATAATTAGTTATTTTCTAGCACAGAAACTCTCTTGGGCTTTAACCTATAGCTCTTTTTCACTGCCATTGTGATTTGTATGTCCTGAAATTATTTTATCGCTCATTTCTCTCCCAGCACAGTTTGATTCTGCTCAAGAGTATCTCCAGGCAGAAAACAAAATAATACGCAGAAAAAGATGCTGTTATCTCCCTCCTCCTGTCTGAGCTCCCTAAGTGGATTCGGTAAAGGCTGCACAGTCTTGGCAAAGTATCAGATTAGTAATATAAAAAAGAGCACCAGCTTCATGTTTACTGCATCTTTGTAGCATAAAAGCACTTGCTTTCACTGTTGCATTTGCTCCTTGTGTTTTCATTCTCCTGCTTGCATAGAGAACCCCAGGTTAGGGGAGGTTCTGAAACCTGTGCCACCCTCTGCCTTTATGTTATCTAGACGCCATGCACATTCACACCTGACATTCCAACAGCTGGATACCAACATGTTTCCGTAAAACAGGTCCTTGCAAGCAGTATTCCCTGTTGGGAGATGACTGCCCTAACGTTGAGACAAGCATGCACCACCTTGGCTGAGCTCCAGGTCCTGCACAGCTCCCGCAGACACCTTCTCAACCCTGCACACTCTGGGTGTGCACAGTGCCTAAAGGGCCAATGTCACAACTTCCAATGACATTCTAGGTGTTACTATGGTAAAAATTACAATAATAGTATAGGCTTTGATGTATAACAGCACATACCAGCTACTTTACATGCCCTAACATTATTTTCTAAGATTGCGCAGTTGACAACGAATAACAAAATTAGATACACTCTGTATTTTTGCCAAGAATATCATATCAAATAACATAATGAGTTACTTTGTGTATGGTGCTATTTCACTGCTGTTCCCTACTGGATTAAATGACCTGTCTGAAATTTTCCATGAGTTCCTATGGACAAGCCTAGTGTTTTCACGTCCTGGGTAACATTTGGATTTTAAAAGCTGGAAGACAATTCATATAGGCCATAGTAGGTATTAATTGTCCATCTGTGGGCCATGCAATTCCTTCTGCTAGTGAATGAAGTGTGACTGCCACAATGATCCCAACACTGTGATCCCAAATATTTGTATCTTCTACAGAAGATACCAAACAGCACTAAATCCATAACAGCTGCAGATAAGCAGGGCACTGAAGAGCAAATGACACTCACCTAGGGCATATATTCCAGCTTCTGGGTTTTTTTGGCAGTACTTCAGAAAGTCACTGTTCAACTTGCAGACTTTTGTCCTTATAAACACAGAAGAACCTGCCTTCCCCACCAGTGGTGGTGCAGATGCAACTGTGAAGATGCTGCAGCTCCTCACGTCACGGCTCCCTGGGGCTGCAGGAGGTACCACAGAACATGGCTCTTGCTTACGCTTTGGAGTCACGGAAGGATGCAGGTGCTGTGTATCTCCCTTTGGAGATGACCTATTCTTTTAAAGCACTCTTCTAATGCCCAGGAGACGACATGCATTCTATCCTACAGAGGCCTGTACTCAAATTTTTCCTCTGATTTTATGGTGTCCTTTACATAGGCACTGAACTTAACTCCTGCAACATGCTGAGTGCTTCCTTGAAGGCGTCGATAGCTCCCTCGTTTCTCTGTCTGCAACGGGAGGAAAATGGTGCAGCAGAATGTTTATGGTGCTATAAAAACAACAACATTAATGAGGTGGTGACACAAGCATTGCAATATCTGCACTGCTCCCAAGTTGCAGCTCTGTTCAGCCAGTCCATCATTGCTGCCTCTGACATGGCAGGTCCCCAACTCTTTGGAAGCAAATCCTCAACAATGATTGTATTAATAGGAAGCAAGTACCAGCTTAGAGACGAAGGTGCTAATTGTGGCACATCAGCAGCCAGAAGTAACAATTCCTCTAGGATCACACACGTTAATCTTCAGTGGCTGCTGGTCAGAATGAAAGACATTCTCTTGATGGTGATGACAGCTGATAATAAGACAGCAAAACACTCTGCAAACACAACCAGTAATGCTGCCAGCCACGAAGCTAGGGATTCACATCCTTGGCAGACAGATCTCAAGTCTCCAGCATTTGCTTGCTGGATGAGTGTCAGGGAAGATGCTAGAGTCCTTTGCAAGCACAAAAAGAGAAGCAATGGCTTCCCATGCATTGGCTGCTGATCAAGTGAAAGGAAGCCTTGTGTAAGCAGCATGGCTCTGACACACGTTTTATGGCCCAGAGCAAGTCTATGGTACTCCGGTCTTTTGACAGTGCTATTGAAGATAAAAGCTAAGGAGCAGTCAGTGCTACTTTTCCGGGCAGCTGCTGGAATACAAACATGCCTCAGCCATCATTGTAGTGAATATTCTCAGGGAAAGAGCTCTGCCTACTCCCAATTTTATTCTGCCGCCAGAAAATGGCATCTGAGCTTCACAGAAGCAAAGCTCAAGAGGGATCCCTGGAGGACTCCAGCCCAATCTCCCCTTTGACTACTGGCCGAACCCCAGCACTAGATCAGGGCCACAGCTTTTTCCTGAAAGCCCCTGGGACGGTGAAGGCAGAGCCTCTCTGATCCCCTGCTCAGAGCAGCGCTGGCTCCTAGGCAAGAAGCTTTCCCTGATGCAAATGGGAATTCCCCAAGACACAATCTGTGGTCTTAGCAATTTACAGGTATTGGTCCTTACTCCCCCAGTGCACCCACGCTCACAGTTCCTCCAGAGGACAAGTGGCAGACTCCATCCCACAGGCTGGCACAAACCTGTGCCCTGCAGAACAGCACTTTGAAACTCTGTTCAGATTTCACAAAACTTTCTGAGGACGAATCTCTCCCCTTGACTTGCATGCCTCAGGGCCTGCTATTGTTTCTGAAACTCATGACAGAATTTGGGACCAGGGCAGCACTTTCTCCAGCTCCATCAGCAAAAGCAGAACCGTGGCTAATCGCTTCCTTTGCAAAACCTGCACTTGGAATTCTGCAATACAGAGACAGTATTAAACGAGGAAAGAACCCAGACTACTACGCCAGGTGCCAGGGCGTATTAGGGATGCAACAATAGTTCAGCCACAGTGGGCACAAACACAGTTACAAGTCTGGCTGGAATGGAAGCGCATTCCTTCCCTAAGCTGGCAACTTACCTCCATCTCCTCCAGCAAGACCCTGCCTGACCTCAATACCAAACGAGCCCCCATCCTTCATCTCCCTCATGGCTTTGAGCCATCTGTTATTTTGAGGCACAATCTGTCTTGTCAATGTGAGGTTCCAAAAAAAGAGAGTGAATCTTGCTGCATCAAACTCCTGCACTTTTCTTTTGCTGGGCAAATATCCACAGAGCCCAGGAGCTAAAGGGAAAAAGAGAAGGGAAAAAAAAAAAAAAAAGGGAGGAAAAAGTGAGAAAAAAAACAGGAAAGTGTGAATTAAAAAGATAAAATATGGAGAACAGGGAATAAAATTTGGGGAAGTACAAAAGGAAACAAGAATAGAGAGGGAAGAGTGGACAAGGAGAGAGTGTGAAAACAGCAGCACAGTCTCTGCCTGGAGAGTTACTACAGATGGAGATTTTGCTATAGAAAGGAGGAATCAATGGCTGGCGCTGGGCCACAGGCTGGCAGCCTTTGCTGCTCTCATCCCAGGACCAGCATCTGCCAGCAATTTTCAGGAGGAACCATTAGAAATCAGAACATTTAACAGTTTGTCTTGGCCCCCTGGAATTTTACCACCCCCATTAGCTACTGAAAAAAAGCACGGAGGCTGGAAAGAGGAGAGAGGAGGAGGACAGAAGAGAAGCGGAAAGGGAAAACAAAATGGTACTTGTAAGATTTAATGTGTTCCTCCCCCTTTTCCATTGCTTATATGCCACATCCGTGGAGGTGATATATAGATGGTGGTTTTGGCCGCGCTCCTGCTCTAACAACGCGGATGCTGGTTTCGAGGAGAGCCCTCAGCTGGCAGGAAATTCCCCGCGAGCGGCCTCCAAGAGCCGCTGCTAGGGAGCCTTCCCGGAAGCGCAGCCGACTCCGAGATTTACGGTGCTTCGCAAGGCAAATCGTTCCTGACACTCCCGACTTCTGGACATCTTGCGTATAAATCCAAGAGAGGCAGAGACACAGCATTTCCCAGAAGCAGTTTGGTCACATGGCTGCCACCAGACAATTTATTCCATCTGTTCTTCTACCAGCATCCCTAAAGAGCCAGCCACAAAAGGCAGCACCAGGAGCAGGGAAATGGAAGAGCAGTTTCTCAGGGCGCTGGGCCAAGCCGCACATGGGGCTCAGTCCCTGGCTCTGGAGGGGGCACTCGGCAGTCACCATGGAAAGGTTTTCAGTCGAGCGCTCAAAGGGCTCGTTATACTTGGCACCGCTAAATCCAGTGCCACAAAACTGAATGGAGAAAAGCAAATCATTGCAGTGGGGTCTGAATGTGTTTCCTACAGTGAATGGCACCGAAGGACAGATTTACACGCCTGCTAAAGGGCTGGCTGTCACTGTGGTGAAGGCGCTTGTTTCTACTGAGTTATAAGTAGCAGAATCAGGTGTTTGGTCCATTTCTCTCTAATTGTCACCTAAACCCACCCCAAAGCACCAAGCACTGCAAGCATTTAAAAGTACACTGAAGACCTAGCAGGATTTGAGGTCTGTAGCTGAACTTTGAAGTTGCCTCAACTTTGGTAATAAGCTCAGTATATTCTCAAAAGGCTGAGACCTCCTGCTGTCCTGCCCATCATGTTTATACAGGATGAACCTCTCACTCCAGTTCTGCTAGTCACGCAGAGTAGCTAGGAAGCATCTCCCCTCTTCATCTTCGGCTTTACAGAGAACTCTGCCTCTTCCCTCCCACTCTCATTCTAGGCCAGATTTGGAAGGAGATTTAGAAAAAAGAGAATTTTTACTGCAAGTCAGATTGCAAGGGAGTACTGGGATTGTTTTAGTTTCTTCATGGCTTGGGAAATGGCCCTCCGCTAGGGTCACTTGGAAGTTTTACCTGACAAATTCCCTGACGGTTCAGGCCCTGGTCCTTACTTCATCATATTCCCTTCCTGTACCATGATCTGGCCGTGATCATTAGTCTTACTATGTGATTGATATGCAGAATTTGGGAAAGTATTTTACAGCTTATATAGACTTAAAGGCCAATTAGTGCTTCCCAGACTCATGTTTGCATATTGAGTGTAGAGAATAGACTTGAAAGAATCGGGTAGAGCTTGAAACATCAGCTGTGAGCAAAAGAACAGAAAATGGATCACATCAGAGTTTTGTCTTGCCAGACCAGAGGGCTGTCCTTCAATGTACTGTTTCCCTCTAGCAATGAAATGCACTCTCGCAGACTCCCTTAACTTTCTGGCAGTATTTTACTAGAAAAAGGGCAAAAGTTAAACAGAGAGATTAAAAAAACACTCCTGGGCAAAAGGCCATTTTATCAGTATAATTTTTCATTTGTTCTTTTTGCGCAGAGGTGCCTGCTGGAAAACCCTACTGAGGGCTACAGGCTGCCAGGAGCTCTCATTGAGCGTTTCTTGACCTCAGGAGGAAGCCACACTGCTATCAGCTAGACTGGCAGATCGAGCCAGGAGTGGAGGAGGACTCGAAAGGGGAGATCTTGCTCAGTCTATGTTTAGTTTATAGCAACTTAAAGCTTTCCAAACAGAGGAATACCAAATGAGTTTTTCAGATCCCCTGGACACAAAACATGTGCAAACACAATGTGACTTCTAGCATTCCATAGTCCTAATTCCACTATTTCAGCAACATCATTTAACTTTTTTTTTTTCCATGCCAGTGGCAGGATGACCAGATAATTTTAAGGAATCTAATGTGACGCAGTCAGTTTGCTCTTGGCTATCTGAGCTTGACCTGCTCACACATGAAGCACTAGCAACATTAGGAACCTAGCTGAGCTTTAGAAAAATGTGCACATTGAGCCCAATTAAGTGTGGTTACCATACCTGTGGACTAGCCCACATAGAAGAGCAGATGCCATAGGTAGCAGTGTGTCTTAGATTACTAAATAGATAATTAATCCTCTCAATATTGTATACATTTGATAGATTCCACCTGAATTTTATTATCCAGCTCCACCTCTATTTTTTTATTGTCCCCAAGTTAGCTAAACAAGGTAACATATAAAGAAAGAAGTTTTTTCAAACTGAAGAAAAGTATGTTTCCTGGTTAATTTGACATGATTCAGGTTTTGAGAAAGGGACAGAGAATTCTTAGACTCTGTTTTTAAGTTGCCTTGACAGCAGCAGACCTCAATTAAGCATCTTATTAAAAAGTGTCTCCTGCATTATATCATGTGTCAGTGTTTTTGCTGAAATTTAGAAATGTGCACACATGCTAACCACAGACTTCTGGTCCAAAGGTGATGGAGCTGTCAATAAAGTAAGTAGCACATGCTAGATTAGCAGCAAAGATGACAGATCATGGAAACTAAAAAAAAAAAAAAAAAAAAAAAAAGATTGCAGCAGCTTGGCTAGAAGTGAGGAACAGTTTGCATCCAAGTAATTTGGACATCTATGGGGGGAAGCTATCTGATACAAAATATTCACCAAATAAGAACCAATTACTTTAATTCATTTCATGCTTTTTCCGTGTTGCTTAACTTGCCATAACAACTGGCTCACTTGATTAACGATGCGCTTTTAGCCTTTAGCGGGTATCTTTGCGAGGCCCAGTTCTTCCCACTGCTGCAGATAGAATAGCTTACATCTTACATTATATTTGAGAATCTTTGAAGATTCACGATGTACTTAATGCACAAAAAAGCTTAAAAGTAATAATAATAATAAAAAAACTTGCGTTTTCTTGCTTTTTCTCTTCTCAAAGGATTTGAAAACATTTGGAAAAAAAAAATGAAACACAGCTTGTTTCCATAGCCTGAATCTCTGAATCTGTGCTAGTCTGTTCATTGATTGTCCTTGAACCGAACCCTAAAATATTGTGGACCATCTTAAGGTAAGGAAGTCAGTAAAGCGACACTAACTTATACCAGTTAAGGACCTGGTGCACCATGTCCTTCCTGCACAACTTGTTTGTTCAAGCTGTTTATACATCCTTTATGCCTGCCTTCTTTGACAGAAATACACAATACCTGAGGAGTTTACAGTTTCTTACCATGTATAAACTTCTTTCCCCTCTTTGACTTGTAAATGTTTGATGCCTCCCAGCAACTCATCTCTAATCAACTCAGAATAGAACATTTCTGGATAATGCTGTCATACTTCCTAAAGCTAAACACATAATTCAGAGTAGCAGATAAATTCACTTTGGAAGTTTAAGCATGTCATGATTTCAATACCATACTGTGCAGTGGTATGGGACCAGGATTAAGTGGCTCCATCGAGCATTCCTTGTTGGGAGGAACTGAGCAATTTTTATTTGGGATTTCTTTAGTTCTTCTGTCCTAGAACCACTAACTGAAAACTTCATAATGAAGCAGATATTTCTCTTGTTCCGTGAATTCCAAACAGACCATAAAGAACAGAAAGAAACTTGAACTGGAACGCAGCAAACAGACAATGAATTTTCACATATGTGCCAAGCCACAGACTGGGGTCAAGGAAAAGCAGGTGTGTCTTGTCAAGAGCATAAGAACAAGCAATATCCACGCTCCAGAACAGAGACTGCTCTTGAGGGCTGGGACCGATGCATTTAGAGCACAAGCAAATGTTTTGACCTCCCTGTATCACTAAAATCAAGAATTTCATTGAGTTCAAGCTCTAGAATGCCACTGAAATTCAGGGATACTGCTCAAGTGATCTAGCTTCAATAGGTTATTTCTATTCTATTTAAGCTTCTATGAATCCTGGGCAATTTGAGGCAATCTGTTTATTGCTTGAAACTGTGTGTGCTGCTAAAGGTTTCATAGAGCACATTCCACCTCCCCCTCCAGAAATAAGGGAATTGCAGTGCAAAGGCCCTTTCTTTTTATAGTCAAAAAGATGACAAAACTACCAGGATAAGCTTAGCAGCATCAGGACTGGTGTTCAAGGAGGCAGGAATCTGCAATTCACCCAGGGTGTAGCCAACTACCTGGCCTTTCCCCATCCTGCTTTGGCACCATTTTAACCATCTGCAAGAATTGAGATAAAGCATGTTGAAGCTGTGAACTTCCATGTTGGAGTAGGGTGCCAACTCACTGGTGGGCCTCCAGGGGACATTTCGGCATATATCCACTAAAAACTACCTTAAAACAGGTACCCCGCATTGCTGAACCCAGCTGGAGTTGCTAACCACTATATCTGCTCCTCACTGCTGGCCCAACAGCTGGTCACCAAACAGAGGCCTTCAAGCCCTTCCTGATCCACCTCTGTGCAAAGCCACATGTGAGAGTTAAGCTGTCCACACCACAGCAGAACTATATGCAGGCTAAGACAGACTCATAACAACACAGGCCCAAAGGCCATAGGCATCTCAGACTGTTTCCCATGAGACCAGTGATTTTTCTGGCTAGAAATAAGCAGATTAAGTAACCAGGTACACAACAGCCAATAGCCAAGACTATGTTGACTGGTGATGTCAGTATTCACTGCTTCTGTCTGATCTAGAAATGAAGACTGAAGTCACTGCCGATGAAAATTTCCAGGTAATCAATTATGTCAAAGTGGCATAGGGATGCATTGCAAGGTTCGTGGTAAGTTGACCATATACAACAGAAGTCTTTTGATATGAATACTTCATCGAAGGGCAGATTTGGCAGAGTAGAACACAGCGTGCCAAACAGTGGTGCCAGTGAAAGGCTTTAGACATTACTAACTTGCCCCCAACTTCTGAGAAGTGCAAGAGCCCTTTTTAACCCAGTGTTTTTTTTTCAATCATAGGAGCAACTTTTATCCTCTGGTTTTGAAATTATATCCCAGTGATCTGCCTTGACCTAAAGCCAAGCAAAAATTCTGGACAAAATGGCCAAGTAGCAGCCTCTAAGAACACAAAGAATACAGCATGGTTGTCCACATCTTCGTAAGCTCGATTGGAAGAGAAAATATGGGAGGCAAGAAATGAGTTAAGGGTTGCAGAAAATGTTTTACAGTAGCAGAGCTAAAGATATTTATCCATCTAGAGTATAAGAGCACTTCTGCAATGAAAAATACTGTGTACTAAAGGCTCCATTTCTCAGAGAGGTCAGGGACAAGATAGAAGCAAAGACGACACTTTTAGAAATAGTGTTAACCAATGGGGAAAAAAAAGGAAGGAAGAGTTGTTTAGCTTGATGTTTAAGCTCAAGGTGCCCTCCCAGAGATTCCCCTTTAGCTAGGGAATACTGAGAGCCTTTATCTCTGCAGATCTACAGAAGATATTTTACAGAGGCTCTTTATAGCCTGTCCATAGACTGCTGAACATTTCCATGTACTACTCTTGTTTTTCACCGAAGGAATTTAGCACCTTGCAACACCCAACTATACATCAGCACTCCAGCTCAAACATTTTTGCAGCATCACAGCTTTTTCAAATGAAGATCATGTAAAACTGTCGCTCTGTCCTGATCAATGTATCTATAATGGCACAAAAAGCATGGATGCAATTGCTCTTGAAAGTCCATTGAATGTCAGCAACCCCTCCAAAGTGATCTTACAGTTTCCCTGGAATATGATGCAAGAGAAAAACAGACGTCAGAACCATCTCAACCACTGTTTAAATTTTCCTTTTCCCTGGAAACTGCAGGTCAGATTCTATCTGCCAGAGAGACTGGTGTAAATCTGTCATTTTAGGGCAGTTAATATTTTGCTGTTTACAAAAGCAGTGCAGTCCTCTGCACGTGTAGACTTGTAATGTCGTGCATGTGCAATGTGCACGAAAGCACACGCAGATGCAGTGGGAGGACAGAAAGGGTGATGCACTAAGACAGCTCCTCTGTCCCCATGCTTCCAACAGGACCCTGCACCACCAGCAGTTTTGGTCCTGCCCTTACACCACCCACAAGGTAAACTTGCTTCATAGCAACTGTCCCATCCTATGGCCTCTCTCCATTAAGCTCTTTAAAAATATCAACTGAGAAAGCTATTTTGCACAAACTCCTTCTTCAAAACCTCATTTAATCTCCTTTTCCTTCCTTCCTTCCCTCGTGCTTACTCTGATGAAGCCACCTGTCCTCTCATCTTTTTGAAAGCAGGCTGCTGCACAAATGGAAGCTCTGCATCACTCCCAGCTGATATCAATTAATATAGAACCAATGACATTAATGCAGCTTCATTTGCACCAGCTGAGGGTACAAAGCTATTGACATTCAGCAAGTATCATCATTTTATAACAGAGCATCTGGCCTTCAACATAGGAGTAACCCGAAGAGATGGCAAAGGCTCAATTTAGAGGACACTGTATATTGATACGGTGGCTGATCTATAGCACAGCCATCCGTCCCATACAGGAGCCTCCTGCAGGTTAAAACACAAGATATCTACCAACATATTTTGCAAATGGAGCTGCATTATACCTCAGGGTTGTTTTGGAGTGAAATACTATTTTGTTCAACACTAAGCTCTGGACTTTTCTCATTGCTAAAAAAAATCTCTAGTCACCATTAATATTACTGCTGTTTATCCTCAAAACTGGACAACCAGCTCTGTTGAAACCACCATTCACATACTGTGAACAAAAAGGGGAAAAAAGAAAAAAATGCTTCTCCTTTTATGGGATAATAAGCAGAAAATGTTATGGTCACAGTATTAAACATCTCTAAGAGGGTATTTACGACTCTAGCTTCAACTTGTACTTGAGGTCATTCAACAAGGAGCACCACTGGAGTTGCAGAGACTGGGATCGTTTATATGAGAGGTGACAGTAAATCTTCAGCTCTATAGTTGTATCCTTTAATCCCTCTTTGTTCATTTGATGAATAACATCAGCATTGAGACTGAATGAACCACCTTGCTTTGAAGTCAACAATTCTTAGCATTAAAGACCATGTCTCAGGCCCAGACTGAGCCACTTGATTTCTGAGAATCAGTGACAACCCCTGGGATCACAGTGGCACAAAGAGGAGCCACAGCTGTGTCCGCATCCCCTCGGGGCTTGCCAGCACCTACACACAGCACTTTTTGGAAGCACAGCACAACTGCATATGCCCAAGACTGTAATTAAAGAAATCCACCAGCACCCTGCTGACAACTAAGAATACAAGCAGAAAATTGCATGCCTTAACTTAAAGCAGATGCAGAGTGTTTTGATGTATTGACATGGAAAACAACTGAATTTTGCAGCGGTAAGAGATAAAGATAGCTCTTACCAGACTGACCAAATCAGCAGTCTACTGAGTTAGACACTTCCAATGTGTGTGGGGAAGAACGAAACGATGGGGAAACCTCATTCCAAAAAAGAAATATCACAGGAAATGGAGATATGAGAGTGGTCATAAAGGAGCTCTCATTACTTCAGAACCACCTCTCCCAGGTGTCCTCTGCTCTGTTGGTCTTTTAGCAAGATTTTCTGTGAAATTATTTGCGTTTGGTGCTGAAGGAATTCATACCACCAGCAGTTATGGAGGGACTGGATTCAGAGAGCCGCAGGCCTCATGAAAGGAAGTTTCTGTAGCAACTCCTTCCCAAGGGAGGAACGAAAAACAGCAGTGGAAAAAATTGCCTAAAGAAGGCCTAAAATAGATTAAAATAGTAATATCCTTACCGTAAAACTGAATAGAAGGGAAAACCTGCAGGTCAATGAGAGAATTCACACACATAAATAGAAAAATGCAGATGTTGGTGAGTCACTGCCCACTCAGAGAAACAAGCCATTTGCCTCTTCATGGAGTCACTGGCACATCCTGCAGCAGCAGGAGCGACCTCTTGACACGAACCATTTTTAACAATTCATTACTCACACAGCCCTTTTTCCAGCCATTTAAAAGCTCTGCAAAGGGCTAAAAAACATGACATTGTCTCTCGTTCTTGCTATTGCCTAGCTAAAATAAATGCACACTGGCTGCCACAGAGATTATCCCCAGGATCAGTATATGTATAGCTGTATATATAGGTCCAACTAGAGCTTGTTAACCCCAAAGTGGGCCCCAATGGCATTTGCCAGTCACTAGCAAAAACTGTCCAAGCTAGATGAAACTTGAAGGTGTGAAGTTATTGTCAGCTCCACAGTCTCTTCACTTAAATTCTACTGCAGTAATTCTCTGCAAAGCTGTGAAAAATGTGTTGCTCCATCTGCTTTGGTATGCACACAGACATCCAGAGGTCTCCGGCATCCGGATGTGAAGGTGCAGAGATGACAAGGTGGAAAAAGAGAAGCACTAGTAGATGATGAGATAAAATCACTTACTAGTCTGCCAGATATGGTGGCCTGGTCTAGCAGTTTTGTGCCACTACCCTGTAGGTTTCCACTTACACAGTGTTTTTCGTTGTTGTTGTTTGGGTTTTTTTTTTTCTTTCCGGAGCAAGGGGATGTTGGATTATTTCAGGTTGCAGGGTAAGTTACGTATAACATATGGAGCATAAAACACTGCATATGACAGAATAAGCAGGCACCTAAAGAACATAGCTGGAATGAGAAAAAACTTACTGAAATCGTACGATATTTTTAGATTGTGCATTTCCAGGCCAGCTTCCATCAGCTGCACTCCCTTATTTTCTGGTCTGGTTATCACAGCGTATCTTGAGGTTCCTTTGCCTGCCAGATTTGTGTGAATTTTCCCCCAACAATGATTTTCTATAAAGGACAATCAGTACTAGGGCATCTGTGAACTAAACCCACAGTTTTAACCTCAAGTCAATTGAGATTTTTTTTTTCTCCTTTCAATACCTTCTCCTACCCTGCAATCATATTTAGCTTCTTTCCCATGACCAAAGTACAAAAATGCCAGAGAGAAACAATTTCTGATTCACAAGAGCAGAAGGAGGTAGTAGTACCTGCTAGCATCATTCCAAATCATCAGAAAGACATCAAAGATTAAATCAAGACCAGGACCAAATCCTGAATGCAGTTTCCCAACTTAGGACCATCTCCTCTTCAGAAATCTCAATAAAAAGAAACCATGCCAAAGGTCGAGAGAAAACGTGCAGTGAATGTCAGAGGGAATTAGGAGAGGACAAAGCTTTCTAGTTATTGTTATCACATTTATTCCAAAAATAGGGAACCATGAGAAGGTGACAGAAGAACTTTTGCCGATAGTATGTAAAATGAATGTGTACGTTGGGAATGATTTTGGGGTAGGGCTTCAGTCTTAAAGGGGTGCTGAAATGCATCATTCATCTGGCATGAACTGACTAGTGTTGCTTTGAACATACAGTGAGGGAGTAACAGCTCCTTTCTGTCATACTATAGCCTGCTTATGAAGAAACGTTGCGAGAAAGAAAAGGTGGAGGTACAAAATCAAATACGGTTAGTAAAATATGACTTAAGTTGTTCTTTCTTGTATACTTTCAACCTAACCATCCAAAACCAGACATAATTCTCAAATTTGTTATTCAAATGCATACAAAAACGAAGAAGTGGTCATGTATCTTCTTCCCCAACCTGAAAGATAATTACAAGTTTGGGAACACTGCTATCAGTCCAATAGGGAGGATGAAGGTCCCAAAGCTTGGGCAAAGATGTTGTTTGAACACTTACTGCTGACTGCAGTGTGGTAATTGCTGTTTCAGAAGCAGATTTGAGCAAGGTTGGATACAGATTTACAGGGAAGATCTGGATCCCCTGTGAAAGGCTCTAGAAAAAGGAAACATGAGACAGAAGTTGGGCAAAATCAGTTCCTTCCACCTCAGAACTGCACCCAAACTTACAGTTAGTTCTGGCACTTAAGCTATAGAACAACTTAACCCAGAAAAAGGGTCTTTTCCCAACAGCTTTCAGACTGAGAAAATGAATTGTTTTTCAAAGTTCACACTTAATTATTCCCTCCTACAAACTGACAAACATCATCCCGGACTTGTGACTGCCTTAAAACTTCAGCCAACTGCCATGGAAAAGAGGTTGGGAGATCATAAATATTGGCTGACAAAAAAAAAAAAAAAAACAAGGAATGGAATGGATTCAAGCTCCTACACAGAAGAATGTGTTCGGTAATATTTCTCTGTGACTTAACTCGGAAGAGAAGTGAGCTTCAGTGTGATTATTCACAGAAACCTTGTAAATAATCACAGGTCAAATAACAACCTGGATCTCTGGGGAATCGCTGACACATTTACCCAGTGTTTATGGACTCTGAATCTTTATAGACTCCATAGCTGACTACCTGTGAGTATTCACTGTATTCAGCAGAATCCAGAAACTCACCGAAGACCCAGCCTTGTTGTAGTAGACATTGCATAATATAAGCAAGACTCAAATAGCTGCATTTAAATACATTAGAGTCTAAGCAAAAGACAAAACAAAACTTCAAAAAACAAAGGGGTGAAGAAAAACAAATGAAAATGAGACACAAATGAGTACCCTAAAATTACAATGGACAAAAACTGCATGTGGGTTTGAATCCTGCCTCTGTTTTCACATAATCTAGTTTTATTTCCATCTTTTCTGTATGAGAGTATGTAATCAATAAGAAAGTCATACACAATGTCTAGCTTGCTAAGATGAAAAAAAATCTATTTAACAGAGCACATCATGTAAACTTTTGTTCTGATTCAAGTTATAGGTTTCAACAACAGATCAGAGCACTTGAAGTTTGATTTTTTTTAATATCTAAACATAAGCAGAAAGAAACTAGAAAGGTTTTGCATGTAAATGTGGTTGGAATACCTGGATAGCAAAGCAGCTGTGCAAATATCATGACTCTGATTTGGAAATGAGTATGTGCTTGTTAAAGCACTCCCTGGAGATAAAGCTCTTCATTACTACTCCACCTCAGACAACCACTTTTTTTGTGCAGAAAGAATGGATTTCAGAAGGGTCAATAGGATGCAGTCTTTCACCTCTAGGTAACTTAGAGTCTTGGTCTGCCTTAGGGCTGATGGAAAAAATCATGAAAATCATGAACAATTTTGTATAGAGGAATAAGTCAAGGGTCTGTTCGGCTAGTTGCAGAAAAGTGTCCATGTCTGCACCAATAGCTCCATAGGAGTCTCAGAACATTAAGTGTTATTAATTGCTGTAAAAGGTTCCTTCCCAGCTTTGGCAGTCTTTTATTGATAGCTGGTAATATACTCTTTTTGTAAGCAGAGATCTTGGTCTCCAGGACCATCAATCTCAAAAGTCTGAGGTTACTTGAATGCAAAGGCAGCAAAATGCTTCCCAGATTTGTTGCCTTTGCCTCATCTTTGAACCATGAAATGTCTGAGGCTTCTAAAATGTGAACCACAAATGTGGCTGAAAGCAGTGGCTGTGATCCCTCATCTACCCATCATTTAACTGATATTTTAGCTAAAGCAAGAGTGTTCAATTTTGATTCAAGTTTATCAGTAATAAAGAATGAACCAAGTGATTGTTTGGCTATTAAACAGATTAATTGCCTTATTGTTAAAACACTGTGTATTTTTTTTAGCCTGTTCTTGCCTAATACTGATTTCTGAAGAATTGCATTTGTATTATCCACAGCTAAATGGGTTCCCTGCAGAGAACTTTAGGCTCTAATATTCTACTCTTCAAGTGTTTTCCTTTCAGTTTCCATGGCTCCTACACTCTCAAAATAATTGTGATTGATCACTGCTTCAGTAGACATGAGTCAAAATTCCAGCAGAGCCAGAAAATGAAGAGTTACATTAGTCATTTGTTTGTAAGTCCAGGAGTATAAAAGCCAAAGAACAGGCAGTAAAATAACAGTAATGCTGCCGAGGTAAGCAGTGTGGCTTTTGTTAGGTATACAGGAGCAGGCATTTGGACCTAGGAACTGTCATATTCTCACGTTTTGGAACTGACTTCTTTTAATCTTATTCTTATGTCTGATGTCTGCAAACTAAACTAAACACTGAGATAACTCATAGGCTCCCTTTCTGATTAAGGATCAGAGTAAACTCAAGCTTACATGCCACTTGGCAGTGTATACGGCAATGCATTAGTACAAGCCTCTGAGCAGATTCTCAAACTGAGGGAGCAACCCCCCCAGTGCCTAGAGTCCTTCCTCAGAAAGCATCACATTTATGCTGTTCTAGCCACAGATCTGCTAAGGGATGTGTCATGTGGGATTCAGCTGAAGGAGGAATATTTGGGATACCTCTGCGATACCTGAAGCAGATACTACCAGTCTGACTTCTTATGACAGCTACAGCTGAGCAAGCCTCTTTTTGAGTGGTATTAAATAGGAAGCCTTCTCAGCTCATCTGTACCCTGTACGTACCTCAAAAGAAAGACTAGACTGAAAAAAAACTGGAATAGACAGTGATGACAAGGGATTTTATTTAGTGACCAGAGATTTTATGGGGACCGCATTTATCCATAATCCTTTGCAAATAAATGGAATTGCTTCCCCTCCCTTTACCAGTCCCCTGGCTGTCACTGTGTCTATCCATCTCTTCTAGAGCAAGAGTCTCCTTAAACCACCACAGAGGGAATGAACAAAATACCTCCACTGAGGAAGTTTCATAATAACACACAGTTGTTCAAGCCCTGAATCTTCTGAGTGCCACTTGAAGGCTGTTCTTGGTAAAATATCATCACCTGAAGGATTTCTGTGATGAGAAACGTCTATATACCTAACCAAGGAATTAGAAAAGCACAAAAGCTGGTGTACGTTGACCTTTACCCACTACCAAGGAAGCTGATTCAAGCTCCAGTAAGCGTCACAGGAGCACTGTGTCTCTAAGCACTAATGGACTCTGCACAAAGGAAAGCAACTTTCCCATTGCTCCCAGTGAGGAAAGATTGCAACTGGGGCCTCTTGAAGCTTCCAGGAACACAGAAGAAAACAGTGTCTGGAGAGAAGAGTAGGCATGAGACAGACACACCAGGGATGCACCTCTGGCAATCCCCAAGCAGGGCAGCAGGAGATGTAACAGATCCCCTTGTGTATCAATATCAAAGGTGGCCACTGAATATCTCCTCTGGGTTTCCAGCTCTCTGGATGCTGAAAGATTGGGATAAATTTATTTATCCCAAAGATCTGCTCGGGGAAAAAAGGAGGAGAGAAGGATTTGGGTATGAATTTCAGAGGACTTTCCTTCCTTCCTCTCAGCAGTTCTTGACAGAAAGATGCACCTATCTTATGCCTATATCCAGGATATCTCTTTAAAGATGCTTTTCTCATTCTCTCACGAGCACAAACTACCCTCATTCTGCTCCCAGTTCCTTCTTTGGGTTAGAAAACAGCCCTTCCCCACAGGGAATGCAGCTGTAGCACAATGGGAATGGTAGGACTCATTTGATTTCTAGGAAAAGTCACATGCTACGTGAGGAAGCATTCTCTGGAAAAGATGACCTTGCAGCTCTGACAATTAGATCTAGATTACATAGCAGCCCTTACCACACCACCACACCAAGATAACTCATTCCAGACAGACTTTCACAGGTGGCCACTTCTTGTGGGCTTCTTGTCTGACCAGAGGCCCAGGAAGCCTGACATGCAGCAGCACCAAGTACTCAGAGCAGTGGGAGCTGAGAACAAACATGCTCTGTACTGCTAAGAATTCTGAAGAGCCAGACCTTAGAGAATCCCTTAATAAGCACCCCAACCTAGAGCTTATTTATCTTCTGGGTCCCCATTTCCCCAGTAGTCCCATCATGTTCAAATATAATCAGTGAGGGTTAAGTGCTGCAAATGGGTATGATAAAGAAATCATTAAAAATTAAAAATAGGTTTAAATATTATCCAGTACATAATGCATGGGGTTGACCTAAACAAGGAGAATAGCTACTCATCACCATCACAGGATGTGCTGAGTCATACAGGAAAAAGTAATCATGTAATTAGTAGCTGTACCATAATGTATGCATTTAATTGGAGGGGGGAGAAAATCAAGTTACAGGAATTACTTTTCACAACTTTAGAAAGTTTAGGTTTACAACTTAAAAATAACTCAGAAAAATAAAAAAGTATTTAATGGATGTTGAAGTGGGAGAAAACCCATTGAATTAATGGCAACCGTGTAGCAAAATACCATGACAGCTTTTAAAGTTTTAGCTTCTATATTTTAGGTCATAGAAAAAAAATACTTCTCAACTGTGTTCATTAGCTCTTCAAAGGAGAAAGATGTAGGAAGATTTCTCCAGGGATAGCAGAAGGGAGAGAGACACTCAGGTCTGGGGAGTGCAGATATCAAGGTGGATTTAAACCAGGGGGTTGCAGTTTGACTCTGCTCTATCACTGATTTCATGCATGGCCCTCTGAAGACAGAAGAGCAGCTGCACATATGGGAATTAAATGACAAGGGTATGGAGTGCAGTGCCCACCTTTGAGGCCCTGTGGCCCTGCCACAGAAACCCATAACCCTAACCCCACCACCTCTCCACTCCAAAGCTGCATGGCCATGAGGCCTTGGGTTTCAGAGAGTGGAAAGTACCCCTAGAAAGCCTCTCTATTCAAGAGGAAACAAGAAACCAAGCAAGGAACCCTGATGGGGTGTTTTTAAAGCACCGGATATGTGCACTTTGTGGTTAGATAAATCCAACACATGTGCTTGGTTAGGGTTAAAGCCACATTTCTTATCACCCTGCAGGGATTCTACCCTTAGTGGTCAGGAGAGTTTAGAGAGTCACATTTGAAGAGATTCCTTTCCTCTCCTCCCCTTGTCAGTGAACTGGGAATCCAGCCTGACACCTTGTCACGCAGTCTATGAAACACAATTTGAGCACCCTTAAGCTTGGCAGAGTTTGAAAGAGGGACCTGTTGCAAAACCAAGAACACATAGAATACCTACACTATAGTAGTTCATCACTCCATGGTACATTTATACACCATTTAGTTCAATAAGTTTGGCTATTTTTAAATCACTTGAGCTAAATTCTGGATGTTCACAGGTTTACATGCATCATGTAAAACATCCATCAGTAAGAGATGAGTCAATGTATTTAATATTAATTCTGATTTTTTTCTGCTGAAAACTGATTTAAAATACATGTTCAACCAGCTCATTAGCTTTCCAAAGACAGAATTACCAAATACTTGCTTACCAAAATCAGCTCTTCTGACCTCAAATTCCTGCAGCCCAAGTCAATTTCCATGGTGTCAATGAAAACAAGTCTTCTCATATGTTCTCCAGGGAACAATTCCTAGATCAGTACTTTCCACTGGAACTACTACTTGTTTTCTTTAAAGGTCTAAGGAAAACAAGTCTTTGCTTTCTGTCTCACTAAGAAGGCTCATTAAAATAATAAACACAGCTCAGGAAGCTTCTCTGTCACATTACTTGCCAATGGCTTTTTAATTTGCTGTTTTGTATGCAAACATAAAATCTACTATAAAACCCAAATACAAACATATTTTTCTATGCTGGCAGACATATTTCTCAAGGCTGTGACCTACTTTTATTTGCTTATCTCTCTGTGCCTCTGTGGTAGGAGGCACAACTGGGATATTAGTACTACTCAGAAAGAGGGGGATGCATGAGAATACATCAACTTGGGACAGTTGCAAAACTTATAAGTTCGCCAATATTTTAGTGAAAATTAACAGGTAGATCACAGCACAAAACTTCAGGGTAAATGATGGAGCTGGAAAGGCTGGTAAAGGTGGCAGTTTAACCAAGTTCTCTAGTATATTTTTGGATCATTCATGATGGGGAATGTCAAAGACTGAACTTCAAAAACAGCTGCAACTCCACTGCAGTAGAAGTAATTAGATCAATACAGTGGTCGCAAATTCCACTCAGCTTTTTCTAGCTATTTCCAGAGGCTACGCATCTTTAGTTTGAAAGAGTGAAGAATAAGACACTTGAGCTACATCCAGTACTGTTTTGGAAGTACTATAAGAAAGCCTGGCCAACTTAGCCACCCTGTTTTTCCCCTCAAATGTTTGCAGAGTCACTGCAGGCTTTGTGCATTTCCTAAATCACTCCAAAGCCTGAATGTCAAAGAAAAATCACTAGGGTCAGCACATGTACAAAACTCCCAGGTTTGAACACTTCAGAGACATACAGCACTTAAGAGGAGCAAATGAAGAGTAAAAAGACTATACGATTAATAGCGCAGTAGGTAAAGAGGAGACTTGGGAAGTCAAAAACATGGACATGTCAATCAGTTGGCTCCATCTTCACTGGTCACATCCTGCTCTCCTTTTCACAGCCTTGCCTCCCTGTAGGCAGCTGTCTTCCAGCCTTGTAAAGAACAAAGATCCCATGTTCTTTCCTGGCAATTTAGCTTCACTTACTGCAGTGGATTTATGCCAGCGAATTTGGACCACTATAAAAAAAAAACAAACAAAAAAAAAAACCACAGAGCTTCCCTTCAGTAAACATTACAAAAGGAGTTGGCAGGAAGGAATCCCCTCTGAAGTAAACTGGAAACATGGTGCATGCAGGAAGAGTATTTTCAACCTGGCAAAATAACCTACAGCATGATAAACAATAAATATTTATCTGTACCAGATTTAGTGCAGTTGGATCAGCAAGATAAAATTCCCTTTGATTCATTTTCTTCATATCTTCAGATTCTTAAGAGCAGTATATCTAACAAGAACATGCAACAGACTAACATTCTCTCCTCCTTCTACCAAGAAAGAAATTCCCCTTCTGGCAGGAACCTCACAGGCTGTGGGTGAAGCTTTCTGCAGTCTCTGGCCCTAGTGCTCCCAACAGTGGTGCACACTAAGCACTAACAGCAGTGCCACTGCTGACAAAAATCACCCTTTGGCTGCAAGTAGTTACCTACGTGGTCGTCTTTTCTGAGAACTGGGCTACTGCTGCTTTATCCACAGAAGATATTGCAAGTGCAGAATCAAGGAGTGCACTGATAAGGAGCCATAAAGCAGTGGAATATTTGCAAATGAGAGCTTCCTATTCCTACTTTAGGCTTTCCTTGTAGAACAACCTCCAGGCGTCTACAGAATCTTACAAGGTATATGGATTTGCAACGACTTTTTGCATACTGGTTTCATGAAGTGATATGCAGCCCAGATGTGCCTTAAAGCAACTGGTATTGACTTGGGATGATATCAAAGACTTTCCTCACATCAGCCATTTGATCTACAGCCTGCAAAATGCCAGAAGATCTAAGGTACCATTACAGACCTTTTGGAAGGAGTAAGCAACATCCTGCTTCACACTGATAGCAGTTTATCATTGCCTGTGGTAACTACCAGTTTGGCTGGCATATCAGCAGCTATCCTGTTAAGAACCAGTTTGAGTTTATAACTTTTCAGCATCACAGCTTTTTTGAATATAACAAAGAACCTTAAATAATGTGTAACAGCTTATGGTATCTAGGGGTTTGTGTAAGTGAGCACTGTAAGAATGAGGTACAACACAAAGGCAATAGTGAAATCTGTTAAGTCCTACTGTGTCTGTGAGCATTAAATGTATGTATGGGGAAGCAACTGCTTGATCCACTTGGTTTACTGCATGCCAAACAAATACTACAAGCACTTAGAATATTTAACATGCTTAGATTTAACATGCAAGAACACAAAATTGCAACAGATAGCTTTTCCGTGGCCCTTAAAACCAAGAAAGGCAGAAAGACAAAAACTTACTGGGTAATTTATTGCACAACTAATTAAAAATGAGCAGGTACCAGCTCAGATAAGGGGCTTTCAAAACTTTAGGGCTTCTACAATATTTACATTGGGATAAGATATGAAAGCTTCAGCCATTCAGATGAAATATCAATAGGCTGCAGAAATCTATCTTCCAACTTAGCCTCTGGTTAAAGAGGAGAGATTTCTGATTGGAGCTAGCTCCTAATGTCATTCTCATTAGAGAGGAAGCATTTGGTGAAACAAGAGTTTTGTCACATGTCTAAAAGATGCAGGATTCACGTCATCCCTGGTGGAAGTCTGTTTCCCAGCTGGCTCTTGGCAATGTAGACACATTTTCCTCAACTGTTACATACTTCGTCCTAGACTTCAGTCTCTTTAATTTTCTATTGTATACTAGTCATCCTAGCATGACTGCCTTCATTTTCCTCCCACACACTTTTTCCCTAGGACCTTATCCCACTTTTTCCATTTTATAACTCAGCTCTGACAAGGACATATTTGTTTGCAGAGGAAAACAACCAGCCAGTTAGCTGCCTCCATTTAGGCAAAAAAAATCCTTCTTTCTATAAACTTGCTTTTGTGGCTTATTATTTTTTCATCCATCACATGAAAATGATATATGCATATATCATGGTAGTGCTCTGTTAGCCTGAGTGACAAAAGGTCCTGTTCTGTGCTACACTCTGCACAAACACACGCTTGGTCTTGTCTAGAAGAAAGCGCTATCGGTGGAAGTCCTGTGTTTATACACATGAGCTCAGCTACTGGAGAATACACTCAACTCCTCTTCTGTCTGGAGTACAAGTGAAGCACATTCCTCTTGAAGCCAAATAATCCTAGAAAATCCCTGAAACTTCAGACTTTCTGGAAGAGTATTGGGTCATCCCCAAAGGCAAACAGAGGGATATTGCACCATATTCTGCTACTCATATGAAAATGATTTTTGGGAAATGTACACAATGCAAACTATTCTAGAGATTATGGGTCTTCCAGAAAAGAACTCCAACTTAGCATTTCTTGGATAAAAGATTTCATAAATAGAAAGGCATTATAATATCATTTTAGGGCTATTTGATCTGACTGATAAAAGCTTTGATGCACTTACAGGTGAGCCAGAAGCATCATGTGCATCTGTCACAAGAATATAATAGAGTATTTGCTTCCACATTTATATAAGCATATATTCCTGCCTCTTTCTGTCCATATGTGCCTATTTATCTAGCTAGATATCAAGCAGCTTGGTTCTGGCCCCAGATAGCAGTATAAATCAGGACTAAGCCTAGTGAAATCTAAACTACCTAAAGCCAGTTAAAGTACAGAATCAGGCCTCCAAAACAGCAGTGAAGGTGAGTTGACCTTTCTCTTTCCAAGCCAAATGAAAGGGGCATGCAATATTCTACCAGGTCCAAGGGGTCTGCAGGCATCCTTTCTCACTGCAAATATACAGAAGTGCCAGACCTTGTCTTCTTCAAAGACAAGAATCGTAACTTGGCCCTACAAGAATCTTCCCATCAAACTAAAAATAGAAATCTAGACACACATTAAAACAGAAAAAATAGTGAAGAGAAGCCTGCTGGAAATTAATCCATTCCATGCAAAAAAAAAGTCTGAATACTAAGATAGCCGACAATTGCCTGGAGGTCTTTTTGAAGTGTGATGGTCATTTCACTCCATTTTCTAATCAGGTAGAAGTTCACATTCTGTGTGTACAAAACTCAAACAGAAACAGGCACAGGCTTGCAACTCCAGGATTTTTCTTTGTATTTTGTTTGTGATTTTGAAAACTGGGACAGTTTGGCAAAAACAATCCACTTTTTATATAAAAATCTGTTTAGCAGAAGGGGATTTCTTTTACAGAAAGTCCTGTGACTCTGACACAAGCCAGCCTATCACAAAATGACCTTTAGAACAGGCCTAGCTGGTTGTCTTTATTCAGACTTTCACTAACAGGTTAGAATTTTTAAACAATATTCAGGAGATAACCACAGCTAAATATGACATGCTTCCCAGATTAGACCATATATCCTCTTCCTGCCAAATGCTCTTTCATAAATATTTTTTCCCTGGGAAAGACAGGAAAAAAATGATTTTTTAAAGTTTCTAAACTGATATTTGCTTCATTTCCTCCTTAATGCTATATCATGAAGACTTGATCTATTCTGTACTGGAGAGAGAAATCTGGCTGCAGGCTTTCTCCTCTTCATAGCTTCCATTTCCTCATCCAAACACCCTGAAAGCCATTGGATTCATTTCCCAGGATAGTGCCTAAACAGGAGGGCACAATATAAAAAAGGGGCAAGGGAGTTTACCATTTGCTATTACTTGACACTGTTCAACTTTGCAGATGGTACTTACACATCAGGCACACAAAGGAGAGGGTGAAACATTGCCTCGTGTTTAGAAAAGAAATCTTGAATGTCTATTGTAAGGACCCTTTAAGAGGAGAAGACGACAAGAAAGAAGGAACAATCCACTTCAACAGGAAAGAAAAGCCTTATCTCAAGATATTGAGGGAAATGACATGTAAAATATGGCCTTTCCTCTGAGTTTCCTGCCTTGCTGGAGGTAATAGCTCCCAGCTCAGAGAGCTCCTCTTCTCCTTTCCGAAGCCTCAAAACTTTTTCCATGCAGTGTAGCTACACAAAACTTAGTCCTGCCCTCTGCATTCCCAAATCCCTTCTGGAAGTCAGGTTACACTACCTACCAGCAGAAATGACTTTAAAAGGACACAGCTGGAAGAAAGAACAAGAAAGAGGCAGAGTTTTTAAAGTGTAACCTGAGTTCCTATGACGTAACCAGAAGTCTGTTCTGGCTCCTGAATCTCATGAAACTTCATCCTCGCAGTGTTGAGGCATGACACACATTAGCCAAAGCCTCATTTAATCAGCTTAAAAACCTGTATAAGACTAAAAGCAAAAACAGCTCCTACCAGCCTGCCTTCAGGAGCTTTTGCTTTCTAAGCAAAGCAGAAGTGTTTCTTTTCCTGAACACCCCATGAGAAGGATTTGTTAAACACACTTTTTAAGACTTACTTCTCAGTGCTAAAAGCAGTATAGTTGGGCCCCTCATTTCACTCAGCATTCCTTCAGGATGGTCTAAGCCATTTCAAAATTACCTTATACATGTTGACATCTCATTCATTTGGGAAGATTTTAGCAGCATGCAGTTGGAAGAAGTCACCAGGGTCATCAAGGCTGGTTCCTGGCAGACACATTATGGAGCTTCCTCTATAAGTTCGTGCTCAGGGGTGTGGTGGAACATATATTCAAATACTTTCAGTGGCCCCTTCAGTTGGGTACAGTAAGGGCACAATAATGGCCAGAAGACCAGGGACCTTGTCCCACCACCCAAACAAGGCAGGTTCAGAGGACAGCCAGGTGCAGTTGAAAGCCCCAACCATAAGGTAAGCTCACAGTGCAAGATAGAGCTAAGATCAAGCCATGTGGTCAATCCAGTGGCCATGGACAGGTCCAGCAATAGCAGACAGGAATAGATGAAGTGCAAAGATTATTAGGTATATCCACAGAAACCAGACAAAGCTGAAGGTAAGCCAGAAGGTCAGTCCAAGGCAGGGTTAGAGCTATACAGCCACATATAGCTGAACAGGAGATCACTGCTCCCACATTTAGCTGTGGAAAGGAGGAAAGGCCCTCAGCTGAGTTTAAATAAGGGGCGTGGGAGGACCCAGGTGAGGCTGTTTTGAGTCATTAAGGCTATTATTGGCATCAGGGCATTGATACCCTCATTATTCCCATCTGTGTTTCCTTCTCTTTGATTCTTTGTTTTATTTTCCTTGCTGCAAAAGCATGCAGGTCTGGTGAAGAAGAAGACCTTTTTCAAACTGTTGTATGGATGTTGCCTTAAAAGCTGAACAGGTCTAAAAGTAGCCCCTAGCTGATCTCTTCAGTAGATGGACTTACTGCTCATGGCCTACCACTGTTGTATCTTGCTTGCTATGCACAAGGGCTCAAGTCTGAGCTGGTCCCTCACATACAGCTGCTGGACTGACCACAAGCCTTCAAAACTCAGGCTTTAGACTTCCTAGGTCAAGAGTAGGACAGGGCACAGAGCTTGCTACTATCAGACTGTAATAGGGAGGTTTTAGAGGGCTTAGGGAGTAGGTCATACACTGCCTTAGAGCCTCTTGGGCAGCATGCCTGGCTTTGCTACCCCACTGCTGCTGTACAGGACCGTGGAAGGAAGTCAGTGAGGTTCAGTAACACATGAGGGATTGCCATAGCGTAACTGTTAACAGCTTGGGGAGAAATCTGCTCAAATATTTGCAGAGTTAGTATATTGTTGACATGTTTCTACACACTCATAAACTAGTTGCAACACAACAAGCTTTTACACTTTGTTAGAACAGAAGTCAAGAATCCGCATCTGTATGAGATCATGTTTTCTCAGCAGTCACAAGGCAAGGGCCATGCGTGTGTGCTGAAGACAAAGGTAACTCTGATGGGTTTTATTAACAAAACAGCCCATGGAAGTAGTGTTGCTAAGTCCCATTGAATCCTCATGGAATTTAGGGTCTTAATTGCATTATGCTTTTCTGAGAATACCAAACATTAACAAACAGTGCAAAATGACAGCAGCAGCATTCTCAACCCATGAGTCTTCCTGCTGCCCTTTCCCCTTCTCTCAGATAATTTTCATCTAGGATGTCACCCGGGTTGTGATTCATGCATAGATTTTCCTCTGGAGCAATACTCATCATTAATATTTTATGTTCTTAAAAAGTCCACAATGAGCACTTAGAGGTTTAAAAGTTAATTACTAAAACAATTCAGAATGACCACAGATAGGACTTTTGTAATCAGGGCTCTAAAGGGATCAGTGTCTCTTCCTGATCCAAAGCAACAGGAAGATGTTGGGTCAGACCGTTCCCAAAGGGATCCCCGCTCTGTGGGACAGTCTGATACTTTTCCTGACTGCTGCAGCACTCCATGCATAATCTCTTGCTTTGAGGGGAACAGTTTAATGGTTAATCATATACTATTAAACATGTATAAAGAAATTAGAATCTCATCCTCCTTTTTTTTCACTGGAGTACTAGCTGAACATATCCTTCTAAATTATATCACTGTTAAAAGTATTTTTTGTCCATGATAACAGAAAATGCACGTGCCACAGTTGCAAAAGTAGAAGATAGTCCACTGTGTTATGGCAGGTTTGCTTGTTCAGAGTTCCCTAGAGTTATAAATGTGCACTGTCTGCTGATGTTTTTTCTCTGGACAGTTTAGGAAAGTCATGTGTGCACCCAGCTTGCTCACCACTGCCACCTCCATCGTGCTCCCTTCGTGTCTGCTTCCGAAGTCCAGACCGACCTGGCTGAAAGAAAAAAGCAAAATCAGTTATTTTTAGGCCATATTACTTCCCGATGAGTTGTATCAATGGCTCTGAAGGCAAATAAGCTGCAGTGTATCATTTGAAATTTCTTATATGAGCTTTGCTGCAGAAAGACATATCTGATAATTTCTTTGTTTTCTAGGAATGAATGGGAAATGGTGTCCTGCATTTCTCTCCTAATATCTCCCAACTATTCATTCACAACATCAAAAAAGTAATTCTACTTCCACTGAAGATCAGAATGAAAAGTAAAATTGGTAATGAATTTTTTGAACAGCAAAAAAAAACTCTTCTATTTTAGGTCCGAAGTCTGCTAAAAATGTTAAATGGTTTTCCAGTTTCATCCTGATTTTATGTTTGAAAGATATGCTTAGAAAAGAGGATCTAAAAACAAGAGTATATTGAGCTACTATGCTTGAACTTTCAAAATTTGGAGGAGTTGATTTTCAAAACTGACTTTATCCACAAACTCCAAGAACATTTTACAGCAGTACCTGATAATATGTAATGGTTTATAAGTACTCTTACAGCAAAACAGTTTTTTGTTTTGACTCAAGTTCTCGTCAGACTTTTAGGTGCCTTCGGAGGAGCACTTAGTCAACACAGAGATGCTTTTTAGGGGTACTAAGGCACGTTCAGCAATTTTACAATTTCATCTTGGCTCCATGTTAATCTGACCTTGTGCACAGAAGGACTCTACATACGAGATGATGGATGGTCCACAAGCCTTGTCAGACCGTATGCAACATTCATAACCCATTATTTGTGAAGTGCTGCTAGAAAGCAAACTCAAACAATCTTTTTCCAAAGCTGCCCTTTCACCCATGGCCTTGGCAAGCTGCAAGAGCAGAACAATCTGAAAGCCTCTTCAGACAAAATGACACGTTCCAAATGGTTATTCAAAATGATACTGTTTATTTCAGTTTGAAAACTCCTTCCTTCTGGATCTTATTTTGGATCTTCTTTGACTGGAATTTGCAGTGCCCAGATGGTTTCTGAATTGAACCGGATTTCATCTCCTTGCTCTGTCTCCCTCTAATTCTTCCCTCCTTTTGCACATGCTGAGAGACTGAGATAGTTTCAAGGGGTAACTAAGACAAGGGAGATGGCAGCCTCGCTGCCCGAGAAGAGCATGAGCCAAGGCACCCAGCTGACTTGTTCTGGGAGACTGGCCTCTGCAATTAGGCAGCATTAGGATGCCAAATAACCAAGTCAGCAGTTGTACATAGGCTCTGGGTTTGGGGCCATGACCAACATATCATCATATATAACCAAAAGTTTTTATGAGGGTTCCTCAGAAGTGGTCCCAATGGTGCTTACTCTACTATCTAGATACTTATAATCTACTTCTTTCTGGCCGGGTTGGTGTCCTGACTGTCATATAGGCGAATGTCACTTGTAGCAAAATTTTTCTTTTCCAAAATGAACTTTACTGCTTCTTACATTTATTCTGAATAAAGGACAGCTATTTCACTGCTGGATTCCAAGAGCAAAAGATGCTTCCTCAACCACTAAAACATTCTGTTTCTCTTTTCAAAACACTTTTGTCAAAAAGAGAGATTTGGCCCAATTGGGGATAATTGCAAAAGATACTCCTGTTCTGAAGCTGCTTGCCCAGCATTCCAGAAGAAGACACTTACTGAAACAAGAATTTAACATTATGCTTTTGGGCTGCAGTCTAGTATCCATCCACTTCAGATGTTCCCTTTGTTTTGGTGAAATGGAATATCTCCTGCTCGTTTCTAAGAATTCTAATCTTAGGGATTAAAGCAAATTGAGTTTGTACTTTTTTTCTGTGCATATTAAAATATCATTACTGACAACTGGAACTTCTGATTTCCATGCTGGCTAAGTTCCCCTTTCTGAAGACATGGACCAAACCTGTCAGCTGAACAAGGGCTTCTTAGCTGCACAAGGCCACTGAAACATGAGAATTTTTCAAGTGACAGCAGATCCACAGTCCTACCCTGAGAGTAAAACGATTGGGATAGACATCAGTCAGCTTGGATTTATAGTATCAAGTCACGCAGAACAAAAACAGCACCCTTCACATCTTCAGTGTTTTTTTAAAGGGTTAAATCTGGATGAGACTAATGGGGACAACCTTTCACAAGATGATCTTTTTAAAGAAAACTTTGATATTTATAGATCAGAGTTCCAATCAGTTCCCATTCTGTCAGTAGTTCACAATATGACCATGTAAGAAGGACTCTCTTGCAAGTACTAATTTTACACTTCACCATGGGGAAAATGTACTGCCTACATACATAATAATTATTCCCCCCAATCCTGATACAAGCAAAAAAAAAGAGGTGAATAAATTCACATACTTTTGCCAAATATCTTCCTGATTTGCTTTCTTCTTTTTTTTTTTTTTTTTTCCATTGAGTTGGTGAATTACCTCTCATGCTTTTGGGCAGCTCCTGATTCCCTGCAGGGGTCTGGGAGTGAGCGCGTCCTCTGGGTGCTCCCGACATCCCACAGCTCCGGTGCAGCTTTGTTTCCTTCTGCCGAAGTATCAAAGATGTTTTATTTCCAGCTGTTGCCAACTGCTCAGAACAGAGCAGTTGTCAAAGATGGTGCCATGGCTTTAGTATTTTAACATATCACCTGCAGTCTTGCTCACATGCTGAGGATTGTTAAGTCTAAAACTGGAAAAGGGTTTTCTCTTAAGGGACAGGCTTGGCAATGCTTCCACCTTCCACACCCTGTGAGTGCAGACTGCCTGCTCCGGGCTGGAATACCAACACGGGAGCTTTAGGTGCTGGTGTTATCTGTTCCTCCCCTGTTCTGTGTCACGCGCAGGTTATTTTCCTGGCTTAGAAGTGGTGCAAGATGGCAGAGAATCAGGAGCAAAATGAGTTTGTGAACCAATGGAATATCCTGTTAGGGGATAATAAGCCACTGAGCACATTCTTCCATTCCTCTGGCCAATTTAATTTCAAAGTATTAAACGTTATTGGCATTTAATACTTCAACATATTAACTGTCTAAGTAAATAATATAGTTTATGCTTTGGTTAATGAACTGCTTGAAGTATCACGCATGAAAGAGATAAATTAGACTATTCTTCCGTGTCCTCACTGAAGCAAGGTTAACAATATGATAATCTAATATGTGAACAAATGAACAGATACTGCATTCAGGAGGGCTGTAACAAAATAAGTGCTAATATAAGATTGACTGGATAAGTGCCAACACATTCACTGCACTCAAAACAGCAGATGAGAAAATATGAAGTTAAACTAATGATTTATGTATCCCAGGAGTAGGCATCAGTAGAAGGAACTCCTAAAAGGTACAAATAATGAATACATTACCTACAAGGGAAGTGTTTATTTCTCTTTCCAGTGGGAGGCTATTTAATGAGAAAGAGCAGGAGAATTTGATATTCATCCCAACATTTTGAAAGGCTTACGGATGCTCCTCTGAGTTCCTTCTGACTGCAGCAAAGCTACTCAGTGAGGTCGGCAGGTATTCCAAAAGATCTGCATTGGTAAGCTGGCAGGCTGGCTAAAAGTAGAGGTCAGGATTGCTAAACATGTCATTTTGCATGACCAAAAAAAAAAAAAAAAAAGCACAATGCTGACTAATTGAGGGGATTCTTCTGTACAACACAATCTTCCCAAGCAAAATATACTGGTCAGCTCAGTATGACTCTGTCAGCCAGCACTGGTGAAAGGAAGGAAAATAATACAAGCAAAATGATAACTTGGCTTCCTCCTGCTGAGCTTTGGGCTGGTATCCTTGCATGCCACTGTACTATGCCATGGAGATACCCAGCATTTGACTTTAACTCATAAACCTAAAATATAATCCAATATATAACATAAATCTGGCCACAGGAATTTCCCCTGGAGTCTCATAGGCTGCATCTTTGCTGCTACATGGAACAGGACAATTTTAGGAGCTTGGGCATTGGTGGTCACAGTCAATACCATGCAACTCTAAGCAGTCTCCCTAGCACAAGAGTCTCTCATGCAACTAGTAGTCTTCATGGCAGTGCCCAGGCTTGGGAAGCCAAGCTGCAGGATTTGAGGTAACACAGACATGACAGCATTGGGCTGGCCTCTTCTACCTTACACAGTCTTCCAATGTTGCTTCAGGAGACCCTCAAGAACCTCCAGAATGCCTTCAGGCCACATCCAGAGCATGCAGCACAAGTCCTTATGTTCGTACTATGTGGACACCATATTAATGGGCTATAACACAGTTCTTACACATTTTCAAGCACCCTGAACTGAAATAAAGTTTGTAAAAAGTAATAACTATGCATTAGAGTTACAGGCACATAAACGCCTGCAATGCAGTATGTATGAATGTTTGAGTCCTTTTGCATCAGAACCAGTGAGCTGACCATGATTTACTTAGCTGGAAAGAACAGGCCCCAAATCCTTAGCCCACACATATTGGCGTATCTATGTTCTGAAAGCACAGAAAGATGGTCCAAGGTCCCTGAATCACCAGACAAGATTGTGTCCCTGTGTCCGAACAGTCTCTTCATTATAGAAAGAAAGAAAGAAAAAGAAAAAAAACAGACCCTAATCTAATTTTTGGTTCTAGTCGCATGAGTTTGAGGAGAGAATGGTCATAGACCATTCTGACCTCATCCCTCACTCCTCCCTCCATTTAAGCAACTGCCTAGAAGGAAAGACTAAGCCCACCAAGAGGTTTCTTGCCAGGAGGTACATACAAGGATTTTGGCAACCTGGAATTGGGCCTTGTATTCATGTTGATGGCATACTTCCAGACAGACCTCCAAAAAACTCACTTTGAGAATCCAACAGCCTATAAATTCATACAATGGCATAGGACTAGCATATCCCTAAGCAGATGCATCACAGCCTCACACCATGATCCTGAATCATACCAGGAGCAGTTTAATGCATTGACAAGAAGCACAGGGAATACAGTGTTCTTTACACATGTCAAATGGATGTTGGAAAACCAGAATGTATGTGGGTGCAGCAAGGGGAAGGGAATAAAAGGACGCTGAACAGGTATGAACCCACTAATAACAATGATATTAGTTCACTGGAAAGAATACTTATGATATCAGAAACCACCAAGACATCTGTTTATTTTAATATAAAATAAGATCTTCCCTGAAGGACATATGTGTGTGCTGCAAGGATTTCCAGGACAATTCTAGCCAGAGAGGCAGGCGGCAGCGAGATACAGTTTCCCAACCGCAGATTGCTTGCAGACAGTGAATCAGACTCTTCAGAGACCTCCGCTCAGCAGCTCGCAGCGCAGTGAGAGCGTCAGATCTGCGCCACCAGCTATGGTCTGGCTGCACATGTGGGAGACATCCAGGGTCTCCACAGACTGGCTCTGTCTAGGCTGTGACTGCAACAGAGTGGCCCTACACGCACTAGTGCCAGAAGCCCTCTAGTCCATGCTGAATGAGGACAAATGGCCAACAGTCATAGATTATACTGCTGCAAGATGGTCTGTGGCAATAACTATTCCTGCTACCCATACATATCTGTAATATATTGCAGTCTAAAATAGAGGTAAACTCAGAATGATCAGATAGGATCTGAAAAGCTATAAAGTCACACCCAAACTTATGTTACATTAACATTCACGTTCCTCTGATTTGTTCTTTCAGTGGGCAAGGCCAAAACAACCAGGTTTGTTTTTGGTGTGCCTTGAATTCAGTCACTCTATTCCATTAATGAATTTAGTCATGACCTACAGCAGACAGTGGGGAAAACTTCCATCAGATACATGGATACAACTCCGGTGGAAGCCTTTGGACTATGTATTGATCATGGATATCCTAAAATCAGTTGGAAACTAAAGGTATTAAAATCTTTGCATTTTAGGCAGATGATCAATCATTAAGCATAAAACTGGGAGAGATTAGTTTTCACCAGTTGAGGTAAAATCCATAGAGTTCTCAATGCACAAACCATTCATATCACAAGGTCAGTTACTCTGTGCTTCAAGCATACAGTAATCACAAACTATAGTAAGAAAACCACTTCTCTATATGAGATATTACAAAAGATTTCTCTCATGATCCCAAAATGCAGAATCCTTCAGAAGACAGTTTCAAGAGAGTGGCCAATGGCAATATCTATTATTTTCTGTCCTTCACTGTGTCACTCCCTTGAACTTTTCAGCCTAAGTGCAGCCTGTCTGTGCCATGAAGCAGACTAATTGAACCCAAGCAGTCCCACATTTGCATTCCCAGAAAGGCAAAACAGAGGTAGTGGGTCTACCATGAGCAGCACACGGAGGAGAGAATGGACGGGCAGGGAAAAATGTCACAGGGGTTGGCTATGCTAAACGACAGAGAAGAGGAACTTGCACTTTAGACACATCTTCTCTTTGCTGTTACTGTACTTTGCTTTTACAACACAATGATAGCAAACTCTACTGAAAATAATAAAATTTGTTGGGCTCTATTTTGTTCCCTGAGGGCTGTAAAAGTTGACTTCTACAGAAAGAAGAGACAGAAGGATGAAAGAATACCACATAACAGATGTTCATCAAGTTGGTTAGTACATTCAGATACTATGGCTATGAGTATGATACAGGAAAATCTTATTATAGTCTTGAGGTTAAGTTCATTAACTTTTAATGTCTCCCTAGAGCATGCAAGAGCAGACTCTCTGCTGATATAAATTATATCCTTTCATATATAAATTATATCCTTCTTTTAGATTCTGGAAAGATACTTATTTTCATTACAAAGGCAGGGACTTAATCAACGCGAGCTTATGACCCGCACTTACTGGGAATTCCTCGTTCATGGGGAATAATTGCAATCCCCGATCCCCATCACGAATGGGGTTCAACGGGTTACCCGCGCCTGCCGGCGTAGGGTGTGTACAAAGGGCAGGAAAAACCTCAAAGGGCGGTGAAACCTCAAAGGGCGGTGAAAAACCTCATGCAATTCAACAAGGCCAAGTGCAAGGTCCTGCAGCTGGGGAGGAATAACCCCAGACACCAGTACAGGCTGGGGACCGACCTTCTGGAGAGCAGCTCTGCGGAGAAAGACCTGGGTGTCATGGTGGATGACAAGTTGACCATGAGGCAGCAGTGTGCCCTCGTGGCCAAGAAGGCCAATGGGATCCTGGGGTGCGTTAAGAAGAGCGTCCCCAGCAGGTCGAGGGAGGTGATCCTGCCCCTCTACTCAGCCCTGGTGAGGCCGCATCTGGAGTATTGTGTCCAGTTCTGGGCTCCACAGTACAAGAGGGATGTGGAGCTGCTGGAGAGAGTCCAGCGCAGGGCCACAAGGATGATCAGGGGCCTGGAACATCTGCCCTATGAGGAGAGGCTCAGGGAGCTGGGCCTGTTCAGCCTGGAGAAGAGAAGGTTGAGAGGGGATCTAATCAGTGTCTATAAGTACCTCAAGGGAGGGAGTGCAGAGGACGGTGATGGTCTCTTTTCAGTGGTGGCCACTGATAGGACCAGAGGAAATGGCCGGAAACTGAAACACCAAAAATTCCATAGGAACTTAAGGAAAAATTTCTTGACAGTGAGGGTGACAGAGCACTGGAACAGGCTGCCCAGAGAGGTTGTGGAGTCTCCTTCTCTGGAGATCTTCAAAACCCGCTTGGATGCAGTCCTGTGCCACGTGCTCTAGGTGTCCCTGCGTATGCAGGGGGGTTGGACTAGATGATCTCTAGAGGTCCCTTCCAATCCTAAGCATTCTATGATTCTATGATTCATTTAAGAGAACACACATACCATATTCAGGGGTGGCGAGATGTGCAAGGCTGAAGTTTCCAAAATGTACGTTTTAATTAAAAAATGTCAAGATCCTCAGAATTTCCCATTATAGTTCACTAAATAAATAGTCACAGCTCTCTAGCAAATACCTGAACATTTACATATCCCTTTCGAATTAGTCAACATCCAGGTTTTTCAATATAGACAAGACTTTTTTATTGGACTTTTTTTATGGCAGTTGAAAATAGTATGTATTGTGCAGGCTGAAAGTCTGATCACAGATGGAGCAAGTGCTTTCATGACTCCAATGTATGCATCAGTTTTTCTCTTACACAAAAAGGATGTTATGTAGTTAGCTCTACACTTTGTATAGGCCAAACTTTAAAGGTTTTCCATGTGGGCAAGTGAAAGAAGTGGTTATTTTTTCAGGAGTATGCAGAACTTAATTTCACAGAAAGTATCTTCATGGAGGTACCTACTTTTTCACGAATACTGAACTCCTGTTAATTTATCCCTGTCACAGAGCACGTACCTCCTACAATATCTTTTTATACTGTGAAGAGGAACTCAACTCTATTCTCTTAGTTTAGCCTTTTTAAAGCTAACAGATTCATTTTTTTTCTCTGTTGCACTGCAACCCATGCGCACAGTTGAGGCACTCACTGTGTGTGAAGATGAGGTCATTGTTTATGAGATGCTCAGATGTTGTGATGAAGGCAACCTACCCAGCTAATCTTACATGGCACTGACCCAAGTTGGCCAGGCACCCAGTTGAGATGCTCCATGACACTGGGGTAATGCAGGGGGAGGGAAGACAGCTCCATTCTGCAGCTGGTTCTGAGCAAGCTGGATGGGAGTTCTCATAATGCTGAAGATTTTTGTACTGTTTATGGTTTATCTTCTTCAAAGTGAACGGCAGTGGGAAAAACTTGGGATCTTTGACTTCGAGAATCAAAGTCGTATGATTTTAGCAGTAGCTTGTAGGTCAGAACGAGGAAAGAGGACAGAGATCCAGCCTACTGCACTTTTCCCTGAGAAACACGGGCATAATAATTTTATAGCTGAATATCTTACATTGTAGATACTCATATTCTGCATGCAGAATTCCAGGCATGACATCCCTCAGATTTCTGTGAGAGCCAACGGTTGCTGTTTTTACACACACATGTATTACACCCTTAATACTAAGAATTTGCAATGTCTGTCTGGACACCACAGATCATCCTCTTCCATAATAAGATTAATCCCAGTTTCCATTAACAGCTTGGATTCCCGAGGCTTGTTAATGTTTTGTTTATTTTGCAGTAGCTTTTCTCCAAGATGATGCTAATCTCCCTAATATCCTGAATGACTTTGTCGAGACAACAACTTCCCATTTCCAGGATGGCAGAAACATGCTCCAGGAATGTAAATTCCCTGTGCCCTTCAAAAACCAAGGCAGAACCTCATTTACTTTGAACTTTGATGCTTAAGGCAGGAGTAAAATTTGTATCCACTGGGCTGAGGGTGCTCACTATGCCCCTGTTTCATGAAAGATGTAGTAATAGTTTTGTTTGTTGAAATAAGCTTGGAGATCAAGCCCCTCATTGAATTCACACAGCTATGAAAGATGAGCTGCCAGGACAGTGCTGAGTGAAAGACTTGTAAACTTCACACCATTAAAATTCAAAAGGATGCCAGCATGGAGCATATCAGTTTATGCCACAGCAATGTCCTGAGAAAAAGCTATTTGTTATCTTAGAGTCTAGACTCACCTGAAATAAAGGTATGTATGCTGGAACCATTCAGAGAAAGGATTATGTCACATGGTTTTTAGGAGTCCCACTGATGTGTTTAGCATAGGCTCATTCTCACTAATAAAACTTGTCAAACGGATTATGAAAGCTAAAAAGCCTTGTCTTGCAAGGTCAAATGTCATGGCACCCGGAGGAACATATATATCTTAGAAATGAAGGCTGCTTTGAACTGGGAAAAAAGTCAAAATAAAAATTGATTCTAAAGAGTTGAATAAGAAATTGCATGAAGAGAAGACAGTCTAGAGCAAAAATTGCAAGGAAATAACTCCACACAACTTTATAAGGGGGTTTTCCTAGCAGAAAATGTGAATCAGTTACTCATAAGCATAAATGAGCAAAACTCCCCTGACTTCAGAGAGCTCCTGACATGCCACCTTTAATGAATGAAAAAAAGGTGAAAATACTTGAAATCCAGCCTTCGCTGATGTCAAGAGCATTTTTTTACACCATCTTTTCCTTGGAGCAAGAATTTAACTTGAAAGTTTCTTGGTTTTGCATTCGCTAACAGAACAAGACAAATTATTGGCAGCAAACTACCGGATCTGAATAGTCTACAGCCATATCTAAGCCATCTACTTCTTCCCTTTTGACTAAATGTCACATTTCAAATGGAGAAGAGCCCATTCGAATAGAGTTAAGGAACACAGTATTTTAGCCAGTGTTTAAGTGGCTAATAGATCCTCTGGGACTTGCTGAAGTCCATTCTGTCTAGAATGGTCTATGACATATGTCTAGAAGTATGGAAAGATCACACAGACATACTGTAAATGAAAATAAACATAAAATAGATTTCAGTTACTGGATATATATCCCAGGTACCAGGTAAGATGTAAAGGACGTCACTGCTACTGCTTTTTTAGCTGGGATACTACTATCGAATTGAATTACAGCTAGGTTAATTATGTCTCTCCATCAGCGCTGCAGCTGAATCTCCCAGAGGCCATGTCATACAACCTAAATTGCACTGGCTGCACGACTGCAACAGCACAAGGAAAGCCTAACAAGCAGTGGCCTTGAAACTGTCACGTTCTATTGAAAATAGTCTTATTATAATAGGAATTAAGAGAAGACAAGCATTGAGTGAGGCTGTAGAAAGCAGGCAAGAGCACAGAGTGGGTTAGTCCCAGCAACCTGCCACAACGCCGAGCTAGTGCGCAGGGCTCACACGCAGAATGCTCTGGAATACAGAGTTGCAAGAGCACAAAGACCAGAAAAGCAGTGTGATTTTCTAAAGACACATGATGGAACATTGCTTTTATTTGGCTGCCAGCTTTACGAACTTCCCCAAAGGCAATTCTTTGCTAGCCTGGCTTGACCAAATGTTTCCCAGCACAAAAAAGCACCTCTATAGACAGATTCATCATCCAAGCCCTTATGCATAAAATGAGGAAAATATTTTTCAGAACTACCAAGAGCCTAAAAATATTAAGGATTGTTTTTAATATTACAGAGAAAGGGAATGCAAATGTAGGCCAGTAGGCAACTCTTCCACTTTCTCAGGCACATAACCTGTGCCTCGTTTACCACAGAACCCCTAGCCCTATAGATTCTTATAACAAATATCTTCTGCCAAGACGTTCGGATGCTCTCCTAAGGAGCAGTTCTCTGTACAGCTCGTCACAACAGGGCTGCTGTGAGTGACCCTATATTGGATTTACTTAAAAATTCCAGGCTAGGATGTAAAACAATGAGCAGAAGTGCTTCTAACTGCAGACAACAAATTTGGCATGCCAGGCTGGGTTATGAAATCTTTTAATCTTTCTGGGCTAGGACGGTATCTGCAGTAAATACTTCATTTCCAACTTGCAGTCAGGGATTGCTATAGGGAATTCAAAGACAAGGAGGGAATAGAGAAAAGGGAAAAGAAGAGAAGTTGGAAAGTAGATTTGTTTTAAACAAAAGTGTTTTAAATTTGTATGTCAAGTACAAAAACAAATGGCCTTCACATGTGGATTTACAAATTACGGTATCAGTAAAACAAAAAAGCTCTTAGATGCTAAATTTTCCCTTAAGATTCAAGTGAATATTCACGCTGGCTGCTTCACTGCATTCGTTTCACTAACCTCCAAGCTGAAATGTCAGCTCCAATTTTTTTTATAGTCCCCTTGCTTTAGACTTTCCTATCGCATTGTTAAAGCAACATTCAAATTTCCATTTGATCAGCTAAAAGAAAAACAAATCCAAACTTTGGATGTATTGGATCCAGGGATTAAAACTGTGTACTGCTTACATGTCCCCTAGTTGCTTTGTTTAAAATAAAGGGATTGGTTTTGTGCATGATTCTGACGTGTGCAATATCTAAGTTATAAAGTAATACTAATGGGACTAGAGCATGTTGAAAAAGTTTGCGCTGGGTGTTTGTCTGGCGGATATTGAACCGCATCCATGTCACTGCCTTAAAATGCTACATTTCTTCACCACTGTGATGTAAAACACTCAATAAGCCTTAAGCATCAGAAGTAACATTTTGATTCAGATGCCCATACATTTTGCATCAGATGAACAGATGCTCAAGGTGCAGAGCTCTCTTCACATTTATTCCCTCCAGCATTAACAATGTTTTAGGAGGTTCCTACCTGCTTTGATTCCCACTGTTGTTCATCTTCTTCCTCCTTCTCTTCCCAGCTGAAGCTCTCACAGTTTTGTTGTGGAAGGCACATGCACTCTAAATCAAATAAGTGAAACAAGCTGGTTAATAGCATTTTCAGTAGCTTTGATTTAAAGTCAGATCACTTCCCTGATCCACTTCAGAGACCTTCATTTTAGCTTCTTTGGAGAGTGGATCGCTACTGTTGTAGGAACACTTCTGTTCATATTCAGAGCAAACTGACTAAATCTTGAAAATGTACCTAAAATTTTATCCTGTGGAGTTATTTTGATGGTCAAAAGATATTAAGTAATATAAGCAGTAATAAGAACAGTCAATTTGGATTTAGAGGGAATCGGTCCTGCATTGTGCTGTGACCTCAGTACTTGTATCTTGGAAGGGGGGTGACACCAAGAACACTGTACCAAAGGCTGCATCAGCTCTTAGGCCACTGCACCTTAATGTAGACTCCAGTGGCTCTGCTCACACTGCTAAGTAGGGAGGACCAGGAACCAATATCTTGTTCCAGCCCCACATTGCACTTGACGTCCCATACCCACACTGCTGACAGACAAACCCCTGCAAAACACCCCTGCAAGCCTTGTCTTGGAGAGACACAGCTGAAATGGTCCAAAACGAAGTCTCAAAGACAATTTACAGCTAAGCAGTATGGACCTCTTTTCCTTGGCAGTTTAGATGCATCCTAGTGTATCTATGGGACTTGGACCATTTCAGGTGGGGGACTGCACACTGAGGATCCAGCTCTTCTTGCAGAAAAGCCTCTAGCCACAACCGGAAGTTTTTTGGGGGGTTGAACACTAGAACTTCAAAACTCTAGTGCTAACTACTGTCAGCTTAGTATTGTTACTGCTGATTCTGAAATATGTTATCTGCAAGTGTTTCAGAAGAGTGATGGCAACACACAGGCACTGAGCACATTCGCTGGATTTAGAGTCTTCTCTAAGAGAAGTGTGTACCATTTTTTTTTCTTTGCTGAGATCAGGCCCCCTTGCAGCAGCCTAGGGTTTCCCCTGTAGACTGAATCAAAAGACATCATACTTTGCTCCTTTTATCTGCTCTTTCCTGTAGCTCAATGCTCTCTTCTATCAGGTCAAGACAAAGAAAGATGGGGGGGAGGGGGGAAGGAAATCTGAAAACTTTCTTCCTCACCTTACTAACAATATATGTCTCTGTTTCCTTCCTTCCCTGCCGTCTGTTAGCAGAAGGCCAAATTCTGCCCAGTAGTGTTAAGCACCCGCTGGGGTCTGTGAGGAGCTCAGCGGAGCTGGGAAGCAGCTGCCATCACAGCCAGGCTCTGCTTTACAGGAGGAAGAAGTGTTTGGGTGCAGAGAGAGCTGACCTGTCCGTGTATGCCTGTCTTGTCACCGTGCCTGGTGCTGTCGCCTCTGCTGTGCCAAGATGTAGAGCTCTGAAACCTTGGGAAAGCAAGTATGGATTGTTGGGGGATCCAGTAAGATACAAGGCACTTCTAAGTACTACTTCAGGATGTATTCTTATTGACACAGTTGATGCTGGACCATAAATAATGTTTTTCCCAACCCCTGCTGTTTTCCTCCCCTGCCTTCACATCTGTGGTCTTATCTGGAGCTTGCACCATGCTGCGATAAAAAGTTAACAGAATAAGTAACTGGCAAACCCACATCATTGGCAACATATGAAGAGTGAGTCATTCTTGCTATAAGAGCTATTTCCTTTAAAGTGGAACAAAAAAGAATATACTACAGAAATAAGGAACCAGTCACTGAGCTTTCCATAAATAATGTTTCCTCCTCATTCTCAATCATATTTGTGCTCCTTGCTTTTTCCTTTTTCCTTCTAACTTCTCAGCTCCTGGTTTAAGTAATTTGTCAATGAACTGCACAGGGAACAGTGTGAGTCATCCCAAGTCCAGACAAACAGTAGCCTATGGGGAACATTCTCCTACTCAGAGGGGAATATTTTATTCCTTGACTTTAAGAACGTGGTGCAATTAGAACAGGAAAGGGGAAAAAAAAACTATTTCAAATGTGGTGCTAGGTTTCCATTACTTCACAGAGAAACCATCTCCCCCCTCTTATTTTAAAGATGAAATACTAGTGCTTATTCTCCTGTCAGTCGTGTGTATGTGAGGAAAGGGGAGGGAAGCAGGAGAAGGATTTGCTGGCTTCTTTTACCTAGCTATGAAAATATCAAGAGCTGGTATCAGCTGAGAAGTGGGAAGCAGCTGGAGTATATCTGGAGAGAAGAGAGCAGCCAAGCATGCTCAGGAATGGAAAGCTCCCTGCACTAAGAAATCCTGAGACGGCTCAAACCCCACAGCTCTTTGGGAGCCCTTAGAATATCCAAAACAACCATGTGAAATGATGCTGTTGTCAGAGGTCAGGCAAGAGTTAAAAAGAAGAACTGATCTGGGTGCAGAATGACTTTCAGTATAGGCTTTCAATATGAAAAATACGACTGTTTTCCATGACCCCAAGTCTGATAAAAATAGCTGTCAAATGTATAGTCAGAATACAGGCTACATACCTGCACTGACCAAATCTGAACACGCAGCTTCTAGGTCACCCAGGTAATTTAATGTCCTTGTCCTTTCCAATAATGGACAGAGATGTCTCAAATATCTGCTCCTCAATATGATGCACCAGGATAGATGGCACAGATCTCTGCTTGAAGGTTCATGACAGCATATGTAATAAAACCCTTTAGAGCAGGATGTTGGTAAGCAGTACAAGCCCAACTACATCCAAGCACTGCAATGTCTTCAGTCCCTCTCTTGCACTGCTAATTCCACAGGGCAGCACAACCCAAGGCCAATGGAAAAGTCTTTATACTCAGGACAGCAGGCATGGAAGACCCAAAAACATTCACATCCATCCACAATCCTTCCCATGCTGTCTCTGGGTGGTGTGGGCAAAGCCCCGTGCAAATCTGCATTAACATCCAGACAAATGTAGAAGTGCCACAAGGGGTTTATCACCTTTGCGAATATTTTCCACCCCATTTGTAAACAGAGTGTAATGCTTATATCCCCATCCTCAGCTCTTTCATGTTCCCCTGTGAAGTTCAGCAAGGAATGGGATGTTTTTTATAGAGCTAAAGAATTAAACCCATGCCTCAGCTTGACCCTGTCTGACCGCTCTTTTTCATTTAATACCATTACTTAGTCATTAGAAACAAAGAATACAGGAGGGATGAAGTCTTTCTCAAAAAGTGCACTAAATAGCAATTTTTATTTAACATTTTTACCATTATAGATTGCTTTTCTTCATTTTCATAGTGACTTTGCTTCTTTTAATATAAACAATATTCCATAAACCTCTCTTTCTAATTAGAAGATTGGACTGCAAGAAATTGGAGATCATGTCTTGCCTCCCAGGGTAGCAGCTGTTGCTTTGCCTATTCCAGGAGTAAAAATTGCAACATACGATTTTCACTTTATTGTGCTATAAATTATGAGGTCATGGAAGACTGTCAGAGAATAAGATGCATATTCTTGCAAAGTTATACTGCTTCCACAGTCATCCCCATGGACACTGTGCTACAGGAAAACATTTGGGAAGAGGAGAAAAAAGTCTTTCCCATAATCAGCTGGATGCAGAAACTACCTGTGACTCCATTTGCTGGCTGATTCAGTCCTTTTTTTTGTGGTTAAAGTGAAGTAACCCTGGCTAAGACAGTGCACAGGGGACTGTAAGCCATTCACTCAGAAAATTTAATCAGGCACAATACAATCCATTGTCCTCTGCCTGCTTTATATTTAGGAAAATCGAAACCAGCTTTAGCAGAGGTTAAAGACCAGACAACTTGCTCATGGTTAACATACAGCCGTCGTCATTGCTCAACCAAATGTAATAGCCACATAGAGAGCAGAGAGTCACCATAGAAAACCTTTGTGTTCCAGTCATGCACTGTCAGCAAGAAGGTAGGATCTATTTGTTGGATGTGGTATTTATACCACAATGAAATGCCAAATCACTTAAGTTTCCCAATTGAAACCTGTCTATAGGAAGAGAAAAAAACTCAGGGGTTTCAAACCCTTCCAAATGTGGGATCATATCTTGTAGGTGACACAGCCTTTTGGACCACCTCTGTTCTCGAGTACTCTTATGAAACATCCCAGGGCAACCACTGCATCACCACGGTCATATTAAGAGAGTTGTCCATTCATTCTCCGTTCATACAACCTAGTAAATCTTGAAGAAAAAATAAATCATAAATACTGCAAAACAGATCTGCCAGAAGTACCATTAAAAGTACAAAATCAAGCAGAAAAAGGAAGGACTTGCAGGAACTTGAACAGCAGAATAAGAGTGTGGGGCAAGGGAGCTTTTCCAGGTCACAAAGGGGATCACAGGGATCATTAGACAGGGATCATTGAAAGAAAGAAAGAGAAGATATACAATAGATAACTGACATGCTTTTGAATTTTAAACATCTAAACATCTGGTGATTTTCCCCTTCCAACAAACAGTCTCCAAACCAAGGGCTTTTGTTACTGCTTCAAAGAGTTATCGAGTGAAACACTGCATGAAATGTAGTCATTTTATTGCAGTCTATTTCTTATTCAAAACAAGTAAGATTTTCTCGTATTATTTTATTTCAAGATCTGAAGTTTGAAAGAAAAGCTCATGCAATATAGGAATCATTATAGAACAAAGGATAGACATTAGAATTCTGCAAGGTCTTGCAACAATAAAACCTCAGTTGTATTCCCAGTTCCTAGGGCAGAGCATCCACATTTTCTGATGTCCACAAAGTCTGTTTTCTAGTATATATGTTATCTTGGGCTTACTCATTCTGATGATCCATCTTTCCAGTCCTCTATGATGCATCTGCCATATTCTGGGTTTCTTAGGCCAAGCATGTTGTGTCTCTGTGGCCCATTAAAAGTCAAATCTGCAAAGTGAACTGAAGCACTTCAGGTAGAAGGACAAACATGTTCACAAGAAAAACTCTTGTTGAACATTGATGCTAGACCAGATCCATGCAGAAGCATTTATTTATGCCAGATCACTAATACTGGACGCTATTTTCCTGGAAGCTATTTCCCTGGATTTTGAAAGCAATAACAAAGTTAAAAAGCCTGAAGAGACAAAGAAAAGCTGCTTCACATTATCATTTTGCTCTTCTTAAAGCATGTGCATAAGAAAATGGCAACTCATTAAGAAACCAGAACCAGCTGAGTTTAAACAAAACTCAAATCAAATGCGACTTTTTGCTTAACAGTGGTGATTACACAATTGTTGTTGTCTTATATATATAAGCAAAATATGCAGCCTGCAAAAGATCAATTTAAAAGCTTGAAGATCCAGAGCTGTAAACATCTTTTCCTTTGGGAGCACAAAGGTCTTTATAAAAGAGGCAGCATGGATCACATTAAAAATACCTGAAGTGATTAGATTTTGTTACGGGTAACATTTTCTCTAAATTTCCTTTCTAACCTGTTTTCCCTTTAGAGAAAGACATAAGCCAGAAATGCTAAACTGGGAAACTTTATTGCTTTCACACAGCTGGTCCCTATGGTGAAAGTACTTTTTTTCGGAATCAGGACAGTGTCATTTTGCGATGCGTGTTTCTTAAAAAATGTTAGGACCTTCAGTTATTTAATCTCTTTCTGACAAAAGACACAAACACGTACAGTCCCACTTCAGGTGACTTGTAAGGAGTAGCACGGAAGAAAGCAGAAAATCAATAGTCATAACAGAATTCAATGTTTTCTTCTCCCCTGTTACAGTCCAGAAAGCCGCTCCATGAACAGAATGGCTGCTGAACTCTGCATTCAAAAAGCTAAGTTCATCCCTTATGTAATTTGGCCTCAGTGCATTTACATCCAAATGGATTTGGAGAAAGCTTGGAAGCACAAAAGTGCAGTAGACCTTAAAAGCAAAAGACGTGTTTGATTTTCTAGAGAAAACATCATGATTTTGGCTCTACATATCACTGAAACTCAAAGAAATGAAAAAAAAAAGCCTATTCCTGTAAGCCTGGCATGAATTCAATAGCTTTTTATTCAGAGCAATGCAAAAATCCTTTATCGATCCTGTTACTCCTGCTGGTAAGGAAGGACTTCACAGTCTTTAACACTGCACTATTGTAGAGAAGTGATATCTATACCATCCCACTGCATGCAGGCCTCAGCAAGGAGGTGATATCTTACCTGGGCTTGAGTTCACTTAACCTTACTCCTATAAGGTTATATATAAGATCTCCTTACAACCTTTTTGATCAGGTCTGAAAGGATCTGCATGTGTGTCTTTGCGGAGAGATGGTCACCACAGACTCAGGCTTCCTCCTTAATGATTTGCACAGTTTCCTTAAAATACGGCCCTAAACAGAGCTTTCAAAAATCTGCCATGAAACTCATGTAAGAAAAAAGCCCAGACTGACATAAATGCTGGTTAGGATGGGCCTAAACAAGCTTGAACATGGAGCTAAATCTCTTTAATCGGGAAATGATGCTGGAAATCTCATAAAGTTAGGCTTTCTTGAAAGATTTATAATACTGCCTTATTTTCATGTGGTCAGAAACTGCTGTAAGAAAAATATCTTTTCATGCTATTTTAGTATTTCAGCTGTATATTTGGGCCAAAGTCAAAGCTGTTTTAATTTTCAATAAAATCCTCATCAGCCTTTAAAAAAGAGAGGGCTCCAAGCAGATTTACAGCGGTATGTCAAGATTTGTTCCACAATCCTGGACATAACAATCGTGATGCATTTTGATACTTTTTCATCAATCACCCATGTTTCCATTTTACAAAAGAACCTTCTATTTGGTTCGACCACTATATGCCTCTCTTGTCAGGATAATATTCATGAAGCTGAGACTCGCAGGGCAGCAGGGAGTCCTGCTCATCTGCTTCCTCCCAAGATCTCCATGTTATGGAGCCACGGGGCTGCCTGAACCGCACGCAGCTCAGGAGTAAGGGAGCAGCCACCCCTCCTGCAGAAAGGACCTCGTGTTCAGCGACACGAGGGTCTGGCTACCTTGAAATGAGCACTCTCAAAGACAGCTCTTCACTGGCTTCAGCAAGCCCTTCATCAGCCCCAGATGCCTGCTGATGAAAAGGGGCTGCTGCTGAGTCCAAAAGCTGAGTGGCAACAGCGCCGGTTGCCAAATCTGGATCTAACTCTAGGAAAGTTGCGTTTTCCATCCCCGCCAAAAGAAATGCCTGTGACATTATTCACACATGTGGTTTCTTACCATATGTGTAGGCAGGCTGAAAAAAGGAAAAGCCAGTATTAATATTTGCACAAACCAACCCAGGCCAGAATCAGAAGAAGTGGGACAGTATGTCCCCGGATCTCACGGCGCAGGCTAGCAAAGCGAGAGTACCGATGACCAACAGTTACGGGGCTCCCAAGCAGAACCTGTGGTAAGTTATAAAGGATATTTTGGATCCTGAGCTCTGTGATTCTGGAATATGGTACTCAGACTAAACAGTGAGAGTGAAATAGGATGTCACAGCAGCACCATGATTCTAGCTATATGCAGGACCAATCACTTAGGTGCTCAAACATCTCATACTAGTCTTAACCACCAGGTCCTAGTGCTCCACTGTGGCCTGCCCCCTCCTATACACTATACATATAACTTATACATATTACTTACAGTATATAACATTATAATGGGGCAGGGAGCAGACTATGTTTCCCCTTTGCTTCCCCAAGAACACATATGGGCTCTAGAAGTAAATCCATAGCAGTAAAAATCTAGAATTTATGAAAAGCCCAAAATGCTGGCAGAGAACATCACAAAATCCTAGCTTTGGTGCCAAAGACATAAAGAATATTCCAGTTCATGTAATGGAAAAATCTACTTGTTTTTATAAAAGATGCTTTGAAGAAATTTGTCCCTTTTCATAATATTTCCACTCCAAAAATTCTTCGCTGAGCAGGAGACCATCTTACAGCAGCAAGGCGTTCCCCATCCCAGAGGAGTTCCAGAGAGGAATCCAGAAAGGGGTGCAAACAAGTGACTCAACACTGGAGGAGTTTGATCTGGCAAAGCAGGGACAAAAGGAAAGTGATGGGATACTTCATGTTCCGGAAAAGATGGATGGCAGAACACCACAAACCAACGGAGAAAACATATATAAAGTAGATGAGGAAGCAGCAGAAACTTAAATTATGGAAGATTATTTAAAAAAAAAAAAGTTAACCATCTGTTTCATATTAAAAAGCTAAAAGGGTTGTTTCCCATTAAGCTAGTTCTCTAGCAGAGCAGGTACCTTAGGAATATAACATGGTGGCATAATATTTGAAGCGGCATTTATGAGTGCAAATGTCAGGAAGGATGAGAGCTGGGTGAAAAAGGCTGTTGGCCCAAGAATTTTGAAACTTGGCCCAAAGCTTTCATTAATAAATGACCATAAGCTTGTCAATAACATGTTTAGACTGGAAAGAAGAAGGATTTTGACCAAAGCAACATCCTCATAGGAGCAGCGGGGCACAGTCTCAATTTGAAAATACAAATTTTGGAAGTTCATTACATATGGCTGCCTGGCAGATGCAGGAACTGGACATGACCTTGAAAGGAGCTCGCAGCCCTACTTCTGAGTCCAACAGCACTATATCATAGCTCAGGCAATGTTTATAGTTGACTACTCAAGCACATGGCTACACCACATTCTTACTGCCTCCAGACTGAAACAATTTCATATTTACCAAAGGAACCAAATCCAAGATCACTTTTACAGGAAATGTACCAGCCCTGCTTTCATGTTTGGACTGTACTATCTAAAGGCCAATCATCCAGCGGCCAACGCGGCTTAGTTTGAAAGCTTCAATAAAAGGAACTTCAGCAACACTTTGGCAAGGCTTCATTAAAAGGAGCGGCTGAGTTTCAGATGTTACACTGTTTCCATAGCTAGATTGCAATAGTCTCTTTCTGCAAAGGTCAGAATTTTTTAGCTGCATGGTCTTCCTTCTGTCCATCCCAGAAGCTGGGATGATTTGTAAAATTTGGATCCATACACCATTGCAGGCTCCAGTATTCCCAAGAAGGATGCTCTGCTGGAAGCTAAATGGCTCATCAAGACCATGTGTAAACATAAGTTTGCTTTTCTGAGAGTTACATTACTGTCTCCCTAGAGCTTTATTACCACAATCAGGCTGAAAGTTTGTTTTCTTTTAACTGGGCAGATTCTAAATATTTGGTCTGTTTTTCTCTGCTAGAATCCCCCTGTTACCAAAGAGTTAATGAAGGGCACCAAGACCTCAGCTCTTAGCACTGCCTCGTAGTTAATACTTCGTGACACAAGTACTAGTCAGGCAAATGTCACTTATTTACCCTGTGGCTAAGGCAGGAACCAGGTTTTCTCCTGGAGTGACATGCAACAAATTGAGTAAACTACATCTGGGCTTGCTGAGACATACGTGAGCTGATGCAAACAAGAAAGAGCACTGATCAGCTGCTCACCAACCCTGTTCTTGATGGGTGAAAACTTCTCCTTTGATGAACTTCTGCCCAGAGCTCTGCTTCTCTCTGGCTACTTTTTCAGTCTAACCAATGCACACATTTTATCCCAATGCAAGAATGGGCTGTGTCTGGAATATTACTTCAGGGACAAGGATTCAGAAAAAGTGTTTTCGTGTCACGAAAGCAGACCTTAAGGTTAGATGCCTACTTTGGCTCACATGATGCCTTCGTACACCCCTAATGCCACACAACTGAGCTTGCTCTTCAGCAGCACTCAGGATGGAGAACGCCTTACAAAGCATCTTGTGCTCTGCTTCAAAGAACCTCAAAATCAACCTAGTAAATCTCTCTTTTTGCAAACATATGAGCAAATGAGTAACTTCAGCAAGCGGTTCATGTACCAGAGAGCTGCCAGAAGATTTTTCATATACATTAGCTCAAAAGGATTTAAAAGTAATAAATAAAAACTCTGCTTTGCATTGAGTAATAAAACTGTCAAGCAGCCCTGCCTATCCTTTTTACAAGGCACACAGCTTAACAGCTCTGTCCTCCCTGCACAGGTAGTTGGACCTGAGTCTGCTCTCAGAGCTCCAGCATCACAGTTTGGTCCTAACGCGAGCCCTGAGAACCTCTCTGGGTTAAGAGCATTAGGGTCCAGGCACTTGCTGATGCATAGGGTAAGGCCAGGAACTCTGCCACGTATTCCATGTGGATCAGACACACAGAAGGCTGAACTTGCTATGTCCAAAGCATTCCCAAGTCTATCCTTCCTAAGCACATCACTGGTGGTTTGACCCAACTCTACAGTCAAGCTATGAGCCAAAAAATGCACAGTTCTCAGAGGCCACTGCCCTAATGTGCTCTTCCGAGAGCTCCCTTCCTCTGTAACAGTGACAGATTTGATTCTGCCACAACATTTCCTGCAAGATTTCCTCATTAGTCCAACAACTTCAATCCTTCATCCCAAGCAGGAGGTGATGGAGAAGTGGTGGGAGGAGGAGGCTCTGCTACAGAACAGTATCCAGTATTGGGAGACTTCTCTTCAGTTGTATTGAGAAGAACTCTTACCGTGTGTGATTAGCTAAACTCAGAAGGAAAAGGGCTTCCTTCTCCTTTGCTCTTGGTCCTAGGGGGCTTCCAGTCATCCCAAGACAACTGATTTTTGGTGGAACTTTGTAGCCCTTCGATAGCTGCAGGATCAAAACCTCGCAGGAACTGCTTGTATGAGTTAAGCTGCCTTAAGACCTGAGCTTGGATTATCTAGGTGAAGATGACAAGCAGGGCATAGGATGAATGGCTAACTTCTGTCCCTTCAGTAAAACACTAGTATTTTATTCATCAGCATGAAAAAAAAGACTTATTTAGCTTCTAATGTTGTTCTCATTATGAAGAGAACTGAAAAGAAAATACTCACATGCTTCCTCCTGTGATGTAAGACTATAATCTATTTCTGGAAAAAAATCCAATTCAATTTTCACCAAAAGCTGTGGAAAATTCAAAACACTTGAATATTTGCAAGATATTGTATATGTTGCTATTTTAAAGGGATGTTTTCTGTTAAAATGTTTCTATTATAGCAAATTCTCCTTTTTTTTTTTTGAAGTGGGGGCTCCAGAGAGAAAACCCACATGAGGGTGTTCTTCATAATATCCCACTGATCTGAAAAGGATCAGATTTTCTTCTCTACAGATTTTGTACTGGCATTAACCTCATTTCCAAGAAATGCGGGATTCATGTGTTTGTAAAACCCTCCAATGTCAATGATCGCACAAGCCCCTAGGCAATTTAGTGCCTTGCACTCCTTAGAACATTTTTAGAACATACTCTCTGAATTTCCTTTCCTGTGACTTAAGCCTTCCACTTCTATTCTTATTTACAATGCACATCAATGCACATGGAGAAGTCTATTCTATTCTTTTGTAGCTGACTTTTATGTATTTTAAGAACATTATGTCTCCCTTAGACTTCCCCTCTCCAGATTTAATGAGCCCTATTCTTTCAATCACACACTAAAGCTTTTTTTTTTTTTTTTTTTCCAGACCATTGCTCGTTTTTCCTGTCCTCCAGGGTTCCTCCAACTGGTCTTCATCTTTCCCGCAGGGCAATGCCTTTCCCAGAGTCCTGTCCTCCAGAAGCGAGAAGCTGCAGGATGCAAGAGATCTGAAGACAGGCAACCATCTAATAAATAAAACCTCAGCGCAAAATTACCGTACAGGGAGGATGTTTGCTTATGATACTTATTTCTCTATCACAACTTTAAAATCTCAAGCTGCTTATCTTATCAGAAGGTGTTTGCACACTCTTAGCATTTACCCAAAGCTTCTTTAACCAGAGTCTAGCTCTGATTTTCTGAATACACTACTGGTTTCAAATTCTTTGAAGTCAACAGTAGATGAGGCCACGCCAAGCCAAGCTTTTACTTTGGACAGCAAATCCATACCATTATCACTTCCCTCCTCTCTACTTTTGTTAGTTTAACAGCACAATTGTTCTTTTTTAAGAAATGAGTGATGGTGATGGTACTTAAAAAAGTACCCCAGATTTTATTTGCTATAGTGGTGTGGGGTAGAGGGAAGCAAGAGATGCATAGCATGACACCAGGATTTAAAAGCATACTGGGTAAAAGTGGAGTGAAAAGAAGACTCCCAAATAGAAAGGTACATGGAACAAGTATCAAGGAAGCAATGTGGTCATCTGTTTTTTCTCATTTTTATGAGATTCAGCCAACCTGGAAAAGCTACAAAGCCACTACATGCATCACTGCTATATCTCCAGTTGGTCACAGAATGTGTTTTCTTTCATTATTTCCTATTTATTCCTCTTCTGAAAATAAATCTGTCCTCTTGCAAAGAGGCAGATGAAGATTAGACAATGGGAGATGAATCTTTGTTTAAGGGTGAGGAAACTGCAGGCATTGGTTCACAGCAGAGTCCTATCTATTTATGTGAGAAAGTTTGGTCAAGAAGGATGACATTACCACATGGCTACTGTCCTGCTCCACAGACAGGTTGGAGAGAAAGCCCTGTTGTATTTACACATCACATCAATCATACTGAGATTGCACCATGGAGGAGGAGGAGGCAGAAAAACATATATCTCACAGCAAGCTTTGCTTTCTTCTGCTAAAGTCATTCACAGAGGCATCACTCACATGCTCAGCTAGGTCTGAAATTCCTCTCTTTTTGTTAACATGACTGGTTTTTACCATAACTATGACTGTTAAGTGGAATGTGTGTGTGCACATGCATAGTCCTGGAGGAATGTTATTTATGGACCGGACTGCTGCAAAGTACCATGCCCTGGTCATCTAGTCCTTCACCTCAACAGCTAAAGCAGCAGACTGAACACATCCATCTCCATCAGCCTGAGCTGAGCTCTCTGCTCACCCCTCTGTAGTTTTAAGTTTCCATTTGCTATTTCGAAAACCTTGATATATTGTCAAGAACTGCAAGAACTGTGCTGAGTGCTTTTTCTGGGTTGCAGCAAGGAATGAAACTTGCCTCCACACTAGTTAGCTACTGTGCGCCCGCAACGGGACAACAAAAGTCCTTTGCAAGCACTTCTCCTTAGCAAGCATCAATGCCAGTCTTACAGCACTCCTGTTCATAGCCCCAGGTCAGGGCTAGGGCAAACAGCATGTTATGATTTTTCTGTCTGTGTATCTCTCTGCTTAAGCTGCAGATCAGAAAGGCCATCCAGAAGAGCAACAGGGTTTTTTTTTTTTTTAATTACTATTTTATTTCTTTTCTTTAGCTTTTCAAAGTGACGTGTTATATTTATGTTTTCTAGGACCTGTCTGAAAGACAAGACAAAGAAATAGTCACGCTTTGCTCGTCCTTCCATGTGCCTGATCTTGGTGGGAGTAGCTTTACATAGGGTGCCAGATAGCAGAAAATTAAGCCAATTATGTGTTATTTCTATACATACTTACATACATTATGAGCAAATTTATCTGTCAGTAATGATGCAGGACATTAGAGTAACAGAGAGGACTGGCTACTATAAAATATTTGACTGGGGGATTCATGAGTTCAGAGGAAGATATCATTTGCACGAAATTTAAAACAGCAATAAATCCCAACAGAAAGTAACAGAGCCCCTACTTTCGTTTTTGCTTCTACAGTATCATCGGCATGTCTCTCATAGCTGAGCATCACACATAATGACTGAAACCCCATTATATGGCATGTTTTAGAAACTCAGATTAAAAAATACATCTTTGCAGAATGAATTTTCTCAACACAGTCATACAGCAAAGTCATCCGAAATCTCTCCCCAGGGGAGACTGCTCTGATTTTACAGACTCCCAGTGAAAACAGGAGCTCAGACACAAGAGGCGAGACTAAACCAAAGCCAGGTGAAATTGCTGGAAAACTACAGAGCAATGAATTTCATGGATGTTCAACAAAAACAACTTTACAATGAAAACCTAATACTACTCCTGTTTCTGTAGGTACTACTAGAGCATTTAGAAAAGCTACAAAGATAGAGTTTTGTCCAAAAGAGTTTTCACTCTGATATATTTCCATTTAGTTCCTGACTACAGTTGGTTTTGCTTATTTATCTTTAAAAATTTGTAGGAAAATTCCTTCAATCATTTTTCAGTTAGAAGAAACACAATTATTGCCACATAGTTTCCCCCCACAAAAACGTTGTAAACGGCTCTTGGCCATGCAACATGGCCATGTAATAGGGGTGTTTGGAGATAATAGAAATGGCTACAGTGAGTCACTTGTGCTTTGCTCGAGGATTAGAAAAAAATCACAGGATTGGCTTAATTAATGAGATTTCTTTTCTTGTCTTTTAGGTTCTGAAAATACTAGGATTTACATGCACAAAATTTTCTCTACAGCTATGATGCTTAAAAACAAGTGGGAAAAAGGGAAAAGGCGGTCTCATACAAACACCATTTTCCAAGAATTGGAGCTCTTAAGGCTAAACTCAAATATTCAATGCACATGATAAAATCATTAGAGCAAGCAATGTAGGAAAAATTTCTCTGATAGAAGGAAAAAAACAAGTTGAATAGATGAATTGTAGCATGCTGCTCACTCCACATATGTCCAGCAAATTTGACTCCATTTAGTGGTTTAGTAAAAACTTGTCATACCCATTCTGTCATCCAGTCCATACTTAATATGTACGAACAAGGACAACACAAAGAAGAGAAACAGGAAATTCTTCTGCAGGAAAAACAGTTCAGAGTTTATATCTGGCTGGGACAAGGATACTTGACAACACCATAAAGGGTCCCTTAACCAACAAGGGAAAAACGCAGTAATAATTACATTGATCCAGTTCCATGGGCTGGGGAGGTCCATGACTAGATAAATGACACTTTTATGATTTTTCAGATACACACTTCTTCAGATAAACAAGAAACCTGTTTGTTACTGTCTTGCGCTTTTCATACATTCACTATCTTTCTTACTCTTTCCTTCAAGTTAGTGATCTGGGAAGACGATGCTTTGAGAGAGTTTAACGTTTTCACCTGAAGTGGCCAGGCTGAACTAAGGATCTTCTCATTCAAGGTGGTTTCATTTTTCATGGCGCCAAGAGTAAAAAAGGAAAAGAGGTTTGAGGGGCAGCTCACACAATCTGCCACCTCACCTCAAACTGGGTAACTGGTTTTGCCTGAATTAGCTAGGGAAAAGCCTTGGAAAATGTTCAGGAGCTTTTGGGCTGTGTTTTCCCACTGATTTGTTTTGCTCTACTCTTCAAATTGCACTTTTTATATCTTCCACATTGAAAATGAATATATATTGATGGAAAGGCCATGCTTTAAGCTAGATTTCCCCTTTAACTCAAAGGATTAAATAAAGGAATGGAAAAAGAAGTTTCCTCAGGTCCAAGAAAGTGATTACAGATTGATGCAAAATTAATTTTCATGAGGCAGCAGGAGGAGAACACAGAAGATTGTTTACTTCCTTTCCGAGTTTTGTCTGAAAAATAAGCTAGACTTTTTTTTTTTTTTTCCATTTTTTTCACCCCCCCCTGTTATGCAACCAACCCAGCAAAGTCACCCAAGCTGATCCTTTATACACGTGCCCTTTAAAGCCGGGAGTTTTGAGGAGAGGGCAGGGGTTCCCTCAGGGCCAGGGAGGCCTGCGCGGGCAGGGCTGCCGGTCGGGGGATCGGAACCGGGCCAGGCCATGGCTGCAGCAGGGACCAGCCCAGGCCCACATGCTCTGAGGTACCTGAGTGGGAGAGCCGGGCCAGCAGCACTCGGGCACCGGAGAGGCCGCAATGGGGCCAGGGGAAGGTTCTGGGGCCTGGATGGGGCTCAAATAGAGCCCGGCGCACGGGGCAGCTGCCCGGGCCCAGCCTCAGCCAGGAGGCTGGTCGGGGGCCATGGTGCACTTCAGGCCCTGGCACTTTTAGTTATGTACTTATTTTATCATTGTGATTATTTTGCTTATTTTATCATTATTGATATTTTGCTGGCCCTTGCAGCCTGTCTCTATCGTTTGGGGTTTTTGCACAGCCCTGCTCCTGGAGCCACAAGGGCCAAGGGGCAGGCGAGCCATCCCCGGGATATGTTCACCCTACCACAGCCTGTGAGGTGCACTCGGCTCCTTAGTGCAGTGAAAAGCCTAGTTACCAAAGGGTTAGTTACTAAAACAGAAAGAAACCACTTTTTTTTTTTTTTTTTTAAGAAGCCTTATGATCTTTTTGGAAGCTTTGGGGATTGGCAGTATTTGCAGTATATTAAACCCACTCATTTTTTCCCTCCCCCTTTTGCTTATTCTTTTGCAACGTTGCAGCATCTGGAATACTGCACTGTGATAGGTGCCAGAGACTGACATAGATTGGGGATCTAAAAAAACAAATAAGTGCATTAAGTTTGTGCATCTGTCACTTCATTTATGCATGAACTATGGGATAGGCAGACTCTCAGTGTGCAAAATTACAAAATCCTTCTGATTTCTCCACTCATACAGGAGCTGCAAAATGCCACATTGATGCTTCCCTTTGATTTAGTTGGTCAGACTGTTGTACCACATTTATTTGGTAAGTTTTATTTTGCTCATAAGTATGGAATCCAGTTTAGTATTTATTAGCATTTCTTTAAAAAAACAATTTACAAGGTGCTGACAGAAATCCCTTATTACAGGCCTATACCACATATAGCACTAGAAATTTCTCCCTAAAATATCTTGCAGGAAAGACAAACAGGAAGATCCAGTACCCAGGATGTTTCTGTGTATTCTAGCCTCTTTGCTTCCTTTACCAGACAACCCCTAAGTGAGGAAAGGGTTAATGAGCTCATTAAAAGACTAATCAGCCTCAATTACTGCTATTAGAAGCACCTGTTTGCCCTTACTTGATTCGGCCCTATAAGGCAAGGCTCAGTTTAAAAGGGAGTGATGAAGGGCCTGTAATCTTTGTTTGTGATAGGAAGATAGGTTGCCTAAGTCTGAGAAATATTGTGTGTTTTGCTTCTGGGTAATAGGTTAAAAAGGAGGTTATGGCTTTGATAGACTGTTCCTGACTGGGGCTTGTTCCAGCTTATGCCTAGCAGAAGTGTCTATATGTTACATACTGTGTTTTTGCTTATCTAAAGACGTGAAATGGCCTTGAAGTGTAATGAGAAGAGGAAAGGATCTTTGCTATAGAAAGCACTACTGGCTAAGAAGAAAAGGAGATGCTTTGCTGCCTTAATGTGGTCAGTTGTTCATGCCTCGCCTGCACCTTCCTGTTTGTACTTTCCTGTAGCCATAGGAGATGAGTTGTAGTGAGGCTGATTTTTCTCATCTCTGGTAAGAGAGAAGGGTTTAAGGGCAGACATTGCATAATGCGGCTAACTCTAGAGCTCTGTAAGCTGTTGAGGCCTGAATACAGTATCTCAGAAGATAACACTTTATTTAAGTGAGGCTTTCATCAAAGATGCATATTAGATGATTTTACCTATATGCATTCAGAATAAGTGATATCATTCACATATTTCTCTGCAATGTGCAGAAACAGAATCCAGAGGAAAAAAGAATTGTAGTTTTTTAGGGCCCTGAGTCTACTATAAAGCCTTAATTGTCCTGGCCAGCTTCACCTGAGTCTCCCTGCTCAAAGCCCAGGGGTATTATTGCATCTGGGCCCTCAGCCCTTCCCTAAGCTGTGTCATAGCTCCATAGTGCTCCTCACAGTGCTATTACAGTGTGTTTAATATTGTGGCTACTATTAATGCAGAGAGACTTTAGGACATTTTGTTTTTCTGCTGTGGAGATTTGAGGAAGCTGTTTTTATATGCTGATCTTTTCTAAATGAATTTTTCTTCTTCATTCCTTCCACATTATGTGAGACAGTAGGTGGAAATATGCAGCCAGTTAATAGTAGTTTATTACTGATCTGTCACAGTTGTTCAAAAGTCTTTCCAGCTAGCACTATAAATCAAGCATTTCTGTCTGTTCCTTTCCTTTAGTGGGCTTATGATACTACTGAAGGGAGGTAATACCAAAGTCCAAGAAATTCCAAACTTCCTACAAACTCTTGAGTAACATGTGCTGAAAGGTGACAGATGTGGAAGTATTTTTCTTCTTCCAGGTAAGATTGGGTTAATTGTTAACAGGTCAGTGATAACTACTAGTCTAAGCTTTGAAAAGACAAAACATGCCAAGTCTGACCTAAGCGAGTCTCCTCATCTTCTCTGTGATCAGAAATCGGAACTGAAGGTGTGTTAGGACTGTGCGATTAATTCTTGTACTTCAAAGATAAAATGAGTATCAATTAAATGTTAATCTTTCTAGATTATGAACCTGGTAGATTCTGATGCTTCATTAGGTAAATTCTGATCTTGGAGAGAGGGAATCCAGTGCTAACAGCAGCAACTCTTGGATCAACTGTGAATGAACAGCTCTGTAGGTAAAGGAATGTGTGTGCTATACCATAGCAAGTGCCATCTGAAGAATTAATTGATCATTTTTCCGATCAAGTAAAGTCCTTTACTAAAGAAAGGAGGACGTTATAAATGAATGCTGGTTTATACTAGGAACAAAGTGCATTTTTTTTGTAGCAGAGACTTAGGAGCTTTGCCTTGTCTGTTTGCCTCTTATTTAAGAAATTTGAAGATCCATCTGATGATAAGCCTACATGTGCTCCAGTAGATGTAAAGTGGTATTTATGCCTTTCTCACAGCCTTTATAGGTGCACAGACCAAATCATCAAGTTGCTATTTTTTAGCCTATTAATGTGGCACAACTGCCTGTGGTAGATCATATTTCATCAGGTAGCTGGTTCTACTGCTGTTGGTGTATTAAAAATGATGTACAATGAATTTTTCATTAGTGCTTTTGAATATGTCTATCTTGTCCTCTAAAGCCTAGTTCTACTATGGATAGTTGGTTTTAGTTAACAGTGTAATTTTAAAGATCATTTTCCTACAGCCCTCTTGTCTATCTTTTTGGTGACAGTCTTTCTCCATCAGCGTGTAGGCGGTATTGATTGTGAGTTACAGAAGCACAGTTGGGTGCTGTGCCCTGTCTGATTGGGTTCATTTTCATAGTTTCTCTTTCTGACAGATGTAAATGGGGTGTCGGCATTGCTGTAGTTTCTATGGATGTTTTTTCTCTAAGTGCATGTACCTCTTTTCTGGTCTTTTCATCAAACCCATTACTGCTGCAGCAGTGGCCAGTCAGTGTTTCACATTTCTGTGAAGAGCCTCTAGCCCTGAATGATGTTTATTTTCAACTCAAAAAATAATGTTGGTTTCTGTGCAGATTGCACAGTAGGTGCTAAACACTGAAATTAGTAATAAAAATATTTCGGAGGAGGGTAGGATCCTCATAAAACTATTGTAAAGGAAAGACAAAGTTGATGCAAAATGTTCTGCCTGATAGTGTTCTGTGCAAGTGTTCAATGACAACATGTATGTAAGGTGACAGACGATAGCATCTGTGCTGTAAATGCACTGAAATGAAATTTCTCTTGCATGGTTACAGTTACCCAGACTGCAGAGTAAAATGGCTATTGCTGACTGCAGAGATGTCTGTAAGTAGACATCACCCGAAACTGAAATTGTTATATTAACTTGGGAAATAGTTCTGTATTGAACATTAGCAGAGCACAGGCAATTAGCAAGCTGCCTCAACAAAAGAAAATTGGCTTTGGATATTCAATTTCTCTTAAGCTGTGTGCTTCACCCAAACAAGACAGCACCTGAAGACTGAACCAATTTACAAAAAGAGGGGAGAAATTGATATTGGTGACTTGATTTGGACAGCACAGACTGGAGAAAACTTCTTTGATAGTTCACTAGTCGTGGCCTGGATTCCCAAGCTCCAATTGTACGTGTTGAGTAGCAGCTGAGAACAGGGCTTCAGGCACATTTAGAATACTTGTTGCATGTAGTCATTGTGCTTCCATAGCTACACTGCCATGTTTTGCTCTTCCCTGATCTTTTGGTAATGCAGTTAAATGCCAGGGAGGGAGATCCTGAGAGATCTCTCTGTCAAATGGAGAAATGGGTCTTGAGCACTGAAAACTTTGATTCCTGCAGTGTGCTAAGTGCCTCAGGTTAGGATCCATCTGGACTACTTGTCAGAGGATTATTAATGAAAATAGGATTTTTTTGATGCTGTCCCTTTGGAGGAAGCTTGTTTTGGAACAAGAGCAGGTGATTGTTCTCGTCTCTGATAGCTAGAGGTAGATATCACCCTGTTTCTCATGTATGGTTAGAGGACTAGCCGCGATGAGACACCAGTTCAAAACTGCATCCTGCTATAAAGTAGCTCTGTGGAGAGGGATTTGAGAGTCCTGGTTGACAACAAGTTACCCATGAGTCAGCAATGTGCCCTCGTGGCCAAGAAGGCCAATGGGCTCCTGGCTGCACCAGGAGGAGCATTGCCAGCAGGTCGAGGGAGGGGATCCTGCCCCTCTGCTCAGCTCTGGTGCCACCGCACCTGGAGTACTGGGTGCAATTCTGGGCTCCCCAGGACAAGAGGGCTGTGGAGCTTCTAGAGAGGGTCCAGTGGAGAGCCACGAAGATGGTTAAGGGACTGAAGCATCTCTGTTGCATCTTGCGAAGGAACGGACTCTGATAAAATGAACCAAAGACCCTTTATTGAGCGTGGGATACAACTTATATACTGTACTGTCCCTAAAAGCATGCGAAGCACAGTTGCTAAATAAGCCAATAGTCTACAGAATTTCATCAAGATTATCCTATCAACTTCTTGATCACACTCCAGCCATGCAGTTGCTGTTTTTCTTTTTCTTGCTTTGTTCCTTATCTCTTGATAAGACATTCTGTCCTGCCATCCTTGAGGTTAGCTATCTACTAACAAGGCACCGGTACTATTGTCTTTGAAGCAGGCCTCCACATCTATCTTATGAGGAAAGACTAAGCTAGAGAAGACTGAGAGGAGATCAGATCAATATGTACAAATACCTGGGGGGAGGATGTACGGAGGATGGGGCCAAACTCTTCTCGGTGGTGGCCAGTGGGCAGGACAAGGGGTAATGGGTGCAAGTGGAAACACAGGCAGTTCCATCTCCATGTGAGGAAGAACAGGCTGCCCAGAGAGGTTGTGGAGGCTCCTTCTCTGGAGATCTTCCAATCCGCCTGGATGCCGCCCTGTGCCCCTGCTCTGGGTGTCCCTGCTGGAGCAGGGGGGTTGGCGTAGATGATCTCTAGAGGTTCCCGCCAACCTCAGCCATTCTGGGATTCTGTGATAGTTCTGAGGAGGATGTTGTAGTTGCTGTTTTGGGGCTGTTGAGCAGCATTGACCACTGCTCTTATGGAATCCAGGCCAGTATACAGAGAAGGACTCAAGATCAGTGGGGAGAAGATGAAGTGAGAAAATGCCATTGGATCTCGGTTTCTTATTTGAGAATTTTTTTTTTTGGTGGTAGTCCTTGATGAAATAAAAATGCCCTTAATCTTACATGCTTGTTCTAGATCCCATGCCAGACTTTTCTGTGATACCTCTGGCATGTGCATTTTATTCTTGGCCTCTATACATTTTTTTCTTAGCATCACTTAATTGAGCCATTGATTTCTTTTTTATATAAAATGAATGCATTTCCTGTGTGAACTGAGGTAACAGTCTCAGCTAAAGAAACAAGTAATATTTAGTCATTAATTATAATAATTGTGTTAAGTAGATAAATATTGATTAGAATTAACATATCACCATGATAACATTTTTTTTCTCAATTCAGTTCACAGTAAGCTTGGATATATTGCTTTTTCTGTATTCTATGCACATAGTATGTGCTTAGTAAGTTTGGCAGGATGGGGCTATAATCCTGTGTATTGAGGTGAGCACATCTTGGAATAGCTGTTTTTATCATTCTTAATAAAGAAAAGAAAACTTGACATTGATTATTAATGTAGCTAATAGAGCCTGCTATAGAATAGGCTGTCCAAATTTTCTCAGTGTTTGTGTTCCTAGAAATCGATGCCTTCCATCTCAAGCTTTGCAGATGAGCTACCTACCTAGCTTAATGTCAGTGGAAAAATTCACTGCTTCCATAAAATGACGTTAACAGAAGCGAAAGCAGTGTCTGTTGCTTTACTTAAACCAGCTCTTTTTTGAGCTTTAACTGCCTTGTCAAAATTCCTAGGAGCTGACCCTGGTTCATGAAACTTTTATTTATGTACACGTGAATGTAACAAGCAATGCCAAGTTCATACGAAGCTTGCAAGAGCTCTCTTGAATTCTGGTATTTCTTAGCATTCAAGTTTTTGACTTTGCTGTTTTCAGTACTATGAGTTTCAGCTATGTTTTCTATTGTAATTGTTCCAAGTCCCATCAGATTCTCCATTTAAACTTGAACATGCTCCTATGGTGTCCAGTTTTTGCCTATTTTAATAGGTATTTTTGAGCTTCGGAACATGTTGTCTGTTTCCTTGGCCACAGTTACTAGATGGGTTTTCTTGGTTTAAAACATAAACTGTTTTTATGCACTGATAAGGGGTTAGTGGGACAGAGAAGATGTGGTGTTTGGGGTTTTTTTAAGCTGGGGTTCATTTGGGTACACGCAGCTCACTTGTGCCTTGGAAAACCCAACTTTTATTGTGAAGAGGTGTGTGGCATTATATAAACCTTTCTGGGAGAAAGACGATATGTTTTTTTGGCTTGTGTTTTGCCAACTCAGTGTGGTGGATGCCTGTTCTCTTCCATGATGTTTATTTGATTTTTTTTATATTGGTGGTGATTCTGGCAAAACAAAGTCTGCATGAAACTGAGATTTTTGAATATAAACATAAAAAGGTGGAAACAATTGTTTTTCAGGCTGTGGCTTCTCATTCCTTGCCAACTGGAGTGCTTGCCCTGCTGTCCTCAGGGGAGAGCTCTAGGAGACACAGCGGTGCCGGCTGGAGTGCTGGAGGGTTCAGCCACAGGTTGGTTTCCTTATCTGTGGGAGATGCTGCATATATCAGCTTTGTCATACCTTCTTATTGGCAGGTTGCAGCTCTTAGGGTTAGGGATATTCATATGCTGTTAAAATTAAAAAGACAGCATGTTTGAAGACGCACATGAAGTGTGGAAAGGCCTGACCTGACTGTTCTCCACAACTAATTATCTTTGTTCTGGAGTATTGAGTTGCTTGATGGTAGATGGAAGCAGCCTGTTAGTAGAAACACACCCAACCCTTTTCCACTGCTATATTAATAACAAGCTGTTTCCCTAGCAAAGGCCATGGCTGGTGTATTGACCTTATGCTTGGAAAAGTCTGAGAAATGTTTTGGATGTACTCAAGCGCAAGGAGGGTGGATGGCTTCTAAACTATCTACAGCTAGGGACTAGGTAAGAAGATGCATTATATGTACTTGTTTGCTATGCCATCTTTTCTTTCCTATTCTGTCTTGTATTTATTTCTATAATTTGAGGCAGAAAATGGTTAGGATCAGGACCTATGATAGGAAGCTTGTCCTTATGATAGTGTGGTTGGGTGTATAATGCATTTGTTTATTGTGTATCTTAAGAACCTCTGAACTCTGTTTTAAGTTGTTTGATATCTGTTTTCTTTCAGGCTAGGATCAGTTATAGTCCAGTAGCCAATAACATTTGTGTGAATGTTTAGAAAATGCAAGTGTTTTGATGCCATACATAAAAATACTGAAATTCAAATCAGTGTGCTGGACTAATATTCATGTTCTTTGTGTTGCCCAGTTGCTGTAGAAGACCCCACCATAAGGCCAGCCCTTGACAGAGCGATAACACCCAGGGTCTGCGTGTTCTTCCTGCCATGCTGTGAAATGTCACCTGGATTTTGGTGAAAGTCGAGGATATCTGGTGACTGTGTGGGAGGGTAAATATAGCTTTAAAAATGACTGTCAGGACGTGCCATCTGGTAAAGGAGAGGACTGCTCTCTATCACTGCCTTGTGCTTTTGGCAAGCACATGATTGATGATAGTTTAATTGTGCAAAGACTGTTATTTTTCTCCCTTGTGCCTGGCTGTGATTTAAAGAGCAATTTCAGTTTTGTTCAATGCACTTTATGCTGTATAGCAAGTGATGCAGTCCTAGCTGCATCAGAAAGCTTCAGGAATGTCATGGTCATCTGGTCACCACCTTGTCTTGTTTTTAAACTGGCAGTGTTCATCTGGACTTCCTGGACTCTGACAGGAAGATTCAGGTGCAGGAGTGAAGCACCTTATCACATGCTGAATCTTCAGTTTTTACTGGTATGAATGGGATGATTTCCACCTGGTAGGATGTTTGCTCTGCTCTGCAAATGTGCCAACAGCTGCTGCTTCTACTCTCATCTGAGTAGTAATGTCCAGAACAAGAGCCTTTGCCCAACAGAAAGGAATCGGTGGACTCTGCCCATGGCAAATAATCAAGGGTCTTGAAAGAAGAATGATTTATGAACTATAGATCTGGATTAGTGAGTTTTGAAATTTTCTCTCCTTACCTGGCAGAGTTTTCAGGTGGATGGTAGCCACAAGAGACATCAGAATTTGCAGATGTAGAATGGCTCTGGCTTCTGCAAGTTACCTTCCTCTGTGTTTCTCGGGTCAGTTAGTACTTTCCTCTTCTCGATGGAGAGATGATTCTTCAAGTGAAAATGCTGCCTTTTAGCAGCAGGTAAGAACATTTGCAGACTTCCTACAAATAAACACTCCCAAGTTTGAATTAGACCCATTCAATACCAAGTGAGATTTAAGATCAGGTTTGGAATTTGTGTTGGGGTTGAACTAGTATTCGATAGAGGCAATGCTGAGGCTGCAAGAGCAGTTTGCTAGACTGCTGTCATGAGTGACAATTCTCAGTTCAGCTGTAATGCTTCAGTCCAATCTAAGCAAAACTGGTTGGGAGGAAGGGGGATAATGGAGGAAGGGCCCTTTTAATCTCAAATCAGATCTTAGATATCTAGACAAATGACAAATGAAAGATTAGGTTCTCATTCCAAGGTGGAGACCTCTGTCTACTTGATGAGGCTTTGCACTAGGAATTGTTTTTGATTTTGATTTCTTTTTTTTGAAGATTTAAATGTGGGTATATATAAAACTGAGATTGGAAAAGCTCTCAGAATAGAGATATACTTTGAGGGATTGTAGGCAGAAATGGAGGGCAGAGTTTCTCATGCAGCCAGGCTCCACATTTTCTTGTATCAGCCATGTACTGATGTGGCTCAAGTGAGTGGTGTGAAGAACTGAGCTCTGGGTGTTTCATCACTTCTAGTCCCAGTCTGAAAGACGTACGTGGAAATAATATATCTGCACTTTAGGCAAAGAACTGTCTTGAGGCTTTTAGATGAAGGCTGAAGTCAGGTATTTCATACAAATTAGCGTAGTCAGTCATAGTAAGTTTATGCTTATGTAGCTGGTTCATTCATGCCTGCTGCAGTGCTTTACATATATATTTCCTGACCAAACAGAAGCATAATCCTATTTTTAGGACACCAGACTCAATTTTTATTGTTTTTTCATTCATGCTTCCTTAGCAGGTAATGTAAACATGACTTGATCGATGCTTAATTTATTGCCCTAGGCATAGTACTCCACAAATAAGAGTGGAGTGTTTTTATGCCTAACATGAGTGAAATGATACTTTTAATATATGTACCAAATAATAGGGACAGAAGGGCTGGAGTTTCCATCAACTAGCTTGGCCCTATTTTTAAGAACCTTCCTGGCAGATCCATTAGCTGCTGTTACGGCTTTCAGGAATTCTTAGTAAGACTTAAAATGTCCCAGTGCTCTGACCCCAGTGCACACTGCATGAGGAAATGGAGTTTCTTTACTGTAGGGAATAATTCGTGTCCCTTTTTCTGCTAAGGGGGAAAAGCTGGAACACATGAAAGGATGTCCAAAGATCTGTCCTCAACATCTTGAGTTTAATCAAGGATGTTGGTAGCAGAAGATAAACGACAGGTGACAACAGGTAATATTGTTAGGTTGTGACCCTTCATCTTCTAAAGTCCTTCATCTTCTAAAAAATATGGCCACAGGTGACTAAGATGTGAGTAGAATACCTGTAGCTACCTGTAGCTGCTGATTTAAATGTTCCTGTGCAGCTTAAGCTTCTGAAGAACTGTCCCAGGATTCTTCATAGCTAATTTCTTTTGGAATCACTACTGCAATACGGCAGCATCATCAGCTGAATGTGAGGAGCAGTGGCATAGCTCAAATGGTCTTTGTCTGATCTGGGGTTGAGTTTGTTGCACCTCTTGTTGGTATCTGGAGGTACTCACTAGGAAGTCTTGCAGTGCAAATGTGTAGGTTCATGGGAGCCAAGCTGATAATTTGGCTTAGGATCTGACTTTCAGCCACTCTGGGTGAATAGTGGCATCAAGTAATAAATTTTCCCAAAATCAAGTTTCCTGGAAATATACAAGTGATGCAATTGTTAATGAGTAACAGAATCTTGATCCAGATCTGAAGTATACATCTAAAATCAGCCTCTCTGCCTAAAATGTGAAGGACTTAATTCTGACTATCCAGTAGGGCTTTCTATGAATGGTGTGTGCTCAACAGACCCAGCTGAGCTGGAAGAGAACGCCAGCCAGGAGGAACAAGGGTTCAGTAGTCAGTGGGCAATCCGTAACTCCTCTACCTAGATTAAGTTTCTACCCTTGTGCTCTTCACCTCCCCAGTTGATGACACGTTTGTCACTTGGCAAAGAGCTGTGGAAAAATTTTGTTCCCTAGATTCCATCCTATTCCATGATTGTCAAGATAATGGCAAAGGGACATGGGTGGTGAATGTTTTGGTAGAACACACAAATAAGTGTTTAGGCCAGGGTGTGGTTTTAATTGCAAGTAATTGGTATTCCAGGCAATGGTTGGCAATAGATGTTTGATATATTTCAGAGTGGGAGGCAGGGAAAAGGGAGTGAATTGATGTAAGTTGAAACTAGAGATGTGTTTTTCCTTCTTTGACTTGAAAACCTCACTGTGCTGTTCTAGAGTAAGCTGCCTTTGAAGTCTGTGGCAAAAATAAGAGAGGATGTTTAAATGGAAACCTTCAATGCCAAGGAAAACAATGGTGCGATAGGCTCTGAACAGGCTGCTTAGGTTGCTGCTGAACAGCTGGGAAGATGGATTGGGCAGGATAGATTTGGCTAACAATGCCTATGCCAGCGTATGCTGCTGCTGTCATGGTCCAGCTGCTCCTGCGTGCTTCATACTTTCTTGGTGCCTCCTTAACCAAAATTCATTTGGAGACGAGGAGTGGATCTTTGATAATAGCACTGAAAAATTGTCTAGTCATGACTAACTGGTCCAGCTCTGTTCTTGGCTATTGGATACAGAGGCTATTTGGTCAAGCTCTTAGGTATTTGCGGGGAGTGGATGGCTGGAAGCTCTTCAGGCAGAGCTTACCCAAACTTGTCTGGGCTTCAGAAAGGCACACGTGGCTTCTGGTCACTAGAATGAGCTGCGTTAACTGAGCAAGGCTTCTTACAATGACCTTTGGATCTCCTTAACAACAAATTGATTTAAAAAGGACATTGCTTACTTCTGCTACAGTGTTTTTCCTAGCTCTGAGAAGGATCCTATGTTTTAGAGCAGTTATCTTGTTATTAGCTATATCTGCCAAGTGATCAGCACCATGCTGGGACAGTTGGTGTCATGCAAAAATGCCTTGTATTTCCTTCCCTTTCTCCTTATTATCCTTAAATCACATCTGTCACCATAATTTTTAGTTAGATCTGTGGTTTATTTGGCTTAGAACAAGATCACTTCAGAAAATTGTTCAGAACCTTCAAAAACTGTTTCTTGGAGGTCAAAAAGCTGATGTTTCTCAGCATGGGCACACTGAACAAATGTAGTAAAGGCACCTTCCAAATGACTTCATGGTGCCTGGATGGCAGTAACATGGAGTCATCCTCTGAGCGAGGAAACATCTCTGGGTTGTGAAAGGAGCAGCCCCAGAACTAAGGCACTGCATCTCTTGTTCCCTGTGCAGGCTGAGAAAAGCAGTAACAGCTGTTTCTTATCTCATCATCAAACATTTTGAAGGTTTTTAAAGAGGCAAAGTATTTAGGCTACTGGACAGTTTGTTTACTAAAACACGCATTTTTTCTGTTTTCTTTTTTCCAAAGAACTGCAACTGAGCGTCTGTGCCTAAGTATAATAATGGCATGACTGCTCATGTCAATTGGAGCAGTATAAAATATTGCTAGTTCCAAGTGACATAAAGAAATGCTAATGCTTGTGTGCGCCAACAGAAAATAAACACCAATTAAAGGAAAATCAAGAGGCTTCTCAATCTCACTCAGTTCAACTTTAGACAGAAAACCCCAAAACAAGAGACTGATCTTCAAAATGTGCAATTCTGGACTAAAGTTAATATCTTCTAGGAAGGATGGACTAACATTGGAACACAGCTCCTCACTGGTCTCTAAGGAGCTGTAAGAGCAAGGCAAAAAAATTGGGTTTAAGTCTGCTGTTCTGAAACATGCTGCAGTTTTGGGCAACTTCAGTCTTCTGGATTTTTGCACCTAGCTTGAACTATGCATAAATTGTTTGCAACATGCACGTTCCTCTTTCACCATTCTTTTTTTTCTCCCTTCTATCACAGAGCCTTCTGATGAGATGCTGACATAATATCCATCAACTTTACTCAGGGTGTTGCATTCTGGTAGACAGCTTAGAACTTGGTCCCTGGATTTTCATGGCTTCATTATTGACAGTTTTGGCTGTGATGGAAGCTGCACCTAGTTTCTAGTTAAGAATTAATTCATAATTCTGTATTTCATTTTTAAGAGTTTTATTTTAGAGGAAGGTGGATGTTTAGAACAAAAGATAGGAAAACTAAAATGGACAAAAACTAAAATGGACAAAACCTAAAAGAAAAAGTTTTAAGATCAGCTGCTGAGTTCCTTGTGATGTTGTGATTTACAGCAAGTCAAGTATTTTTGTTGAAACTCATGCAAGTTGGCTCTTGGAAAAATTTCATTTAGTTCTGCTTTAAAGTTCGGAGGCAAATAGAAATTCTTGAGATACTATCACGTGAATCTCTTGTAATCTTTAGGAGAAGGAGTTTCAATTATGTTTTAGTATCATCTAAACATTTCACTCTTTCAGCTTGGAGAGAGCTTGTTATAACAAACTTGATGGAACTTCCAAAAGAAAAAACCTCTCAAAATGAAAATTAGGCCTACTCATCTTGGCAGGATCAAATGGTATTTTGGATAAAAACAGCTTTAGTCTATCAAGAATGTTTTTGCTTTGACAACACTTCCCTGTTTTTAGATCTGAAAAAGCCATTTGCACTTTTATTTGGAACTTCTAAAGTTTCTTTAGACACACACACTGGAATTATTTTTTATAAACTGTTGTCAATGCTGCAGTTCTTGCTCTGATGCTGAACTGCTAAGCTCTAATATGCATATATATTTGCCAACAGAAATAATGTTTGCATGATAGTTGTCTTCCTACAGTACTAATAAAATGAATAAGTAATATTAAAATGTGATGCCAAATTATATTTACAATCTGAGTTGGTTTCACAATCCTGAAAGCAGGATGGGCAGAAAGAGATCTTTAGGCCAAATTAAGGCCAAATTCAGGCCTGGTCAGCTAGTTTGTATAAGGTTTTGTGTGGATTTGTATCACTTGGTGGTGGCTTCCAGTCCCGCATGGTCACTGAAACAAGCTGGAGTGCTAGATATCAACAAGGAAAAGGAAGAGGAGCAGAAGTTTGTTCTTATAGCAATCCCCTGAGGCTTGCAGACAGCCTGCTAGCTTCTGGCTATACTGAAACCAGTAGAAAATCTTTACTAACTGAAATTAAAATCAACTTTAATCTAAACATCTAACTTGAATTCAGCTGTGGTACATTTTAGTCATATGCTGTAAGTAAAATTGATCACTGAAGAGAAGGCAGTGAGACAAAATGTAGGGATATCCATATTCCATTAATGGAGTTTGTCACTAATACCTTTGTGGTATTAGTGGAAGTGGAAGGAATATTCTGAATTCCCCTCCCTCAGATGAAGGTGTCAGTATGTTTGGTACAGGTCTGTAGAGCCTGGGTGGCTAAAGGTGGGCTCATGCTCTGTGTGTCTCCTGCCATGGTGTTTATGTTCCTGTATTTAGGCATTCACTGACCAGTAGCTTGGTCAGGGAGGCTTGGCAGTGCTTAGGTGCAGGCAGAGAAAATTCTGGGATGCTGCAGTACAGTAGTGAAAATGTTGAGATTCAGGTCTTTTTCATATACTTGTCATGTTATAATCTGAGGTCATTTGGAGAGTAGAAACTAAGTTGCTTGGTTTTCTGCTAACTGATGACTGCTCCTAACATGTTAAGCATACTTCATGCAAAAAGCTCTTGTCCAACTCTGCTGGAGCATGACAGCTGGGGAGTTAAGCTCTCCTTACAGGTATGGATGGCAGAGACTTTTCAGGCCACAGAAGCTCTGTGCTCTGGAGCTGTTGGCCTTTGAAGTGAATTCTCCTGTGAGATGTTGCCAGGTTGCTTTGATCTGGGTTTGTAATGAGCAGGAGCTGAGCTGCCAGGTGGCCTGTCCAAGCAGTGCTGTCATACCTCACATTTCTAGTCCCTTCTATTATCAGTTGAGTTTATCTACTGGTTTTATGGATTGGTCACCTGTGTGAGTGCAAACACTCTACTTGCCCCTACGTTTTGCAGCAGTGCCACTCTTCACTAAGCATCAGTAGTGATAGGCCAATAAAGCTGCATATTATGTCTCCAGTGCTTCATAGTCACCTGAATATGCCAGAAGATATTTTCAAGATATGAAAATGAGAACCAACTCTCTTTATAAGAAAGAGAAGTTGTTTAGCTCCTCTTTGAAGAGGAGATTAAGGTAGACATTAGATACCTTCATGGAAGATGGGAACTGAGCTTCTTCCATCAGTGTATCCATCTGTAAGCCATGACCTTTTGCCTCTGCTCATGACTCTTGCTGACCACTTCGAGGTAATTCAGTTTTTCCACATGGCCTCTTCGGCAGCATGTGATTATCTTGCTCATTTCTGCAAGGGAATGCAAAATTTTATGAAGAAAAGGCAAGGTTTGACAGCATCAAAACTGTCTGCACAAACAGAAGATCAAGTGATCAAGTAATCTTGCACAGTTTCATGGACAAATGCAGAAGATGTGCTCTTCTCTACAAGCCCCTTTTTTTCCCATGAAAAATCCCCAGGCTTTATGGGAAGAGCTTGAGGTAGGTTTTTTTTCCCCTCTCCCCCATCTTTCAGCTTTTTTAGGATCTGAGTGAGTGCTGAAGGCACTAAAAACACTTTTTCTCTACAGATCCCAAGAGCCTATGGTTTGTCTTCTCTCCTTCAGCTTTCAGTGTCTTTAACTTTGCCTTGTTCAGTGTGTGTGTGAGAATCTTACTGTCTAAATTAGAACTAAATAACAAACATAGCTGATGATTTGGACAGATACAAGCTATGTAGGCTTCTTGCCAGTATTATCTTTGCTTTTGTATCCATCAGAAAAAAGTCCTGAGAGATTTAGACTTGCGATGAGTTACTCTGACAAAGGCATATGCTTTTGTGTAGGTTCTTTTTAAGTATTTGTCAACTGGCTTCAAGAGCTGTTTCAGTTCATGGTGTGTTTCTTGCTTGCTGATCAGATGTGTAGCATGATGTGTTGAAAGTGGCTTCCCTCCTTTGGCCTCAGACCTCTGCAGATTTTTTGTAATTGTGTGAAAATGACTAAAATGGTAGTTTCCCTTCTGGGCCATCCTTCCCTGATGCTGGGGTTATGAATGTCCTCACTGGAAGTGGCAGTCCTGGTATCCTCCTCTCTGAACCTTGCTTGCAAAGTGCTATTCCTTTTTGTTAGGGAGTTAAAGACCCAATGAAGGCTTTTCCCTGACTGCATCATTTTTTTGCCTTAAGCCATTCCCAAGTCTCACTGCTATTTTTGAAGGCTGCTGCCAGCCTGAAATATTGCAGCTTGCCCCACTTTTGAAGTTGTGTCAAGGTTTTCCAGCCACTTTGTTACTTCTCCAGTTGTTTCACTATCCCAGCAATGAGACCAGGGAGTGTCTGGTGCCAGCCCTGCAGGCTAAGATTTATCTGGACTTCTAGCCCCTCCCTTCTCCACATCCTCATTTTTAAGAGCAGTGATATTTGGTAGTTCTAGCCTTGAGGCTTGTATAAATTAATTAAAAGTCTTGTCTTTTGAAGTGGAATTAGTACTTTAAGCTGTTGAGGTGTTCTGGGTCATGAACCATCTAATTTAGGCCTGTGTGCATCTAGGCTGTGCAATTCAAGCTTCCTGCCCTGGGGCACAGAGCAGAGGCATCAGCTCAGGGCGCAGAGCAGCTCCTGGCCTCTCAGCTGTGGAACAACCTCCTATTTTTATGTTTGGTGCTAATTGCCAGACAAACTGTGGGAGTGGGGACACATGTTCTACTTCTACAGCAGTTTCTTAGGCCTTAGTTAGCCCCACTGTAAACCCTGTCCTGAGGCTTTTTCTCCTAACAGGTGACTGTGAGATGGTCTCTAGCAGCTTACCAAAAGCTTGTGCTGTAACAAATCCTCCTTTAAGGATTCTGAGCTGTGCATCTTCAGCCTTGTAGATCCTTTTCAGTTCTTCCAAGTGTGATACCACTGACTTCTGCTGCCCTATCAGTATTGGGACATCCTCCTGGCATCTCATTCCTGAGGCAGTGTAGTTTATCCAAGGTGGGGTATGTCTTATAATCCACCAAGGTCTTGTTGATGTCCAAGTTTTAGCCCATAGTAGCAGGGGTGTTAGTGTAAGACTAAGTTAGCTCAGATCCTGAGTGTTGAAAAGTATCTGCTTTGTGAGGTGCAGAATTTTGGGGGAGATTGGAAATCTTAAGGGAAAGATGGCTTTAAGGGGTGTTGTGTGGATACAGGAAGAAATGTAGGAGCAGGGATTTAGGAAAATCAGCTTTAACTTTTCATGCCTTGATGGGAGATATTTATTAGAGTTGTACAAATTACCTTTTTTGTGGCTCACTTCTGAGCTAAAAATGAAAATCCTTTGGGATGAATGTGTTCCTGATAACCATCTCAGGCTTTTAGGAACTACCTCTGGGATTATTTGCCCTTTAAATTTTAGGCAACCTGACTTCAGTGCACAGCCCTGTTTGGCTGCAGCTCCCAAAAACAGCAGAACAGCCTGGCTTTTCAGAGGAAAAACAAAATTATTCGCAACTACTCATGCAGCTTGGCATTAATCTGCAAATGGTTTGCGTTGGCCCTGACTCCTTTTCCTTTTGCATGAAAAATATTTCCAGGTGTAGTTATCGCCAGCGAAACCTGCTATCCAAAATGCAAAGAAGCATCGTGTGTCCCTAAATGGTGTGCGTTTTGGCAGCAGTTGCTCTGATCAAACACAGATCAACGAGGAGGTTCTTTTTTTCCCCTTTCTCAGCATCTCACTTGGCGCAGCCCCTGTCTGTGTGGTTAGTATTGGAGAGCCTGGCTGCTGTTCCAAGCTGAAAAACATGCCCACCGTGGGATTTGGTGAATAGCTCTATTCATAAGTCACCTCGCCCTCCCCCTTCGTCCTCCTGCGATGCTCTTGGAGGCTCCGGGACGCCTGTGCAACACGGGGTACAACACGCGGAGCAGTGTAGAGAGCACAGTACAGCCCGTCCCAAAGGATGGGAACAGCACGGAGCTGCTGCTCACAGAGCACATCAGGAAAGGCCTTCATGTTCTCTGCTTCTCCTCCTCGAGGGTAACCTTGTTGGTAGCCTTCTCCACAGCGTGGTTCTTAGCCAGTTGACTACATAAACAGAGGTTCAATTTTCTTTCCTATCTGACTTGTATTTGGAGGGAAAAGTTGCATCCTGGAGCCCATAACGCAGGAGCTGTGACAAGTGTCTGCTGTGTGAGTTACTATTAGCTGCTGCCTTGTCTGGCACCATAAGGGCAGATGATGCTGCATTTGGGAAAGAATTAGAGCAATTCTTTGACTTTTAAAATTATTTACACAAGTCTTTAACAGCCTGTTTCAGGAAGTTTCCCTGCCATCTTTACTGCTTCCCTCCCACATCTCACATTTTCTTCTTTCTCATAAAAAAAAAAAAAAATGAAAAAGGAAGGAATAGCTCATTAGTTTATGCTTTACAACACTTGGTTTCATGACAGCATCAATCGGAAGAAAAGATTTTTCAAAGTAAAGTTAAAAGTCTTGAAGAGAATAACTTCCAGAATTTATTTGCTGACTGATTTATTTAACCAGTGGAACAGAATTGCTGAGCATAAGGGAGGCCTTGCCCACAGAATCCTTCTGCCCTGACAGCTGCTTCTCTCCATTCGTACTGTTCTCCCAGTTGTCCTTGTCCACAGCTATGAGGCTGCATCACTAATTTATATGACAATGTAGTTTGACTATATCAAATAGCAACAGACATTTTTAAGTTTCATTTTCCTTTCAGCAACTCCATCTTTCATGGTGGTGCTTTGGAAGAAATTCTGGGTGCTTCAGTATTCTCTCAATTTGTGACTTTCAGATGTTCATCCATAACTTTATCTATTTTGACTTGCCACTAAAAAGTATCTCCTTAGCTACTAAAAAAATATTGGTAATGTCACTGGCAACAGCTTTGAAGACCTGGGACTTACTCAGAATCGAAAGTAAGTCAAGTTACTTATTGAAGCAGACAAAATTGAGGGACCAGCACAAAGTGCCGGAACTCTCCTATCCAGACAGGCAGAAAGGCATGCCTGACAGATGCATCAGTTTTCCTTATACAGGTGACTACAGTAGAAGTCTGCATGCAAAATATGTATTAGATTTCTTTTTGATAACTCAAGGACTGGATTTGCTGGCTATCCTCTCCCTCTCACATTAATGTGGTTTGGTGCACTGTTGTGCTTCGTGCTGAACCACCCTTGTATGTGGGTGTTGATTTTTTTGGTTGAGGATTTGGTCTTGTTCTGCATGAAATATAATGAACTTGTGAGTTCTAGTGGAAAAAGTTGGCACTAGGAATAATGAGAAGTGTTCAGGATGTCAGTGAGGATGTAGGTTAAAATGTGTCAAACCAAACTTCAGCACTGGATCTACCATGCTTTTCCTTTCCCCTGGCTTAGGAAGTGTCCTGTAACAGAAGCTCGGGCTGAGGTGGTTCTGCTTCCCTGAGTGAGCTGCCCTGATGTTTTCTTAGGATTATATATGCTTCCAAGTGCAGTTCCAGTCAGATGACTGCATGTTAACTGGAAAATGTGAGCTGAAGAGATGGAGGGTGACTGGAGGCTGCTTGTTTTCTATCTGGAGCTCTGATTTCACAGCTGGAGAAATAGTCATGGCACTTGGACTCCTCCTCTGTGGCCCACTGTTCAACTCTGCAGGCACATCCTGAGACCACTAGGAAATATGATGGATTCTAGTATTTCATGAGTGAAACTTCTCAAGATGGGATGGAGGCTGAAGATGGAAAACAAACTTTTTCTTTAAGGATTTGGCTCTGAGGTTTTGTCCCTTGGCAAGCTAGAAGATGTCTGTCCCTCCCATCTCTCTAGTCTTTTGCACAATAAACCACTCCTAAACATTCAGCTGCCCTAAACAACTCCCTGCTCTTTCTGCAGAACAGAGCCAGCTCTGCTTCTCTGGCAATCCCAGCTCCAATGCTATATTTTTAGTGAAACTACTGTGTACATTTGCAGATAATCTTTTTATTAAAGAACTGACCTCCTTGATATACATCTAACTCCTTTGCTCTTGCAAGAGGGACTGCTGGAGTCTACAAGCAATCAAGTGTAGCACTAATGTGGACACATGCATAGGCCTGGTGCTAGATTTTGGGGGAGTTCTGTAGTCTGTTACACCCAAGTCATGTGAACTGATCAAAATTCTCACTTATATTTGTGGGTTTAGCTCCCTCTTTTCTGGGTCTGCACAATCCTGACACAGTATCACATCACTTAAGTGGCAGTGGTATTTATCCATGCCACAGAACTTGCTTTTTTAATATAAAGTTGTTTTAACCAAACATCAAACAGATGATGCAATTCACTAGTATAAATTCACAATCTTTCTAGGATGATGGGATTAGTAAGTGACCCTTTGTTATTAAATTACACATAATCCACAAGGCTGCTCTAGATATGTTCATAATTTTGCTCTCTAGGAGCAATCCAGAGAAAGACACCCTTGCGTAGTAGTGTACCAGGGGCACTTTGTCAATGGCAAAAGCACAGAACTGTTACTGCTGTAGTGAGATGCTTTTTTTTTAAAGGGTATCTTAGAGACATCCAGATGTGAAGTCCTTTGATATTTGTTTTGCATGTGCTGGGTTACTAATTCACTGGATGATGTTGAACACTCAGCTGGTAACAGCAGGCTTTTAAGTTGTAGCTCTCTGTAGAGTTCTTTCATATCTTAAAACCATCATTAAGTGTGAGTGTTTACAGCCTCAGGTTTATTCTCCTCCCTTTTCTTTGTCCCTCTTGGGATTTTTTTTTTTTTTTTAATCTCAGTCATAAGGGGAACTGTAAGTGCTGAGCATCTTTAATATCTTGGCCTCATGAGCCAAGTGCTTTTTTCTGTAGCCACTTGACTTGGGAAATCTCTTGCCATCTGCCTGGAAATTGTTCTTTTAACAGATTTTTTTTTTCATGATTTTAGGTAGACAGTCAGATTCTGGTCTCCTGGAGTGTCACTGGGACAGTTGTGAAGCGAGGTGTGAGTTGCAGTTTGAGAACTGAACTTGTCCCAGCCAGGTCTTCCTAAAGGGCTGTGGGTTTCCTACTGGTGCCTCTCTTGGTGAGGGGCAGTGTTGAACAGTGCTGCTGTATATCAGGATCTATAGAACTCCAAACTGCCTTTTCAAATGAGTAATTGTGTGTTTAAGGTCAAGGCTTTTCAAGGTGACAGTGTCAGAAATTACCACATTCTGGAACAGTCAAGTGGTAGTTTGGGCAAGTGATGATCAGAAATAAACTGTTGTTCTGGTTTTACAGGGGGGTGGTTTCCTGTCACAGCTCTGGCACCTGTATGGTGAAATTGGTCTACTATTGCAGTAGAAAAAATAATTATAAGATGGTATTAATGTAATAAGATGTTAAATAATTACTTAATTATCTTTGTCTCTACCCATTCTGCCCCTTGACCTGATGGATGGTCCTCTGTGGTGCTCTCCAAGATTGCACCACCAATAAAATAGTATGTCTATAGTGTGGTCTCAACTCCTGTTCTAGACAGTGGTGTCAGGAGGGCAAGATACCTTACAACAATATACTGACCCTTCCTATAGCTTGTGCAGCTATGACTGACCTAATTGGAGCTCATTTACTTGAAGCAAGCTTTGTGTCTCTGCAGCTGTGCTTAATTCTGCAATATGTGTTTAGGCCACAGAGGGTAGCCCTTGTCTCTAAACGAAAAACTGGAGTTCTGTTTATTCTCAGAGTAGGTGCAGCACAAGTGTCACAGTAAGTTTTCTGAAGCAGCAAAGCTGCGTAGTTCTGAGAGGAGAAAGCAGGTTGCATTGAGTGTATGCACAAGAAACATAATATTTTCCATAGGCTGGAGATGATGTAGAGGAAAAGAGCAGAAATGTTTTTGAAGTGAATAGTAGCTATTGACAACTGATTTTAAAATATGCATACAACAATCATAACCAGAATGATCAGGCTACGGACATGTAACAGTAAAACTGCACCAACTCTGTGGTCATGCAACTATTTAACAAATCTTTTAACATCTGAAGTCATGTTTAGGCTATGTAGTCATGTTAGTCTATACAGAGTCTACATCTAGCTCAAAGCAATGTTGGTTTAGTTCATTCTGTTTTTTTGGGAGTCTGGACACAATACCACATACTTCGAGGAAAATGTACAATTCAGCTCCATTGCGATTCTAATTTTGAAATTCAGTGGTGAGTTTTGTTTTTTCTTTGCTACTTCTCTGCAAACAAGCTTGCCAGCTGTGGGTGTGCTGGAAGACATGGGCTTCTGAACCGGGCTGATGTGCAGAGTGTGCACAAAAGAGGAGCTGGGAGCCAGGCTGGTTGGGCAAAGGAGAGAACCACGGTTGGTGCCACAATGGGGATGCTGGTGAGAAGGCTGCTATTAAGTTGTGACTGGTAAGAGAAATGGCATCAGAAACTGGGTGGCTTTCGGAGCTGCCTGTGGAGACTATAACCATGGTAAAGAAAACAAATTGGCTGGCAAGGGTGGATGGGGTGGTGGACTAATGCATAGTAAGGCTTTCCAGAATTGAGCAAGTTCTCAGGAAAACCATAATTGCAAGGGATCTGTTCCTCAAGGGATAATTCTTCAGCTTGGTTAGTCTGATTTGCTCAGTTTAAGGGACTGTGGCTCTACACTGGGGGAGGACCACTACTGCCCTTACTATGGCCTATTCTTTCCAGAGGAAAATGCTTGAGCTTAAAAAGAAGGAAGAAAAGACTTGACACAGCTTCAGCTACAGGGAGCTATTGCATCATCTGTCTGAGCTCTTACATATTGGAAGCTGTACATTACACGGTTATTCCTGTAGGGAAATTGGTAACTACTTTGGTTAAAGTAGTTCCTGTAGTATGTATCTAAACCCTAGATTTTGAAGTAGACATCCTGACATCCCCTTCTACAATACTGTGGGAGAAACCATCTCACCTTTTTGAATGCTTTGTTTCCAAGATTATGCACCCTTGCTGCTAAGAAATTATGCCTTCTCTTAAACTTTGTTTTGCTGCGTTTTACGTAGCTATCAGTTCTTAACTCAGGTTTTGCCTGCACTAAGTTAAAAGAAAAACTATCAGGTATTGCATTATTTTTTAATAAAGGTACTGTCATTCTTTAGTTGGATGGAGCTGAGGGCAGAGTCAATGCTCTTTGTTAGATGGAAAGGTTATTTCAAAGGGAGGATCAGAGGAAGGATTCAGTGTCTGGATTCACTTCAAGCCTTGGTGCTTGGTGCATGTCTGAACTTGGGAGGGACAGGGTATGGCAAGAATGTCTGTCCTGTATTTCTTTGCAAAACTGAGTGGAATAGGTGAAGAACTTTGTTCCAAGGAATTTGGTTATTTCCTACTGATCAGGATTGTTGTGGAAAAACACCTGTGGCTGTTCAGCAGCTACCGCCCTAACAACAGAGGAACAGAGAACTTGGTCTTGATTCAAGCTGTATAGTGTATTTATTTAAAGGGACATTGCTAAATAGTTGTCTGAGCATCATTTTTGTTGCTTTCTGTTGCTTGTTGCTACTTTTACAGGATGGCCTACTGCTGTACTGTCTGTTTTCTCAAGTATTTAACAGTATACTTTCATGACTTCATATCCACCATACTTGAAGTTACAAATTAAATATAAACAGAAGCATAGATATTATGCAAGCGCTTTTTTGATACTGTATTCCCCTTCATGGCAAATGGTTGCACATGCAGTAGGGAAGAGAGGCACTTTAGCCTTGGTGATCTTGCCTAGGAGATGAGTGTGTAGGTTCTAAAGAAATAAGTGATCCCTTCACACAGTGGAAATGCTGATCTACAAAGACAGTGGCTGTTTTATCACGGGCAGTGTGAGCTGTTCTAGCAGAAGGGTAAGCTCGTTAATAAACAATAGTCTCTTCTATGTCTTTCCAATGCTGTTTTAGCAATTTCTTTTCAAGTGCTTCTTTAGTACAGACCAGGTGACTTATTTTGCAGACTCCTTACACAGACTCTGCTCAGTGAACCCTGCAGTTTCCCCTGGGGAGAGCTGGCCTTGCTACCTGCCCCTCCGGGGCCCCTGCGAGTCTGTTCCAGGACCCTGCTCTTGTGCTGCTGGGTCCTGGTTGTACCTCTTGCATGATCCCTGGCTGATAATTCCTGTGTGTTGTCTGGTGCCCAGAGCTCCATTCCTCTCTGCTTGAGAGCCATGCAGCTTGCCCCGAGAAGAGTTTTTGGACATACACCATTAAATCCATTTGTCTGGAACCACCTCATCTCTGGCATCAATGATGAAAGTAAGTGGTTTGGAGAGCTGGGTCTGAGAGTTGGTATTTGGGAGAATTCACCATCTGTCTGTACGCTCTACAGTGATGACTGCTGGATGCAGATTCAGTTTGTGCAATCTGCTGAGTTTTTGATGCAACAAGAACTAAATCATTACTATAATCCACTAGTACCTTATGTGGGCACTGTCTGTTTGCTCAAAGTATGCATCTTGGAATCTAGCCCAGGTTTATTTCCTTTTGTGTGGAAAACGAAGATGAGGGGCCCTTGCCTGGTCTGTTTAGGGATAGTAGCCTCTTTAAAATAAGTCCAAAGTGTGTTTTGGTGCTTTTTCACCCTTAGTGTTTAAACAGTGTCACTGCATTACATGATTAATAACTCTGAAGTAACTTCCTCTTTCATCTACTCTCTAGTGGTAGCAGTGTTCACTGTGGAGTGTGTATTTTGGGAATATTTTGTTTGCTTTATTAAATATAAATACAGTGTGACCAAGAGGGCTGCAGAAGAAGGTGGTGAAGCCTTTGTTGCGTTGTGTTTAACAACATCAGGCTGGTTCTGGGGCTGGTGCCAGCTCCGGTACACAGCAGCTTTGCCCTTGTAGCAAAGGGTACTTGCACTCAGCAACAAAGGGTAGTTGTAACAGCAACACTGTCATTCTGAAACCTTTTCTCTTGGCCTTGATGCTGTCTCCATTAATCCATGTTAATGAAAAAACACTGTTAGTGGAGTAACCCCACAGCCCCTCAGCTTTTTACTGCTCTTGCAGAGGAAGACGAGGAAACTGTTTCATAAAGTTGTGGGTTTGCTTTTCATAAACAGGTCATTATTTATGCAGTAGACCTCAGGATTCTGACAGTATTTTTAAAAATTAAGACCAAAAAGGGCTTAAATTTGGAACATCAAACCTGATCCATGCGAAATAAGAGAAGAAAGAGCAGGCTACTTAATAGAACAAGTCAACTAGCAGGAAGCGGACAGCTCGTCACTGGCCTTTCATAGTCCCTTTGCCTTGTGTCTACCAATTTGGCTCGAACCTTTGTACTGAGCAGGAGAAATTAAATTCTGTTGCACCCTGAAATGGAGCAAAGCTTTATACAGTCTGGGGTCTGTTTTCAAACCCCTTGTATATGATCAGCATGTAGTTGGAGCTGGGATGTGCAGTCTCTCTGTGTCACTGACCTCCTGTCTGCTGGTGTCCCGGTGACTTTAGTGCTCCTGCTTTGACTAGCTCAGGTGGAAAGGGCTGCCTGCACTTTGAGGTCCAGGCTTGCCCTGCCCGTCCAAGCCTCCAGCAGTGTTCAAGTGCAGAAATACCAGCACTGAGCATAACCAACCGCAGGGCAGAGAAAGAATGAAAGAAGCAGGTGCCAATGCAGATGTACATAGGACACTGATCCTTGCAGAAAAGGGAAAAGGTGAAGTGTTTTGGGAAGTGTGTAGCTGCTCTCCAGCCTTGGCCTTCTGGGGGCACAGGAATGACGGCACTGTTAGTTGTATCTCAGTGAGGCTGAGGACAAGCACCCTGTACCTGGGGCTGAGGCACCTGTGTGTCAGTTGGTGCTCACGAGACCTGAAGCATAGGGAATTGCTGCACAGCAGTGCTAATGGCTGAAAAACAGTTTATTTACCATCCCGAAAAATGGTTCTTTTTAAAATTCTTGGAGGTGGTGGTAACTTAGTCTTCCATTTTAGGAAAATTGACTTGCTCTGATCCTGAGCAGCATAATGGCTACATATTGCAATGGTGGGAGGAGAGGTGAGTAGGAAGAGGGGAGGGAGAAGTGTCCAAAGAGCATTAACTTCATTTAAGAGGAGGAAACAACCCATGTAACATGCAAAAGTAATGAGTTTTAATAGATTTTAGTATGTTTTTAAACATTTCCATCAACCTTCTACTTTTTCAGACACAGCTTGGCAATAAATCAAAGTAAAGGCAAACACACATCCAAGCTAGCCATGAGCCTGAAATTGAAATTAAACATTGAAAGGGGCGGAGGGGAGAAAAGTACAGAGTTTACATCAGTGGGGTTAAGGAACAGGCAGACAAAACATTCAGCAGCAGGGGGAAAGCATCCTGCTTTCATTTGGGCCTGATCACAAGCCAGCACTAGAAATGGAAACTTTTTGATTGCAGTAGCTGGTTACAAGCCTGCGAGCTGCCCGGCTTGTCTGTCCTGCTTCACACGTGTGGGACATGCTGGGGAAGCGCTGATGCTTAGACTGCCTCCTGAATTCAGCTTGCTTGAAGCTGCTGCAGAAGCCAATTGCTGATTGAAGTTTACATTTATCTTGCTTGTGCGAGTCTCAGTGGTTTCTTCCTTTGCTTCCCTGTCTTGTGTGGCTAGAGCTGATCCTCTTGAAGGTGGAAAAGAGCAGGCTTAATCCAAAGGGCAAGACGGTGCCAATGAGCATCTCATCTGCTGTTAATGAGTGGTGCATGCAGAAAAGTAGTATGGCTACCTTCTTCCCCAAACTGGGGAGATGAAAGGCATGTTGTCTCTGTGTTGCTTACTGCATGGTGTTTTGACTTGTAGGCTCAATACAGTCAGTGTGAATCACAAGGAAAGGGTTGGCAGAGCCAAGCTGTTGTGCTTGGCTAGGAGCTTATGCCCTCCACTTGGCTTGGGGAATAGTTGAGAAAGGAAACTGGAGCCTAGATAAGCTCATGTTCAACCTCAAGCAAGTTTGTTCCTTTTACCCTGGGATTATTCAAGCAGGTGACTAGTGCTGTTAAACTTGATGTGGTGGAAGGGCTTTTCCAAGAAAAGAAAATTCAGAAGTGATTAAATCTTGTCTGTTTATCATTTCAGCAGAGATTGATCTTCCTTGCAGAGAGGCTTTTATCAAGTTTGAGGTGAGGCATGCTGCAAGTCTTGTTTACCTTCCCTGTGGATTCCGCCTGACATGGATCTGAGTCAGTAGCACAGCACATGCTTTGCCTTGCTGGTAAGCAGTAGTGAAGAGGAACAGCTAAGTCCTTGTGTTCTTTCTTACCCTTTTCAGTTGGCTTACCAACCCCATGTGAGACAGTTTCTGTTTAGAAGCTGTTTGAGAACAAGGTAATGAGATGGTACTTCAATGTACTTCAAGTGCAGACAAGATAGGCAGGACGTACAAGACACTGGAGTAATCTACTAAAGTCAATAAATCAGGCTAAAATTGGACTGACCGAGGTCATCAGTTTCTGTTCAGTACTGCTCTTATTAATGTATGCTTTTAGCTCAAGAGGACCTTTATATATTCTTAAAGCACTGACAGACTGAGCTCTAGTGGGCTTAACAATTTGGCTCTGACAATACTTTCTCTAGTCATCTGTCGCATCCCTTTGCCAGAGGAAGTGTCCTGCCTTTCAAGGAAAACTGAATGGGATATCTTTGTGTCCTTGCTGTTGCAGTTTTAAAAAAAAAAAAAAAAAAAAAAAAAGCCAGCATTTTCATGTAAATCTGTCTCAGTTGGTGTCTGTGAAATGGTGAGGCTGGAAAGAAGAGGCACCCTGTTCAGGGCAGATGGAGGCCGCAGTTACTGGTGGCCTGTAGTGACTACTGACAGCTAAACACACTGGACCAAGTGTTCTACTCAGCTAATGTCACTGCCTTTGAGGGCAAATTTGGCTTAATTTGTTCATGGCAGGTTCTTCTAAAGCCCTTCAAGTTCCCTCCTGCTAAGAAAGCTGTGGATCTTCTGTAAACTTTTCATCTCTAAATGTCTGTGCTGAAGCTTTACCACTCAGTGCCACCTGAGACATTAGTGGTAACATGAAGTGAAAGCACCCTCTTGTTTTATTAGAACTGGAGTTTCAGGCTGATGAAAGGTTTATTTCCTAGATTGGAAAAAGTCAAATCCATGGGGTTTTCAGCTGCAGTCTGTACTATATTTGGAATGTGTTAAATCATTGTGAGTTCTAGATTTACTGGGGTTATTACAGAGTGTACGTGTGTGTTTATGTGTGTTTTTATTCTGGAAGACCAGTCAACAGGGATTTTGTGGTTCTGTTTGGCAACAATGGAGTAATTAAATTGTATTTTTGAGGAATGGTGGGGAAAGCAATGATGAAAGCCAAGAGAGGGAGTAATGGAGGAGGTTTAGGAAATTATTGAGAATAACTTCTTCCCCTACTGCTCTTGCAAACCTCAGTCTTTACCTCACAAAGATGGAAGGCTGCCAGAGGGAAGGAGAAACATTAGAACTGCATTAAACCCTATGCTCCTTGCTGAAAGACATGAAAGCCAGAAAAATACCCAGACTGCCCGAAAAGATTCGCAGAGGCTCCTATAGTGACTCAGATTCCCCTGTTGTCTTTTATCTTCCAGCTTGGCAGACAAACAAGTACTTTGGAAGATATTAGTATGTATACATATGTATGTATGTATGCCATAGCAACAGAATTCATAATGGTCTGCCTGAGGGTTTCCGTGTCAGGCATCTGGATTAAGTTCACTATTCTTAGTGACAAAGAAATGCCAGAGACATTCATAGCACTGTCAGCTCTCAATATTCAGTTTTAAGAACCCCAATTTTGGGATCATGATTTAACTTATTTTTCTTAGAGTCTTGAATTTTGGCTTCATTGTAAATAGATGAGAGAATCAGAATCTTTTTTTTTTTTTTTTTTGAAGTCTTACAACTTTTTTAGCCTGATTCCCTTCTTCGAGGATGAGAAACTGACTTCTACTTTGGCCAATCCCAAATACTTGGAAGTGTACAGTTCCCAATTAGTTTATGCTGCTCTCTGTGCCTTTACAGTCTGTCCAAACTGTGTGCTGGAGGTGACCATGGCACTAATACAGACCTGCAAGTCATGTGCAGAGTGTCCCCTGCCTGCCCTGCCAATGGGAGAGTGGAGCATCAGGTCATTAAGGAAGACCATTTGCTGCGATGGGCTTGCAGTTGCTGCCCACACTAGAGGAACATGTAGGTGTTTGGGGAAATATGATTTTCCATCAATTATAAGGGTTGTGGGAAAACAGTAGAGTTCAAAACTTGGTTTGGATCCGACTCGGTGATTAATTTACTAATGCTACTGCTGGGAGTAGAGAGAGTGGAGGATTTGTGTGTCCAGTTGCTCGTTATTCATTTTCATCAGGCAACTGATTTCATTTCAAAATGCATCCCTTTGCTTTCTGCTACCAGCCCAGGACCATGATTGAGGAAGAAAAAAAGTAAGAGGGCAGGTAACCCAAAGAATGTTTTTCTAAGGACACTATGACAGGTGTCCTTTTATTTCTAAAGCCTAGGTCAAAAACTGTTTTTTGGGGGGTGTTTTATTTGTTTTTGAATTTTGGTGTCCTTGCATGCAAGTTTTACTCCAATAACCCAGATATTTCATGCGTACTTCAGTTGAGCTTGGCTTCTTGCATGGAAAACTCTGACAAATCACTGCCTCAGACATAGTTAGACAATTAGTAGAGAAAAAGAGGGAGGGGGAAGTGGGGAAAGAAATAGGTGTGCTGAGCCCTGGAGCTTTCCCGTATTGCACGTATAATGTCTCTTTCCCTTGGCAACGGGGGAATATACATACACACATCCTTCTGAAATCCCCTTGTATTTGCTAAGGTATCACCTCTGTCAAAGGGCTGTTTATTAAATTAATAATTTGCTACTTTTTATTTATTCTGTGCATGCCAAGGGTTTGAGTCAGAACTCTCAACTGGTTCTGATTAGGGCTGAGTGACGGAGCCGACTCTGGAACGGCTCCAACTGGATTCCATGATGTCTCGACTTCAATGTAGTTAAAAATCCCAGACCTGCTGGTTTACTTTATTGTGGTGGACTTTTACCTTGCCTTTGGAGCTATAGAAAGCATAGCACATTTTTGCTACTATGCATCTCCTTAGTCAGACATAAAATTGATTACTGTGGTTCTCTTCAGAGCAAATCACGTGATTTATCTGGAATACCATTAGTAATTGCTTTAGGTCCACAAACTTCTATTCATAGTCACAATTTGTGGCTATTCATTAATGGAGGTTGTCTACTTATTTTAGGGTACCCTTCTCCTGGGACAATGTTTCATACTGGCTCTTAGTTCTGTTCCTGATGGTAAATCGATCAGTTCAGAGAGAAGGTCAGTATGCATTAAATAAGTAGGTTGCCTTAATTTTCTGCCTTGTTCACATGTATATCATGACTGTTTTTATGCAGCTCAACGAAAACTCAACATCTTTTCCATGACTCGAGAATGACACTTTTAAAAGGGAAAATCATCAAAAAAGCCCTGTATGTGTCTGCTTACAAGGCTGCATCCTCCTGTGCTTTGTATTCTTAGTTTTCAGTCTGTCAGTGGAATTATATGCACAATTAAATAATGAACATGTTCAAGCTTTGCTGAATTAGGCCTGTGATCTTAGATTCTATTTTAAAAATGAATGCTCACTTCTGAAAATCCCTGTGCTGGCCAAGTTGTTAGGTTGGATGGATGGTCTAGTTGCTAATGCACATGGTGACTTGAGAGGATTCTTATGTGCCAGATGTGAAACAATAGAGTTATGAATATGTAGGGAGGCCGTTTGAAATTTCTGGCTATCCAATAACCTGGGTTGCTGGAAATACAGAATTTGAGGATTCTCTGCAAAGGGTATAAACTGGTGAGCTTAAGTTCTTGCTTCACCTGACATCAACTCCCTTGGAAGAAATTCCTGGAACTTTTATTTAGGTGTTGATATGCAAAGCTTGTGGGCAGAATACATTCTTTGCAAAGATACAGTTCCCTAGTTCCCATTCTAGTTAGTGAATTTAAACATATAAAATTTAGACTTTATAACTTAAGATAGCTTTGGGAAGAACAAATTCAACTCTGTCTCCTTAGGTCTATATAGACACTTTCAAAGGCTAACCAAAAGACAGGGTCCTTATAATTCTAAATCTATTTGGAACTAAAATAGGTTGGTAGCACATGGCAATGTGGCACGTGTGTATCCTAATAGTGAATGATTGTGTAGATATTATCTGATAGGAAATCTGCAGATGGATGTAGGAGGCAAGGCATTTTGGTGACAACTGATACATTCTTTAACTGAGCTTGCAGTGCTTAGACATTGGTAATTCACCGTGGCCTGGAGTTTTAGAAAATGATAGGGTATTGTTTCTTTTAATTTTTTGGCATACAGTATTGACTCAAGTGCCCTCTTGTACTGTGAGAAACTGCACAAGGTATTTCAATGATGTCTGGGGAGGAGGCAGGCTTCTGGTTTTAAGCAGTGGTTTTGTTGACTGTAAGATCTCTCTCTGTTCTGGTCTAGAACCATAGGAGTCTGTATAGGATCTGACCTAAAGCCTTTTGAAGCTGATGGGAAGATTCCTGCTGACTTAAATAGGCTTTGGATGAGGACCATCTTTTAGGAGAGAGCCTCCTTGTGTCAGTTCTCTTGTATTTCTCTGCATAAATTACAAGGTCATTTGGAGTCTTTCTGTTTCTTTGGAGGATGTGCTTAACATATGGAAGTTTATTCAGCCAGTTCACCATCTCTCTTTTCCATGATGAAACATTCTGGAAAAGTATTATTCTCTCTTGAACATGACTGAAAAGGTGATGTGTGGTTAATGTCTGACTTTCAGTGAGACTCTTACATTTTATACAAACCAGAATAGAGGGGCATTCTTTTATTTATTTAGTTTTGTTAATCCTCTAATGTGCAGAGCTCTCCCTTGTAGAGTGCCGGACATAAAATTATGCAGATTCTATGAACAGAAATCTCTTCCGGCTTATCTGTACGCAGTTGAGATAAAGAATGTGAAATCTTACGGAGCTGTAGTTAGGAGAAGTCTTGCAACTTTGGGTCAGAATTTCACTCTAAATGTTGATAGGCAGATTTAAAAGTCAGTCAGTGTAGAACAGCATAGGCTTTCCTCTTACAGCAGGTAAAACTAGTCTCTGTAATGATATGTAATAGTAGAAGATAAAATAGATGGTAAAATGTGATTTATTTCCTTGTTTCCCTTTAGGAACAACAGGAGCAAAAAAGGTAGCCATTTGCTTCAGAACTGAATGTTAAGATTATATCCAAGTGGGAAACTCCTTGCTATTTACAACCATCAAAATATATCCACAGCTATCTCACTGGAACAAAAGAAACTGTAACAAATAATTAGAAAGCTCAATTAGTGATTAAAAGATAGTTGAAACTGTCTTTCTCAAATATGGTGCTTTTGTTTTACAAAAGATTGTCTAATCAGTAGATAAACTGACTCTGAATTCTGAAGTTAGGAAGATAGAAATCTAAAAATTCAGTGAAGTTGATTGGCCAAAGACCTTGAAAATCTGTGACTGTATACTTCTAATTTCAGTGAATCACTATCACAGCCAGCTGATGGTCTGCATTTATGTATACACTATCACAGTAATATCAGAATTAATTGCAAAATTTGACTTCTGTGATGCTAGGTGGTGTGGTTTTGTTACCCTGGCAAACTGGAGAGTCCCACAGATCCTCAAAGCATTGACATAATTAACAACCACTAAATATTTTGTAACACTTGAAATGGTTGCCACAGACTGCAAATATTTGTTGGGTTTATTTTTTTTTTCCTTTGTAGCCTAGCCACATATTTGTTTTGTGCACAGTTTCTTGATCAAGATTCATACATTACTGTGCCAAATGTATAGAGTAAAACATGACTTTTCCTGCCCTACAGGATCTCCAATATGATATCTCTAGCCAGCAGAAAGCCCCCACATGGAGCATCATTAGCTAGAAATGACTCACTAGTGGTTCCACTTTATTTCTTTTGAGGCTTGAATCAGCATATGTATCAAGGTCATCCAGTTTGCTCCACTACAATAAAATCTGAATTAGACAGTGTTCTTGTCCAAGATGTTTCCCAAAAGCTTGGATGAAAGGAATCATTGACAAATATCTGGCTTCCAAGCGATATTTAGCAGAGAAATGATCCTCAAGTGCTGGTCATATAAAAATGTCTTATCAAAACTTGAAAGGAGTGGAAAAGATACAAGCAACAGTTCAAGATGAAGAGACAGTCCACACAGAAGAGCTCAAAAAGCTCATCTTTCACTTTCATAAACAACTTAGCTTTTTATGAAGTCTGTAGCTTAGTAAGAAGCTGTTGTCTAATAAATACAGATCTGCTGTTTCTAAGGGGAGATCATGAGGTCCCTTCCAACCTTAAGCATTCTATGATTCGATGTCTGTGGTATTTCTTAGACCTGCGTTATGTCCCTTGAGGTCTTGCCCTAAGTTTAGATTTTCTGAAAAAAAATAAGCAAAACACAAAAACAGCTTCCTGAAGTACCAGCTTATCTATAGGGATAACTCTGGAGGCCTTCTCATGCCTTGAAGGCCTGTAAAAAGCATGAACTATAAAGCTGACCATTATTCCAGGCCTTGTTGCTTGGCTATTTTACAGTCCTCTTGGTAAATGCAGTTTTTTGAAAAATACTGCCTAAGTTAGGAGTTATAATGAGGATACTTATTTAAAGGAAGCCACAAGAGCTTTGCATGTGTGAGGTCCCGGAAAGTATGTGGTTGTTGACCACAAGTGTTATTTTGAAGGCATAATTTTCTTAGTAAAAACTAATTATTTGCCTGGCGTAAAGACCGTGAATGATTTGTAGTAGTGCAGACAAAATCCTCTAGAGCTACTTCTGGATGAGAAGTTGCTGATGCTTATCAGAAAATACCTTGCTTCACTGCTGTTTCACTTGAGCCAAAGCCAGTTGTTTTTCCACACTCTATGGCTATGGGGGAGCACATGTGTGATACCACTTGGGAACTCTTTTGCCAGATTGCTACTGGATTATTCAGAAAAAATACAAACAGAAGTATGGAGAGGTTCATTTTTAGGGATATGAAATGAATGTAAATCTGCATTTAGGGACAGGATAATGTCTGAGAAATTTGAAGAGCGTAACAAAAACCAGTGTACATAAACCCTTTATGATGGTGCACAGGGGAGTAGCTATTACCAGTGAAATGGAGGAAACTCAGGAAGCTTTTCTTAGTCTGCTTTTCAAGTAAAGGATTTCTGTGCAAGATTTTCGTAGAGATAATTCCAGAAATTGCTGCCTTTTCAGTACCGAACTCCAGACTCCTCACCTGTATTAAAGAATGTCTTTAGGGGACCACTGAAGAGAAGGTAGAATGATGGTTGGTGAATTAGGAATAAGTCCTGCAGAAGTTTCTCATGTGTGTTCAGGGACAGAGATTCTGCTGAAGATGACTAAAAACTATGTGGTTGGATACAAAAAGAGCTATGTTCACTTAGTTAGTGTCTCTGTATGGATGGTCAAATGGGAAAAAGTAAGGTAGAGATGGCTAATGACTTAAGACTATGGGAAAATCTGCAGGACTTCCAACTGCACCCTTAAAGAAATTATCATTTCTGTTTTACAAATGAGACTAGAGCAGAGATGAAATGATACACAAAAAATTGAGTCCAGTCAATGGTATATTGGGATAAGTATCAGCCTGTTATTCATCTCTTACCAGGGGGCACTGAGGATTGATTCTGTGGGGGCAGAGGTGCTGAGGTAGTACAGTGAAGGAGACAGAATTCAATGAAAATATCTGTGAGTGTAGTCTTGTCAGATAACCTTAATGTCAACATCAGTACTATAGCAAGATTAAACTCCTTTTGGAAATGAAAAATGTTAGAATCACTGTTCTTTTTCTCCAGATGTGTTTTAATTTCAATGGTGTAAGCAGCTCAAGGAGTTACTGTCTTTAGAGATCTGCTGGCTGTGTTAAAACTCCTGGAACTGGTGCCAAAGAGCCATGAGCAATAGGAAGCAGGAAGGGGAGATCCTGTTTTAAGTTGATGTAGTTATTGAATGATGTCATGGTTAAAACCGTTCTCAGTAGAGGCGCGTGGAAGTGAGAGAAACATATCAGCAGTGTGTAGGCCAGTACATAAAAACAGCTGTTAAGCTATATCGTGTTGAAATGGCCTCTTAGTACTTGTGATATAAGAGTACATACAATCCTGCCCAAAGGCAGAGTTCAGAGGAAAATATCTGCACCGCACCGAGTAAGGCTGGCAAACAATAAAAAGAACTAAGAAGAAACCATGTTCTACTTGCTGTTCTATTATCTTTGTTAGCAGATGTGAATGTTCAACAGACACTTCTAAGAATATTTTTTTAAACAAAGAGTTGTTGCAGTGCTAGTGCTTCTCCTGGTTCAGCCTCTTGGCATTTTCTGTGCAGTGAATTTATATACATTAAAAACTGCATAGCGTGATGTCTGTTTGATCTGGTCTACAGCTTTTGCCTTCCTCTGATATGATTTTTTTTTTTTGTCCTGTGAGTTTTGATCATGTTTTGCTTTACAGCTAAACCATCCATTGGACTAAATTCAGTTGTATTTATCAAACACCCTTGCATTGTCCGTTGTACCTCTTGGTCTTGACCTGTGATGTGACTTTTTGGTCTGGTACTTCTGTGCAGTTGCTGGCACTCAGTGCTGAGACTGGCTTTGCCACCGAGTAACAGCTGTGATGAAAATAAACTGATGTTCACAGTTTTGGGTAGCTGTCCTCTTGTGGAAAATAACATTTCTGGGAGGCAGAGGTGGGAGAGGAATGGAACATTTCATCCTTTTTACTGGAAACATCTACAGTGCTTCATCTCCTTCATTCTTAACTCCTAATGTCTCAGCACAAACATATTGTTTGTTCCTGCCCCTGATGCTCATACTCTTTAGAAACATCTCAAATATCAATTGGCAGAGCTGGCATAGATCACTTTGATAGTGATAGCACAGACTGATGTGGAATGGCTCTGAAAAGGTGAGTGGGACCGTGAGAAAATGTTTTGGTTGCACTGGATGGTTTAGAGCACAGAGTTTAACTTCCCAATTTTCAGACTGTCAATTTTAATGCTGATTGTGTCTTCTTTTGAGATTGCAGGTAAACTGGATCCTAGCTCTTTGCTATATTATTTTTTCCAAACATGGTCAGGAGTTTACTATGCTGAAAGCTGCCAAAAAATTCAGGGAAGCCACCACCTCTTAGCTCTGGTTTTGGGTCTATCAGCCTTTTTCTCCTTGGTATTCAGCACTGCCGTGGGAACAGCGTCCCTGCTGCTGGAGCTGCCTGGGCTGGGACCTGCTGAAGGTGGGTAGACACTGCAGCTCTGCCCACTGGTGACCCCTTGGTAGGCAGAGGCCCTTCAACAGCAGACTCCTCCTACTCAGTGTAGATTTTAACCACTTCAGGAGTTGTAACTTGATTCTTTATGCTTTGGCAAGATATATGTTAAAGTAACAATCTCAGCATGAAGCTTTCACATGGCCAGCGAAACCTGGATTTAATTCCTTCTGCTGTTGAAGTGTTGCCTTGTCAGCAGTTTTGCCATGGAAATGCACACAAGAATCCTGTGTTGATGATTTATTTTGCAGTCTTGTGTAATTCATGGTAGAGGGAGCTTGGTGGGAGGAATTGCATTCTTTTAGCTATAAAATTCCATCAAAGTTAACCTGTGGAGACTATTTATAAGTAATAGTAGAGTAATTCATGTATGGATTGACATATTGACATGCTGAGCTTGTTTCACATTTAATTTTTTGATACTGGCTAATGTCAGCTGTTTTAAGCAACAGACACATGTGTAGAGAAATGGACATCTGTGGAGTAATTTGAGGTTATTCCAAACTCCAGTGCTCCTGGTTGGTTTTTGAATTGTTCTATGAGAAGATTACACTCCTTACAAAAAATACTGATAAATGGAGAAATGCTGCTTGTATCTACAAATATTCTTTATCCATGAATGTCGAGCCCTTTCTTTGAAACTTTGAATGAGATGCATAGAGGATTTTTGCATGGGAGAGGGACTGGGATGTATAAGTCTTTGGATGAAGATTTGAAGGTGTGGAAACTGAATTTTGATTAAAGTCTACATTTTCTATTGTGTTGCATGACATTCTGTTCCAGAATTATGAGGTTTCAGTTCTTCTTTTACTAATGTTAATCCCCAGTGCATGTCATTTTCTTAAAAATACACTAAATCACTGTAACAGGATATTTTCATTCAGTGAGGAAAGAAACTAAATGTAGCTACTAGCTAAAAGTCATTGAAACTCTATTGAAAGTACTATGTTTCTATGGATTGTGCCTTGTTACTGTAGCCTCTGAAGATCTCTCAACTCTTAATTTTACAGGTAGGCTAATGAAGCACAGCTGCAAAACCATTAATTGATCACTATCAATAGAAGTGGGGAGAGGAATGTGATTATGAAGAATACAGCCTACCTTTGGTCTGCTTTGACCCACATCTTGCCAGCAACTCTATTTCTCACTTTTCCATGTGAGAAATGGAAAACTTTTCCCTTGTTTTGTGTCTACAACTGTTGCCTGTAGAGGTATGTTGCAAACCAAATAATGGTTTCAGTGTTAACATAGTCCAACTTCATAGGGTCAACTTGAATTACAAAGCTGGAAGCAAAAGCTCTTGTTCATGTAGGCTGGCAAATGGGAAGGGAAATGAAATTTGCTTTTAATTCCTTGTGATTTTAAATATCTTGCTTTCATATATGCAGATAAGGTTAGGCAGCTGAGTGGAGCACTGGCATGGGAATTTGCCAGGTAAGCAGAGCTATGTCTGCATTGCTGATGCCAAGGAAGCCGTCTGGAATGTATTGGGCAGGGGCTGGAAATACAGGAATCCATTTTGCTTTTCAGTAACTTCTGTGCACCAGCGTGAGTGGGTGGGGGGAAAATGCTGACCAAACATATCTTTTTGGGAGAGTCAGTTGAAACCAGTGGCATTATGCACAGCATGAACTTGAAACAAATATAATATTTGAATTGTCATTGCTTAGCATTAGAACTTTTCAAGTAAATATTAACGAGACAACCCAATTCTCCCTTATGGCAGGCAAGTATTATTTATCTTCGTTGCACTCATGGGAAAATTAAAATTTCAAGGGCTTTAACTTCAATAATCTGGATGCTAATTCTGTTTTTGTGGCATTATTCCTTGCTGCTGATGTAGGTGAAATTTGAAAGCAGCTTTTCCTGACAGCCACAGAATTGGGACAGCTTACACAAGCATACAAACCTTCAGAAGACAATGAGGTGGTACCTGATGATATTAGCAAATGTGCTCAAATTTCAGTTAGAAATAAGGAGTCTTATTCATGATTTCTGCGGTTATTCCACTGATGCAACCTCTGCTGCCTCTGTGATTACTGTTTGCTGGCTTCAAAAGTTAGCTTCTGTCAGCAAATAAAGTTAGGCTCTAAATGGGAGTTTTTTAATACATTTGAAGCCTGCTGGAATTTGCATTAGATTCTTTTTTAGTTGCATCAGTTGGGACTCTATTGTGATTGCTTGACACATACCATTTACTAATGCTGAATGGAATACTAATGGAGAAAGGTTTTAATAGAGATGTCAGCTATTTGGAGGACAGCATTTGACAAATGCTGGCAAGTACTTTACAATGATTATTTTATATGAAGCTTTTCATGCAGACAAATCCCAAGGTGCTCTACGTTAATCTTTTGCAGGGAATGAGAGAGGGAGCTGTGATCGTTTTTGCTTTTAATCAATGGATATATTTTGAAGCTCTGCCTGTCATGATAGAAGTCCACTTATGATGAGTGCCAGAAAAAAGAAAAGCTCACCTGCTGTGTGCAGTGTATTACAGAGCAATCACTTATTCCTTAATGCAGCTGGTTATGTTGGGGTCCTTTGGCTCTGGCATGGATTGATATACTTCTGATCAGAAGGTAGGGGCTAGGTGCATTTCCTTCAGAAGGCATTAAAGGAAATGACATGTAAAATAGAACACACACTCTTAAATACAGAATGCATCAAGCACTGAAATCAGTTTAACAAACACCTGAATGGACCCTACTCTAAAAATAAAACAGAAAAATGCTATCTCTTGCTTCCCTCTTAGGAATTCAAATGTTATTTCTACTGAGAAACTTGCTTAGAGCCTTGTAATATTTTTGCCATTCAAAAACAAAATAAATGTGCAGGTTTTCCCTACACAGCTGTGACTTGACCCTTAAAGACTCCAGGTAACCCAGAGGGAACAGTGGCCTTGGCTGAATTACCGTGTTGCTGAGTGCCTCTCTGAACTTGGTTCCACAGTTCTAAAAAACCTAAGGAACCCAACCTGTGGATTTCAATGAGGAAAAAAAGATGCTTACATGCTTCAGGATCTAGCTGGTGTATCTTTGGAGCATCATGCTGATGGAGCCATCAGTGAAGAAGACAGCATGGGGTCAGATGAAGTCCCTGCTGTGGTGGGAGAGAAGGAATAACCATATGATGTTTTTATACCTGTTTTGTTTCAATCTGTTCATTTGTCAACTAAGGTTTATTTTTGCAAATGCTTGATGTTTTCTTTACTAGTCTTAGTATGTCCTAGGAATCTAGCAGAAGTGGGTACAGCAGACTAGCTTAAAGTGGAAACTAGTGTGTTAAATTAGTATTTTTCCTTCCAACCTCAAATCATGTAAACCAAATGTTTATTACCTTCAGCAGGAAATAATTATTTCTCTGCCCTTTGTGGGATAAAAAAGGGTTAACACAATGATTGAGGTTTTGTTTAGCATCACTTAAATGGTTATGTGTTAGAAATTTTATTCTGAGGTGTCATTCATCTAGCATGTTATACAGGGTTGTATCTGTGTCAGCTTCAGGTGGAGGATAATTATTTATCAAAAAAACCCTTCACGGTGTTCTTTCATTCTTGACAGCAGGGATAGTCAAAGCTTAACATCTTCTGCACCTTGCCAGTTGAATATGTTGTAGACAAGGTTGCGTAGAGTCTGTACCAAGGATATGGATCTAAAAATCCCTGTCCATGACGTGATGAAGCTCCTGTTCTCCAAAGCTGGTCGCAATCACTGATAACTACCACATTTAAAAGTAAGCACAGTTATAATGCTAATAAGGACAGAATAAAGCTGTGTTCTCTATAGGCAAGGAAAAGGTCGAGCAAATCTTCTGCCATTAGCATTTGATCCTATAAATATTTATATGTTAGCCCTACTGGGAAGAACACAGTGCAGCTTTTTGAAATGTCATTATGCTAGAAAGATGCTATTTAAATTTTTGTTAATGCTGCATTGCAACTTGATCTTTTTATTTTACTGATTAAATTGACTTTTCTGTAAGAAAAATAAATTCAAGTCCTCTATCTCCCAGATGTCAAGATCTTACAACAGTATGCTGAAACCCCCCAACTAAATACTAGTGTATTAATGCTGTGGCTCCCTAAAGCCACACAACCCCAGTAGATTTTCAAGTAAAGATTTTTTCCAAGGTGTGCAAAATGATTTTTTCAACCATTTCAGCTTCTTACTTTAGGGCTGTCCGGTTCTAAAGACAACAGCCATCTTTTGACATACGTGGTGAGTTTCAAGTGGTCTGCTCAGATGAGGTAAACCAAAGTTGCTCACAAACTACTGATTCAAAAAAAGATTGTTCTCTAAGTGCTTCTTTGCTTTGTTTTAAAATGTAGTTTCAAATATAAAGGTATACATTCTGAAAGAAAAATTTACAAGGTGATGCTTAAGATTTTCATAATAAATGAATTTGAGATTTAAATTATAGTTTTGATCACTGGATAAAAAAAAATCTATACTGAAGAAAACTCTAGTTGAAGCCATTTCTTCATTCTTTTTTCTACTGTTTTTCCTCAGGAGTTCAGCAAATCAAATCAAAGTTTATTAAAGATAATTTATCAGGAAGTTGATTAATATTCTGTTCCTCTTCTTAGATTTCTGGTAATTCATTTATTAATTTCTTGCAGAAATACAGGGGATACATTTATGCTGAAGTAGCATAACAAAATACAAGTTGTTTCTGACAACTTTCTATTTTTGCATGGTCAAAAGGTCTCTTCCTCCTTTTCCTATGGCCATATTTGGCTTAGAGGCACATAATTGCTTTTTGTTTTTGCTGACTTGGGGATTTTCTTTAATATCCCATTTGACCCTGTTTACTCAAATGGGAAGTTCTCAAAAATGGCCCTTTACTGATTTTCTATGGACAATAGTTTCTGTGTGTTGGGAATCCTAGCTGAGGAGGCCTGGCTGTGTTTCTGACCTTCATCCACTTATGTAACTCTGAATCGCTGCCTCTATAGTGCTGAAGCAACAGGGCTTTTCTTATTCCATTGTTTGATTTTGGGAATGGAAGAATCAAAGACATTTCTTTTCTATGCAGAAAAACTTCCAACCAGTCTCACTTTCTCAGTGATTTTGCATGTAATAGAAGAAGCAAAAGTAAGTCTGATTTTTTTTTTTTTTTTTTTAATTTTTAACAGAACAGATAGGATAGCTCCTCAGTGGAGGAGCTCAGAGGGGCTTGACTATAATCTGGGAATACAGTCATGGTCAAAATGTTAAAATTATCAGGAATCACTGTCATTACAAATGAAGGACAAAGAAAAGGGATTTTCTAAGGAATTACAGAATGTAGCTGGAGGTAGAGCCATCTTAAGAATGACTCTGACATACGGGCAGAGTCTACAGAGTGAAAAGAAGTTGCTCTCAAGGTCAAGTAACAAAACAATAGAAAGCTTGAAAGAAAAGGTAGGAATAAAAGTAAAAATGAGAACAAACTGGGAACTAGACAATGAAAATATGGAATAAAATATGTACATTATCCGCAAAAGAAATCATTGTGATTTAAAGATATGCTAATATAACATTGGATCTAATGAAGACAGTCTAGCATACTATTCTGCCTATAGTCTAGTATAATGGGTTAAATAAAAATCATCTCCTCTTTCCATCAATCTCATTAATTTGTTGCTTTCAGGAAAATTGCTAGTTAAACTCTCCAGTTTAAGGGGGTTAACAGGAAAACTCAGAGCATGTAAAGAGCTATCTAGAGGGAAAATGTACCAAGCTATCATTGAAAGAGAACAAGTAGGCTGAGTGGAGGCTACTGCTCAAGTTTTGTCAAGGATGGATCTTTTAAAACCATTCTGTTAGTGATTCTAGCACAGAAAAAGCATAATTATGATTTATATTGATGCAACAAGGTCTGTAAGGCATCTTTCACACAGCAGACTTAAGACACTACTGGATATCTGGCAGAGACCTGGATATCTGTAAGAATAGAAGAGCTGTTAAAAGCAGACATCATAGCTTAATCATAGCTTAATGGTATTAATTAAGCATTATTGGATTTTAGTATATTGGATTTTGTTTTTGTTTTTCTGCCAGTGTTGTTATATTTTAAGACCAATTTTTTTGCCAGTGTGAGAACATTTTTTCTTAGTATAATTTCATTAGTATCTTCTGTTGGGAAGCGAAATGAGAACAATGCAATTACGATCTGACTAAGGAAAGCTCATATGCGGCTTGCCAGGCTTTGTAATCTCATTTACACCAGCACAAATACTTGAACTGTTTTTGTAGTTCAAAGATGCAGGAAAACTGTAGAGAAAGTCACAAAACCATCTATCTGGAGAGGGCATTCATTAAATATCCTCTTACCATTCAAGTTTCTCATACCTGTGGCTAGTCAACACAGATGCTGATCTGCAAATACTGTATAGCCCTGTGATTAGTGTATCTTAATTATGAGAAAGCATCCCACTGCTCCTTCAGGCATTAGAGATATCTAACCCTTTTATAAAGATGGTGCTTTCTTTCTGTTCACTTACAGGTTGTGATTTAGAGGGGTGTGCAAAGGAAAGGGCAAAGCACATAATTTAAGACATCAAAAAATTAGTAACCATTTGGGTGTCTAAGATCAGTTTGCAGATTCAGCTACTTCTAAAGATGCTATGCTCAATAATTAGCCTGAAAATACTTCAGGAAGTGGAAGCTGAAGGGCTCCTATTTATCTTGTTTCTGTAACCCACTCTAGTATACTCCATGGTGCTACCCATGTAAGAGCTGCCTGAGGTTCTTGGTGCTTCTGCTTATCCTCAGCAAATTCCCCTCTCTCCAGTTTTTCACTCTCCTGGGGATTCTGTTGCTTGAAGCTTCATATTGAGAAGTCTTGTTCAAGTTTTTGATGCAACTCAGCTGATTTATTTTTGTTCTTTCACTTGTTTTTTCTATCCCTTTTAAACCCAATTAGGAGGATTAATCCTTCTCAGTGATAGAGCCTGCCTTGCCTTTTGATTGTGTGCTTAGACTGAGACTTGCTAGTGGAGAGGCAAGGTGTTATGTGACAAGTAACTTAATCCATTCATGCCTTTCTTCATCTATACCCTCTAGATAACGGCGCCTTTTTCCCCTTCTTTTTTTGTCTACCTTTCTACTTAGACTGGATGCTCCTGCAGAGAGGTGACCACTTCCAGTATGTTCAAAGCTTTTGGGTTGGAGCTCCCATTTAACATATCCAGGCTACTGTTTTTGCAGGCAATGTTTAAAACTGCCATCTCCTTGTTTCCTTCAGTTCAGTTGATCCTCTTCCCTTTGTGTCTTGTGCATGGAAGCAGCTGTGTCTCCCCACCTGTTGTGCCTGACAAAGTTAAAGTACTCTCAGCATGCTGTAAGCCATTCCTCCAGGATGAGTGTTAACCTCAGCCTTGTTGGGTTTAACAGTTGTCATACCTTCTTTTTACAATATTGTTTTCACTTACAGGAAAGTACCCTTTTTCAATTTCATTAGTTTCTTCATGTTTTGGGGAGTCTTATCTTCGTCTGAAATGGGAGTCAATTGTTTTCACAATCTTTTCCATGGCAAAAGGCATTAAATCCAGGAAGTTCTGCCTGCATTTGCAATGCAGAAGCTGCGAAGCTCAATAGACTATCCAGCACTGCAGGAATTTCACACAGTGCTCATGCTTGGGGATTATGCTGGAAACACCATATGCTTAAAGTAAAGGGTGTCTGGGAGTACATTAAACTTCTTAAAAGAGCCGTGGAGGTCCATTTTCCATTACAGCCCAGACGTGACAGGAACAGATTATACAAGGCCTAATTACCTTCCTTAAGCCTCAGCAAGACCTGTACCGCTGCCCTGTGGCAGTGAGCTTTCTCTTTTGCAGACTCAATGGGTTATTGTGCTCTCCCTCCAGCTGCTTGCCATGCTGCAGAAGTGCCGCCCTCCAGGCGGGGAGCTGCCACTTGATGACTGACACTTATTGCTGCAGACGGACAAGGGCTTAACTTCTCTCTCCCTTGGGAAAGGGGATGTTTGTGAAAAAATGCAGGCCAAACTCCTGTCTGTCACTGAAAGATGAACTGATCTTTCCCCTCGGCATTTTGTGAAGCTGCAGGCTGCGGCTCAGTGCCCCTGTCCTCTTGCCACCCAAAGACAGGCATGACGGGGCCTACGGAGCTTGCTTTGGTGAGTGACCTTCCATCACTGGCACTGATTGCTCTGGGTCTTGCAGTGCTGCTCCAGGCTGCTCTGTGAGGCTGTTTCACTCTGCTCTTGTGATACGGAGCTAATGGGGTTTGTGCCCCACAATAGCCCAGGGACAAGGCCATGTTCTTCAGAAAGCCTGCAGCTCCTGGAAAGGAATTCAGTTCAGTTCTTGGCTACTTGATGCTCTCCTCACTGCTCAAGTTTTCAGAGCTATGAACTAAGTAATTGAATAAAGCTTTTTTTTAAAAAAAAAAAAAAAAAAAAAGAGAGAGAGAGAGAGAAAAAAGATGATGACTCTTACTGTCTTACTGTTTGGTTATGTTTTGTCTATTTTTTCGAGCAGGCCCTCAGGCTTCCAATCTAAAATCTGTTAGTTAGTGGTGTTCAATGCATATCAGTTTAATGCAACATAGGATAGCAGGCTATGAATTTCTTTTTTTTTTAAGCTTTACTTTGCATGACACTTTATCTTCAGTTAATTTGATTTTAAAATGGTACTGACAAAATAAGGCTTTGTCTGAAGCTAATGATGTTCAGGGCAGAGGACACATGTTCCCGTGAGTTCTTCTGATCTTATTTTCCCATAGGAAATATGACATGTCCTCTCCACCCCCCAAGATGCCAAGATGGCAGAAGCAAGATCTTACTTATAAGGTCCTGCTATGGATGGCACATGTGACATTTCCTAATGGTCCTTTGCTTAATGTTAGCTTTTTTCTTACCCAGAACTTGAACTTGATTTAAAATCAAACTGAAAACATTCTTTTATGAAGACAAAGCATAAAGTCAATGTTATCTGAAAATTTTCAGCTCTTCAATGGAGCTCTTCAGCTCTTCAAAACTTCAATGGAAGTTTTACATTTTCTGAGCAAAGCAGAAACTTCCCAGAAAGCTGTTTAAGGAAAACAGGACATTTTGTACTTTTGTTGCTGTTCATAAAATGTTCCTGCTACATTTTCAAGGCAGGAGTTCTCAAATCCCTATTTCTGTGCCTTCAAAAGGATAATTATTTCTTATTTTATGTGCCTACAACCTAGGACCAAACCTTTCAGCAAAACCTTTCAAACTGACTCACAACCCTCAGTTAACATCAAATTAATGATCCCTCTACAATTCCTCTGCCATGAGGAAACCTCATGATAAAAGCAGTTTCCTGCTCCACCCTCTGTCACCTGCTAAATATATTAGTCCCTCACTTGCTCAAAATAAGTTTTAGTGAGTGGAGGTTTTCTAAAGTCAGTAAAAATGCAAGTGAGTGTGTGGAATTATGGAATAGTATGGATTTATGTGCTCATACATATATCAGGTTCCTCACAAGTGTAGTTTAGAGTGCAGTTGTACAAGGAATTGCATTGGTGCAGCTGAGGATCCTAAGCTATGCCAGAACACTAGGAACAATCTGAGGTAGGAGATTAGGAATCTTGAAATGGATTTGCGGTTAGAGAAATTGGATGCAGGGCTGTTGTCAAAGATTTCCTTCTGCTGATGAAAATAAGATGGCCTACGACAAAACATTTTGTTAGAACAAAATTAAATATAATCAGTGTACATTTTCTGGAGCTCTGCTGGAGCAGAGACATCGCAGACTGTTTCCTGCTGGGAGAATCTTAAAGATCTGTTTCAGTTCCCAGTGAGGGAAGAAAGGCCCTGGGAAAATGTAGTCCATGTGGATCTTATACTGAGATTTATTTTTGCAAAATGGGAGAATCTGTGCAGTGTTTCTCATCGGGTTTCGCAGCAAATTTGGGGCTAGAATGCTTTTTCAGACCTAACCCTTAAGTGCTTTACAGGCACATTTTCCTATGTCTGGGGCAAAACTTTATAAAGAGCTTATCTCCTGTTAGTAATAATGTGCTTATGCGGGGCACTCCTCATCTAACCACACTTTGCATAGAAGACACTGACACCCTCAGGCTCAGTGATTTGTCTGTTGTCACTCAGCAGGATTTCTAGAAATCTGGAAGTACACTGTGAAGGGAATTTCCACACCTTGATAGATGGGAATGTAAGATAAAATGAGAAGAATTGGGGCATCTTGTTTCTTGAATGATTTTTGACCTCAGCTGTAAGTGGAGGTTCAGGCCACTCCTGCATTTGGATCCCAAATGTCTTCTTTGTGGTAATATTTTGATCACAGAGCTGCAGAAGATGGGCCTGTTTCCATGATATCGTCATCCAGTGTTAACGTTTCTGAACTCCTTTCAATTACTCATGGTCCATTTATTAGTAAGTTTTGGGTCTGTGCCACAAAATGGTTTTAAAATACCTTTTAGAGCAGTTTGATTGACTTTTTTATCCCAATTGGAGTGACTGAAGCTAAGAAGAATAAAGCCCTTTTATACAATACTTGGATTAGCCCAACTTGAAGATCTAATTACAAAGCAAAGGAAACAGCTTTTGCTGTTCCCAGAGTACAGATGTCATCTTTGTAAGTACCACATGTTCAAGCTGACATCAATTTTTGTAAAAGTGCTGCAAGGTTTAGTAGAATGAGGAAGTTTCTGCCGTTTCTGTGCCGCTTCAGGGGAGCGGGAGGGCAAGGGCTGGTGAGTCCAGGAGATCCAGAAGAGTCCTGCGAGCTATGAACCAGGCCAGTGAGCTGCCCTGGAGGAAAGGGGATGGCAGCTGAAGTGACCTTGCCCAGCTCACAGGGGAGGATACTGAAAGGATGAGAGGAAAAATAGTAAGAGAACTGTGAGGATGTGGAGAACTGGGTTGGAAGAAGAAATAAGGCAGTCGGATGAGGAACAGGAGAGATTAAACCAATGCGTTGTCTGAATAATTGTTTGACTGTTCTTGTCCCACATGAAAGATACCTAGTTGAATTATATTTTAGTTTTTCATTTTTTTCTGTAATGAAAACATTCCTTAAACTCCTTTGACCCTCTGTAAATACTTTGTGCTTGGTGGATAGGAGATGAGTGACCAGAAGCCATGGATGGGCTTGGAGTAGGCCGTGGGGAGCAGCAGGCAGAGGAAGACAACTTTGTGTTTCCCTGCATCTCCTCAACCAATAGTGATCTTATCCTTGAAATCCTTCTTTCAGCTGTTGTTTCATCTCTTCACTCTGAATTATCTGGTAGGATTCATTTTAATTTTTTTAAAGTCCTTACACAGGATCAGAAAAAAAATGAAGAAAATGAAATAGCATGTCCTTTGATTATTCTTCCAGCAATAAACAGAAATTATTTCTGTGCTGAGAGTGGGAAGGGAGGGTCCCAGATGGGCTTGCATAGCTGGAAAGCCCCAAACCAGCGTGCTTATTGACCTAGTATAGGTATATTTGCTGTCGCTCCTTTTTATCAGGAATTTGAGACTTTGAATATTGAAAATGTGGTAGCAAAGCTCCGCTTGTTTTGTGTACTGTAAGAAAGTGTAGGATTTAGGGATCCTAATTTCCTTTGCTAATCCCTAGTGATTAAATTCCAGATATCAAAATAGCAGGTGTAACCTTTTTTTTAACTTGACTTTAGTTAATATAAATAAGAAGTTTCTACATCCTGACATATGCTATTCTTAGCTGATTTAAGGCTCTGAAAGTCTTGCCTGTTTGCCTATTGCAGCTTTCATACAATAAGAGGTATGAAGATGTGGATACAGAACGGAAAATATCACAATGCGGAATTGGACTGTTCACAGACATGCAATTTAGTCTCATCTACTATGCAAAATATTAGCTGAAAAATATTTTTGCAAATGAAATATCATGATGGCTAACTATTTGGAGTTTCCCTCGAGCCAACTATTTTGAGCTCTTCCATTACCAGTTCTTAATGGCTGTCCAGGAACCAAATTTCATAAGAAATTATTTCAAATGCGGTCCTATTGTATTATGTATTGTATTCCTAGGTGGAAACAAATTCCAAATGACCCTGGAATTTAATCAGTTTTGAAGGGTATAGCTGAAATGGTATGCTCAGAGCCAGCTAGGAGACACCCATTTGTCAGCTTCTGACTTTACCCAAATCAGCATGTTTGAACATGGAGGAGAAGGGGGATGGACTCTGCTAAAGAACAGAGGCTGTATTTCTGGGCAGAGACTTGTTCCTAGGGTTCCAGGTGTCTTGAGACCTTGTAATGCTCCCATGCATCTCTCGAGTGGTGTAAAAAGCCATCACCCACAGACCCAAATGTAAAGCTTGCCACGGGTGGGTTGGTGGAAACATGGATGTCTGATTTAGGTATGTGATCTCTTGGAGGGATCCTCAAAAGAGACAGTTTTTCAGTGTTCAAACTACTGCTGCTTGAAGTAAATTCTATTGCAGTGACTTTGCCAGCCCTGCTCTGGGTTTTCTCTACAGGCAGACTTGTGCTCTGTTGTTAAGCCATTAAACAACCCTTGCTCAACTCCCTCGTGGCTGTGGCTGACCTCAGTAAATTACTGATGCTGGGTATGACCATGGATGGTTACAGTGCTGCTCTGTTGGATATTATAGTGTTTTCTGTGCATACTTTGGCTTAATTTGCAGTGGATCTCTTAAAGAAGATTTAATTTCTGCTGAATAGGAGGCATTCTTTCAAGGCCTTTTTCTACGTTAAAGTTATCTTGTGCTACGCTTAGCTTCTGCTGTTAGCACTAAATAATCATTTGATTTAAGAGGACTAGCTGTGCACCTCCAGCCCCTGATTGCTATCTGAGGGGAAATGCACGCATGTTGAATTTAGCCATGTCTTCTGGATAGTCTCAAATGATACATAGGTTTACACAGCCCTTAAAGGGAAAGACTGCAGGGCTGAGTGCCAGGGCCGTTTCCTCTTTTTCCACTGCCAGGTGAGATTTTGAAAGAGGAAAAAACAGATCTATGGAAATGCGGAGTCTGACTCTGTGCGTTTAAGCATATATGTGCTGGTTTAAGCCACCACGCATGAGTTGCCTGCACCTAGAAGCTAAGCAACGTGTTAATGGGGTGTCAATCCGGGGCTTTGGGATCGTGTAAAAGTGCCGGTGTGGCTGCTGGCCTCCAGTAGGCTCTGGTCTAGGCTGCAGGGTGGGCAGAGGTGCAGCTGCTTGCGGGGAGCGTTTGGGGATCCTTCAGCAGGAGCAAGTGACACGGGGATGGTGGCTGATCCTGGAGCGATGCTGAGAGTCGCAGAGTCATTTTGACCCGCTTTGATCTGCTGTCCCTTGCCAAAGGAGAACTCTAGGATCGCTGCTGAAGCCCTAGCAGAAGAGGCCAAGGGGAATACTTGGGCTGTGCGCTGACTGCTACTACTGGGAGTAAAACAGGAAAGATAAAGTGAACCTCAAGTACGGCCATCCATTAGTGCCGGCGTGTCACAATCTTGGCTTAGGTATTCAGCTCAAGCTCTAGCAGCCTGTGTGTTTTGGCTCCGTGTGTTTTTGCCCTCCTAGGGAATGGTTTTGCTGGTGTTTTTTCCAAAAAGCTGGCTCCGAGAACTGACTGCTTTTAAATATGAAAACAGGAACATGAGTGGGTAATACCCAGTGCCCTAAAGAAAATGGATACTTCTCCTTCAGCTCTGTACTTCAGCCTGTGACCCTGTCTGAAGGACTTTGGCTCCCTTATTGGCAGCTCGGTCACAGATGCGCCTGATAAATGCCCCTGGTGTTAATACTTGGCTGACAAGACCATATTAACTTTTATCCTTCTTGGTGAGCCTTATAAATGGTAGGTTTCTGTTTTCAATTCAAATGAGAATTTTTTTTTTTGATTCCTCACATATACTTTTAACCTCAAAAACACTTGGCTTGGAAAAAGACTCTGAAAATAGCAAATCTGCATAAGCAAAATATTTTGCAAATGAGATAGTGCAAGTGCACAGCGTCCCAGCAGCAGTGCTCACGGAGGGAGAACAGCAGCAGTCACCTCCCAGGAATGAACGCATTAATCCCAGGAGCCCAAAACAAAGAGGAGACATTGAAGCAGACACCTAAACAGTGATTCATTGCACAATTTGTCTCAATTAATGTATTGAGACAATGGACTGATTATCTCACTAACATCAGATTGGTATACCCAACAGTATGTGCAGAGGAGGAATAAGCCTCCCTCATGGAATAGTATATAATGTCTTCCTTAGTCAGTAGTTGACTCATGAAAGGAATAAATCCTCAAGAGGGGAAAGTGGTTAATTGTTCAGAGCAAAGGGAGCAAGAACTTAGGACTCCTTAGTCCAGCCTCTGCCTTTAGCATGATTCACTGGAGCCCCGAGCAAGATGTTTAAATGCTGTGTGCTTCTGTTTCATTGAAGTGAGAGAAATTGTTATTGGTTTCCCAAGCAGGGCTGTGCGAGTCTTTCTTGATTCAACACGGAGGACCTTGTAATCATTGCAGCATTGAACCTTTTGAGAAGGTTCCTCACAGCCCTGTTGCAAGGATCCAAAATTTCTGTAGAAGCAGCTTTCCAATGACACTTTCAGACTATAAAAAATTCTTAAGCTATCTATCAAACCTGGAAGTCAGTCTCCTTGCGTATTTTTTTTTTTCTTGTTAAAGGGATGGGGGGCTTTTCTTCTTTCTGCCTCCTAGTTTCCTTCCTCTTCTGTCTTGCCCTCCTTACACTGGAGATATTTCTCCTTTAGCTGAAAGTAATAGTTTGCTGTAGCCTAAAGAGTAGAGCATCTAGTTCTCCATAAAGGTATGGAGCACGCGCCAAGGGCATGTTTACCAGGATAGCACAGGCAGACTTTATTCACCCTGCTTATGGACATGACCTACGTTACCTACAAGGACACAGTTGGTAAATGTATGTGCAGATGACACTTTGATTAAATTCATAAAGTTCTGGACAAATGTTTGAAAGCAAACAGTAATCTGCCATCTTCTTTCTTGCAAAAGTTACAGAGTTGGCATATAGTCAATGGGCATAGAGACTTATCCCTGCTCTGCTACATGGTGGCCTGAGCTTGCTGCTTCTGCGAAGATGATTTTGTGCAGGAGCTGACGTGGGGCAGGTGGTATACACGAGCTTCCACTGCCTATGCATGAGCTGGCAGGGATGTGTGAGTTTCAAAGGGGAAAGATGGGTACAATAGAAGCCTGGAAATCTGCTGTTTTTTTTCAAAAAAAAAGCATCTGGAAATGTCTCTCCTTGGGCCTGATTATAAGCTAGGTTTCTGCCTCTCAAGAGACTTCTAATGAGCTGGAATAACTTTTGAGCCTTTCAGTAACTAATCTTAAGGGTAACTTCAATTTCATTTATTTCTGTGCTCACACATGAAAAAGCAAACGGATTGCAGTTTTCTAAAACTCATCAACATAATTATGGGAATCAAGCTTTTTTAATTTGCCTGCTCTGTGGTTTGAAGTTAGCCCCAGCTGGAGGTGACTAATATTTGAAAGCCAATACTTGTTTCCTCAAAACATAGAGGGGGGCTGGGGAAAGTATGGGGAGCTGGGGTAAAAGTAGTGAGCAACTTGTCCAAGTGGATTGCGTGGTGTTGTGGATCGGGTTTGTGAGTGTGACGTTTCTTCAGTATTGGCCTATTTCTGTTTTTTTTTGTGGCTTTATTGTCACAGGTTTGTCATTGCTACACATCTTGGGGAATTTCACCAGTAAGATTTAAGTTTTCTTCCGCTATGCATGCACGCACATGTAGGAGAAAGGGAGACTGCGACACCATATGGTCATCGACAAGACTCGTTTATTGAACATTCAGTGTGCACTCTTATACACAACTTAATTAGGTTCATGCATATTGCAAAGCTTGAGCTCAGGATAGGTTAGCTCTTATTTGCGTCAACGAAATTCTATGCAAGATTTCCCCGTACACGCGAGCGCTTCTTTACAATGATTGGTCAAGACCCCGCGTCCATGCGTCTAACTATACAGTGTGATAGGCTAACTAACAGAGGCTAACTAACAGTGCCCACGTGTCCTCACATTTAACGACCGTCCCCCTCTACTTGTTTGTCTCAACTCTTTGCCTCCTTATCTGACTCTCTGCAAGATCTCCTTATCTCTTAGTCAGCAGTCCTTCCACCCTTTCAGCTAGGCCTGGCGCCCTTCTGCCCTTTCATCTAGGTCTGGCGCCCTTCTGCCCTTATCTGGCTTGCTCACAGCATGACCACTGGCCTTCAGGAATCCCACACGCACATGTTATTTTATGATGAGTAAGTTTTATTTTCAATCTGAAAATTGGGCAGGAAGGGACAGGGAGATGAGTTATGTTTACAAATCTACTTGAAAATTTGTAGAAAGATTTTTGGATCGATCTGCTGACTTCTATGAATCTCCCCTATCTTGTTCTGTGCAGGAGGCATAATTGACTCAGTTGTAGACTATGATACTATTATTGATTTGGAACTGTACCTTGTTCCAAAAAAATTATCCTGTTGTTTCCTTGCCAAAAAGCTGTGTAGGTAAGGACTGCAGGGAAACTAATCTGTGTCGGGAATGACTAGCTCCACAGGGAATGGAAATGAAATAGGCTGCTGTGATGCTGTGCATTGCTCCATGCTGTGTGCTTGTGTGCTTCCATTGTGGCTTATTTTAGTTAATTTTTGAACATCATAATCTTTCTTTTCTTCCTAGGTAGGAATAAATTTCATTCCCTACTACACAAAACCAAGGCAGCAGAAGAAATGAAATGGAGATGTTAGCAGGTAATCCACAGGAATGGTCCACAGAAAGCTCCCATTTCCTGGATACTTGCCTGAAATGAAGGTGCTTTTTATTCAAGGTTATTTTTAAAAGAAATAAGGCAGTTTGAGCCTGTCTGCTTTTACCAGCTTGCATTGAAGGGGGTTCCTCTCTGTGTGGTCAGTCCTGAGCAGTGGGCCTTGCCCATGCAAGTAGGTAACGACCATCTTAGCTTAGGCAAAACCTCGAATTTCCCTTCTGACACCAATGTGACTGAAAAGTATGGGGCGGACAGAGTAAGCATGGAAGGCAATGAATTCCTGTAAGATGGTAATGTCTTTAACAGAGGAACGTTTCAGGAGGGAGCAGGATCATTGCAGATAGTTGATAGCTTTTGCAGGAGCTGGTGTTGTTAAAGCAAACACCTCACATTTCCTTGGAAAAGCAACTTCATGCTTAAAGCTGTGCTTTGTGTCAGGATTAATTATGGGTGCAGCAATGCTGAGCACTTCCAGAGACTCCTGTATAATTTTCCCGAGGAAAGGAGATTCCTTAATGTCCCAGATGTGTCAAGGGTAGGACAACCGAGATGCACTTGCTGTGAATGTCATTGTGGCAAATCCCCAGCATGGCAAAACTAAAGAGAGGGCCTCCAGTTCCTGAGTCACGGTCCATTGCCCTGGAAAACAGATGATGCTGTATTCCTGATGTCTCTGACCAAATTTATTAGCTCTTATGAGACAGTGTGAAGAAAAATAAATCATCATTTGTTTTACCTTCTAAAACTACATTGTCTCCTTAGCAGGACAAAATCTGAATTCTTAATATGTTTATATTTACTATCAAAACGTTAGCACTATCTACGTGTTTTTGGGAAACTCTTTTATGAGGATTTCTTTATTCTTGCTTAAAAAAATCATTAGTTTAAGAATTAAATATATATATATTTAAGTTAGTATGTTTGCTCAGGGCTCTCCTTGACTCCTTTACTTTTTTTGTTTTATATTAACAGTCTCTATTCAAGAAACAAATTCAGTGCTGGCTATACTTTTGTGCTGGTCTGTATTTGTATTAAGACTATTCAATGGGCATTATAAAACTTGATCTAAATGTAAATGCATGATTCTTGATAGAAACTTTCTGTTATTGCTTTGCGTCATCTTCTTTTGACTTACGACATGCTAGATTACCATCTCAAAAAGTGAAAAATTGCCCTTCTCTTTACATACAGCAAGAAGCTGTGTTTCCAGCTTATTTTTCCCATGTAGGTTTTCCAGTGTTCTGTGAAACGTCTTCAGGGCACGAGGATCCTCGCAATGGAAAGAACATTGTCTTGTTTGCCAGGTGTTTCTATAATATCCTGTTGCTGGGATTTTTGTACCTTCTGAGAAACATTTGGTGCTAGCTACCACTGGAGGCTGGATTCTCATCTAAAAGGGCAAAAAGTCAGCCAGTATCTCACTACATGCACATTTCTTCTTTAATCATCAAAAAATGTCACAGGGTTCTAGGTCAGCCGTAGTATTGAGGAGGAGTCATCATGCTTCCCTTTAAAGTAAGCATTTAAAAGCCTTAAAAGCTAGGTTTTATTAGGACATACAGTAATAAATTGAAACAAAGTAACTCTTTAAATGGAGGAAGTTCAAATTTCCTGTCTGACATTGATTAACAAAAGGCTCACAAACACATGTGATGACAGGGAGATCCCACCTTCCAGCATTATTCCTAGCTGAGCGTATTTTGGCAGCGAGCTGGGCTGCCCGAATGCAGCCGGGCCCTTCTGGGTTTCTTGGCACACATTCCTCGCCCTGAGGGGTGCTCGGGGTGCGGGTCCCTCTTGGAGGGAAGCTGGGTGCTGTGCTCCCATCTTTGCTCTGCCACCCAGAAGCTTTTTGCAGCTGGGCAGGAACGGCCTGTCCGCACTCTAGTGAGCTCATCCTGCCTGCCCTGCTTGGGTTGAATCCAGCAAGTGGAGAGTGGCTACCTGACGATGGCACCAAACACAGGAGCAAACTGGAAACCAGCCAGCTGAGCAACTTGACCATCACTTACTTGGGAGTAGAAGACCTCACGTGGTTGACTGCCCCCAGAGTTTTCTCAAATCTGCTCTTAAGCAATGTACAGACTTTTGGTTTTAGCATGAAAATTGCGTTTTCTTGCCTCTCTAATCAGAGACAAGAGGGTTGCAGCCAAGAGCCATCCATCTTCAAAGGCTGCCCCTCCATGCTTGGCTTGGTTGCTGTTTTGTGATTGTAATTGAGCAGCTGAGATGAGAATGGTGCCAAAGAAACATTTTTTTTTCCTTGTAATTTCTGTATGGACTGCATTCCCCTGTCCTCCCCTTGCACCAAAAAATAGCTGTCGTCGCCCTTTGCGAAAGGGTGGCTAAGCCCTTAGAAGGGCAGCAAGTGTCCCCATGTAGCTTTGCAGCGGAGGCCCTGGGAGAGTGAGCACAGTTGGCCAAGTAGAGTTGTGCTTTTGATTGTCCCTGAAGATTTGAAGAAGAAACAGCAGTGTTAGACATTAGTGAGATGTGGGAAGAGTAAATGCACTGCAAACCTGCCGGGGGATTTTGCAACTTGGTGTGCTAAAGCAGCGAATTTTCTAGATACATTTCTGGTGTGCTGCAGGCATGTAGGCGTAGGGCTTAGCAGTTCTTCTGATATGTACCAAAGCTGCATAAACCTTCTCATATAAAGCCTCTGCCTACAAATGTTTGCTGACATGGGTGTTCATGATAGCTTAGCTTTACTGTGTTTGCCTGTTCTAACTGTTCATCTGGTGAAGCCCAGAGGGTGAGTATGGATCTGTTTGTATTTTTAGCAGTTTGTTTTACAACACATGACTGTATGTTCAAGCATTCATTTCTTCTGCTGTAGTGCAAGCAAATGTAGTGCAGGCAAATGTAGTTTGACCTTGTGTGCATAAATCAGACTGTGTTTGGATGTGAAGCTTTCCTAGGGAGGCTCTCTACGTCCAGCAAGTGAAAAATAGTGTGGTTCCAAGTCACTTTGGTTCAGGAAAAAGTAAGAAAATGAAAAAAATCCAATCATGTCCTATGTTAGACCTTGTGGCTGGATGAACAGATGAGGCTCTTACCAGGCATTTACTTCTCTGCCAGTCAAGAGAAATGATCAATATAAAATGGTGATTAAGAGTGCTAGAGTGCCAGGGCAAGACGCTCTACTATTTTTGTTTGTTTGTTTCTTGTTGTGGTCTTCATTTTGGGGTAGTACGCTGCCTTTTGCAAAGATGGCAATCCATTTTATGTGATACTACTTGAAAAATAAGATTTAGTTCATGCTAAGTTGCTAAAATAAAAAAAAATGAAATCATAAAATGGAGCTTTTCGTAGTCTTCCAATATAAAATTGGCAGCAACTGCTTTTTGAACTCTTGAAACTAATTTTTCAAAGAGCTGAGTTTTGCCTGACAGTCTGACCTGAAGCATCAGGGTGACGGTTGCCCTCCTTGTGCACGCACCCAAGAGACCTTTGCGGTAAGAAGAGCTCTAAATAGTGCATCTTCTCTGGATGCTTAAAACAGGAGGTGGGAAGAATGCACGTGAGAAGGTTAGCTGGCAATGGGAGGCAAACTAAGTAGGTCTAGTTTTGAAAATAAACAGGGTTGCTGTGGTTTAGCTCTACTACGTGGTTATTGGAAGCTGTCATATGTAAATCCCAGATAGATTGTATATTTTGTCTTTTTATGTGTGAGATATGTATTTTGGTGTAATTGATGCTAAAGCTGAGTGTGTCTCAAAGTCTGGCTTCATAAATACCTACATGGGAGCTGAGACTCTGACACCCTGACTGAGAGCTGGGCCCTGCGTGTCACTTGTAACTGCTTTTTGTCTTGGACTCCTAACAAAATAAGCCTTATGCAACCACTGTGGGTATGCGCCAGTTTACGTTCTGCCATCTCCAGCAACTTCTGTGCCAATTGAGAGGCTTCAGCAAAACCTGATCAGGATTTTACAGTCCTGCCTGCAGCCCCAAAGCCTCCTTGGCACACCAGCTACTGCTCAACAGTAGCTAGCTCATTTTTCCAACCACGTGTAGCTCCTGGACCGCCAGATGGCCGAGAGAGATGGTTTCAGGTTAAGCATAGCTCAAACTGTCGATTCTCCTGCTAGAGGAGTAGGCAATGGGCACTGGAGGGAGGGAGAGAATATGAAGAATTTGGGAGTGTGTGTCATGGTGACTGGGCACCTGAGGGAAGCAAGTGCAGTATTGCTGTGGACAAAGAATTGAGCTTGCAAAAGTGTTTCAGTATACCTTAATTTTTAAATATGTTAAGCACAAAGCTTAACTGCTTGGTAGACCAACATTGCCAGCTCTGATAGAATGAGAAATGGAGTTTTATCAAATGGCCTGGGAACAGGCTTGGAGAATTTGCTGCCTGCTCCATTTTCAGGCTGAAAAAACAGGAGAGAGAAGTTGGGCAAGCATTTGTGCTCAGGCTCTGAGTTGGGCTGCAGACACTCAGCACTCAAAGCTATGTGCTCAGTCTGATGCAGAGAGTTATTTTAATAAAAAGAAAAAAAAAAGAAAAAAGAAAGAAAAAAAAAAGGCTGAGCAGATGATTGCAAATTTTTGAAAATGTTGATGCCTGTAGGTTTCCAAAGCTCATCTTGAAAGTGGAGCAGTTTTGATTAAACTGTTATCTGGAAGAGCTCTCCCTCCCTAGCTGGAATCTCGTAAAAGTCAGAGGAAGGGAAGCATCTTATGCTGGCCAGCTGCAGATGGTTGGGGAAGTAGGTTTCTAGTCATCCTCCCTCTTTTTGTAGAGGAGCATATTAGTAAACCACAATGTTCCATTTAGGAGGGTGATCAGGTCATCGAAACCTGGATTTACTTCTATAAAAGAAGTGATACACTGTTGATGGGAAGAACTTGGCCAAACTCTTACTGTCTTGCTGGTTCCAAAGTTTACCTCAGAAGTGGTGCTTTGAGCAGGGCCTTGAAACTACTTTAGCACAATTAATGGGAGCATACTGGGGCTTTCAACTCTTGGGTTTTTTTATTCCTTTTTTTGAATAAAATGGTTTGATTTCACCTTGATGAGATATGGAGAAAAAATATATATCCCCTTGAAACCTTTTTGAGAGAAAATCAGGAAAAAAATCCTTTTCTAGACAACTGCTGTTATGAAATCACCTGTTATTGCTATAAGCTCCACTATGCTCCACAGCTCCCCTGTGATGTTCAGTGCATAGACTGCGGTGGTGATCCTCATCATGTTAATCTGTGATTTAGTTACTGTGATTTAGTTGTATCTCATATTTCACTTCTCTATTATAGGTTTGGGCTGGCCATCCAGTCATCTGGCCACGCAGTCCTGTGCCACATGCTCTTGGTGACCCTGTGCGTGCAGGGGGTTGGACTAGATGATCTCTAAAGGTCCCTTCCAACCTTAAGTGTTCTATGGTTCTATTGCATATTAAGAATTTAAAAGTGGATGGTTAGACATCAGTTACTCTTATTCTAATATCCTATTACACTCCCGGAAAAGTTTAAGTGGCAGAGAGATGCATGTCCAAACAGCAAAAAGAAGCCTGCCCTTATGCGGATGCAGCATTGACTGGTAAGCCTGCTGCTCTAATGTGTTAAGAATCTTTGTCTTGGCCTGACTTGAGAACTGAGGAGGACTGTGTCTAAGAAATTTGCCGTGACGTATTTTGCCACTGCAAATTGTTTTTATATGTCTCATGGAAGAATGGGCCAAGGCCATGCTTGTCATTGCTAGACTTGACCAGAACATTACAGAAAGTAATAATGGACTGATTTGCTGTAAATACTTGCAAGCTTTGAGGTATTTAGCAGAATACATTTTTTAATGTTGCAACAAAATTTTTGGATTTAGTGTAATTCTTATGAAATAGTAAAAATTCTCACGTATTCCACAGCTTACAGAAAAGAGGTCAGAAATCTTTTGCTCAGAATTTTACTCCTGGATTATAAATTCAAAAACAGCAAGCCAACAGCTAAAAAGCAAGCTGTAAGGAGAAGAATGTTCAGGAGGAACAGGCTACTTCTGAAAGCTGGAGCAACGTCAGCCCTGAGGCATGGTTTGAGGAGAAAAATGGTTTAATTTTGGACTTACTAGAACATGGATTCAATTAGAATGGAGACCGAGTGTGCTTTTCCACACAGGAATGTCGCACATACTGAGCTAACTAACCATGGAAGTGAGGCTGAATGATTGATGCCAGCTTCTTTGTTGTAGGGGAACGTTTTAAAAACAAAGAATGTCCCATTTAGGAGATGAGTGTGGTTTATAAGCATGCCGGAGCATCTCTGTACTTTACTTCTGGTGTAAAACCAAAATATGGAGAACAAAACAGCAATCACAGGGGAGAAGGGATAAGTAAGGCCAACCCCTCCATTCTGATAACGTGGATTTGGGGATTGTTCCTCTCATCAAAACAAGCTTGTTGCCTACAGTTATAATGACTGTAAATGAACTGTGCATTCTTGAACTGCCAGCAATGAAGAGGAAAAAGATGAGTTCTGCTTTTTTGAGTTTGAGTGAAACTATTGCCTTGGCTCCAGTAGGACCAGAGGTGCTCAGGAAGTCACCCTGAAAATCATAGCAGAGGCAGCCTTTGCTCAAAGTGATGCTCAAAGTTAGCCCTGTTAAAGTAAAATTAGGCCTGAAGTCTTCCCTCAGCCCCTTCTTTGTGAGAACAGAGATCTGGCTTAATGTGCTCAGTGCTGTGCCACTTAGGCTCTGTTTAATTTATGTGGGTCACTTTGTGTTTCTCTTTCCAGAAATGCAGGTCCCCTGGAAGTCTTTGCTCCATTCCCTCCAGTAGTTTGTTCTGCCTAATTACACTAAGTGTCAGCGCATGAGAAGGTGGCAAGTGCTGCAAAGTGCCATGATGGCCATTTTCCCACCCAGAAGCTGCCTCTCTCCTGTCACTAAGTCTGCCACCAGGCTTGCTTTCCACTTGCCGTGTGTTTTTTCCAAGATCCGCTCATTTCTTTCTTTGTCGGCCTTTCAAACCAATTGTAATACAAGTTTACAAGAAACTCATTTTTTGCTAATCCTTAAGAAGTGGTGTTGAGCTGTTCTGCAATTTGCAGGTTCTTGAGCATTTTACCTCAATTTGTTTTTGGTATAGTGCATCTCACTGCCCAAGGCACCCGCTTATGGCTCAATACGTACTTTCTTGATATATCTTGCTTGCATTTTTGGGCAGTTTTCTAGTTTTGTCACAACTCAGTCTTGCAGCTATGCATGTTCTTCTAACAGCAGAGCCAGCACTGCTGGATGAAAAACAGTAGCAGGTTCTCAATAACTCAATATTGCTCCTTGAAACCAATTTTTTTTTTGTTTTTCCCAATAAGCTAATGATTGGTGGCTAATATCTGTGAAATGAGCAGGAACTACATTGGGCTCCCTTTCCTCTAACTGTGAAAGGGAACATAATCCATGCAATTTTGAATAGGAGTTCATGAATATAGAACTGGTTTGGGGTAGCCTTACTAATTCAAAGAAAGTAAGAATCACCTGTTATTATTATTATCACCTTATCTAAGGATAATTGTCCTAAATTCAAAGCAGATTTTGGCTTTTTTGAAGTATGCAAGAATGCTTTGTTTGCTTATTCTAGGCATATTTGCTGTATGCTGGGGCAGAAAAAAAAAACCCTCTCAACCCAGTTTAACAATTTTCTTCTAAATTAAGAGACTTTCTTTGTCTTGGTGAACAAGCCACCATTCTTTAACTTGCTGAATTTAATAATCGTGTCATGTAGAGAGGTCTTGCACAGCAAATGTTTTTTAATTTACAAATGAGCCTATGTTTTATTCTGAAATAAACGTCATAAACACAGCTAGCATGTGGATACACCAACACTTACTGTTGCCTTTGCTTCTGAGAAGGCCTTCCAGACTAAATAAAATTTTAGGAAATCCATTATCCTTGGCCAAGAATGCCAAGGGTCTCCTGGGCTGCATTAGGAAGAGCATTGCCACAGGTCAAAGGAGGTGATCTTCCCCTCAGCCCTGGCGAGCTGACACCTGGAGCACTGTGTCCAGTTCTGGGAGTGCAGGGTAAGGTGCATGGTCCTGAAGAAAATGACTTCATATATCTAAGAGAACTTGGACTTACATTTCTAGGCACAAGGTTGGAGGAAGAGAGTAGCTTAATAGACTGGGGTACCTTGCTATCCCTCTAAGCATATAACTACTGTATGAACACTGGAGTTGCTCTCCCCAGCTAACAGCTTGCCCTGGCTCATCTCTGTAAACTTTAATTTCTTCTGCTAAATTCAACAGCGACTGAATTTATGCTAATGTATGCTTGTCCCCTGATAATGCTAAGGAAGCTGGCAGCTCTTTCACAGTTAAACTCTAGCAATTTTCACAGCTTGGATGTTCACTTCTCTAACTTGTGTGTATTCAGCAGGTAGCTTGGAGTGTGTTATATCCTCCCAGAAAAGAAAAATAGGCAAAAGTTTTCTTGTTTTGCCCAGTAGTAAATGCCCCTTTGGCCTAGTTCAGAGAGTCAAATAAAGGCTTCTCTAGCAGCTGATCTGGAGTGAGCTCCTCTGGTTCCAAGTGCTCCACTTGATATGGAATATGATACAGCTGTGGGAACAGCTTCCTGTCCTTGCTCGAAGGCATGTTGAGCCAGTGACACAAAGCAGAGCAAGTACTGAAGGAGAAGCTGAGACATTGCCAGCCGGTAATTATAACTGCTCAGGGAGCTTTGACTCCAGGGTTCCTGTTCTTGATCCACATCTGGCAAAGCTGGAATTTGGCCCTAAGTCTTTCCCTTTAAGTTGCTTTGGCTGTTGGCTTTGGTCTAAAGAGGATAGTGCTACCTGGGCTCTTCTAGATTTTGTGTGAAGGAAGAAATCCACCTGTGCAGGTGCCTTCCTATGAGAGAGTCCAGAACTTCATGGAGGCAAGCATTTCCCCCTAGCACAGAGCTGATTTTTCACTTATTTTTCACTTAATTTTCCACAGGCTTCTTCTCTCTCCTAGCTTTTTTAGTAGCTAATTTAGTCATCTCCTCTTCTACATTCCGGCTTTTCCTGCAATACTTTAAATGAAGAACCTCCTTTGTCTCTGATAATTAATGAAGTGTTTGAATTTCTCACTAATTCCGAATGGACTGGGCCTAGAGTCAAGAACCTGTCCTTATTTAACTTGTTCTTTGAAGACTTTTACTCAAAATGTGAATGTTCTCACCTCAAGTGCAGCTAGAGGCATAAATAGATCAGAGATCAATGGGCTGTTGACATAAATGGAATTTAAAAAGTATCAATGAGATACAGGAGTGGAATTTAATGTGTTGTCTTTGAGTTTGTGCAGAAGTGTTCACTTGAGTTTCTTACTCTAAAATCAAAGTAGAAGACTCTCTTATAATCTTAAAGCTGTTTCTGTTGCTCTTGAGAGCATTTTAGTTTGTGATGCACCTCTGTAAAGTAGGATTGAGATTGTCTTGTTACAGGTGAGAAAGAGGCACAAAGGGATTGAGCATCATCTGAGATCACGAAATATCTGCTGGGAGGAAAATTTTAGCTAGTACCTTAATCTCTAACCTGCATTTCAGGAGTAAGGTCACCACTGATCTTTGGGGAAAGAGCAATAAGTGAAGGCTAAAGGAAAGCAAATCCTACATTTTTTTATGTTTGTCAGCTAAAATTGTTTCCTTTTTCTACTGTTTTGTTCTCTTAAGTATTTCAAGGCTTCTTTTGGATTATAATATTGCATGTTCAACAAGAAAGACTGAGGCTGATTGCTGAGGATGATAATGGAACTTACATCTACTTTTACTTTTGTAAAAGAAAGATGGGAAAAGTTCCTCCTTTTGTTTCAGATGTGCTCTGTTTCAGTGAAGTGGTCAAGTTTTGCCCTTGAGGGAAAACCTGGATCCTCTGCATCCTGGCAATATCCTCAGATCAGAGCTAGTATATTGAGCAAAGCGGAGCTAGTCATAAAGCTTGGGAGATTTATGGAGGCCCAAGAGAATGTGCTCTTCAGAAAACCACGTGCTTCAGACTTCTTAGCCGGATGCAGAGTCACATGAAAACAATTGTTTAAATGCCAAATAAAAATTCATAACAAGGCTCAAAGCTCCCCATTTATGGCCCGACTGTAGCTCCAGCTGCATTCGTGAGCAATTTCTGACTTCACTGCTCAGAAAACTAAGCTCCAGCTGCCTTTCTGGGAGAAAGGTGTCCCGAGTTGTGTCGGGAGCGCTGCGTGTAGGTGGTGGCGGTGGCGGAGGAAGCCATCCCAGCCTGAAGAGCCCCGGGGACGTGCGGAGGAAGTGACTGACAGGGTAGTTTCACAGAGGCGAAGGAATTGGCTGCAGCCCTGCAAATATGATTTGGCCTCGGGCCATGCAGAAGCCCAGAATGACCTTAAATAGTAGTCTAGCTTGTACTCGCATGTGCTGCCTGTACTGCAGCTGGGGACATTTGCTGACTCACTGGCTGCTCGGGTGAGCGCTGGCATTGCCACAGCTTGCTCAGGGTGGAAGATGAATGCTGCATTGCTCATCACAGCTTAGGGGGATGTCGCAAGGTATTGGTAGTCCCTTGCAGGAAGCTACATGTCCTAATGTTGTCCTGCATCAGAGCAGGGAGTCTGTGTTTCTGGACAGTGGCTGTAACCTTTAGGGAAAAAAAATAGACTAAAATCTGGAAGATCAGGCTCTGAATGTTCTGTTTGCGTAGGATCTACAGTGTGGATGTTGTTGTGCCATTTTAATTGTAAAGCTTAATGGGATTTTTCCATTAATAAATATTTGTTGTTTATATGGGGTAGTAACTTGCTGTAAATACATAAAATAATAAAATACCCTCCATTTTGAACAGAATTTATAAAAATGCAAGGAAAGAACATCAGTGATTTAAACATCTGTCTTGTGAACCAGGCAGATTGGGAATGGGAGTTTTACAACACCTGATACTGGTGTGTGCCTTGAATTAGTAAAATATTTAAGCATGTTTTAAACATCATTATTGAATATCATTTTGTGCTCATCTGTAAGCATATGTCTAAAACTTACTGAAATCCAAATGTATGTGCTTATGTGTTTTACTGAATAAGGTGAAAGGCTAAATTAGGATTGTACATCAAATCTGTAGTCAAGTTAAATGTTGTATGGCACTCTGGATCATCCTATTTTAGTGTAAATACCAGATCTTTCATAGCTGGATGGATCCATTTAGGGTAACCTGTTTTCCATTAGCAATGGAAAACATTAGCAATTGGAAAACAATGGAAAATGATGTGGAAGCATCAGCTCCATCAGAATAGCAAACACTGGCTTTTACCTTGACAGGAGGGATCTGGGGGCTCTGCTCTGGAAGCCCAGGAGGACAGCGAGAAGCAAGGGCTCTTCAGGAATGCAGGAGTTACCACATACCTGGAAACCTGGTAACACAATTTATTAATATTTTCAAATTATAGAGGTGAATTTGTCACTGACGTTGCCTTGGGCTAATCTTTTAAAGGGGAATCGTCTGAGTCAGATACCTGCTAGGTAATTACCGTAGCAATTGGAAAACAAACAGCAGTGTTAATGTTATCAAGGGTGTCTAAGGGAAATGAGGACCTTGGAGGATATTTAAAGTTTACCACAAGCTCAAGCGTGTGGTGACTGAAATCTGCATGACTGTAGGACTCTGTACCTGACTTGGCACATGCCACACTTATGTAGAGCTCCTTAACCTGGGCAAAAGACTGTACTAGGAACAGCTATGTCATGCTAGGTTTAAAAGTGACTTGTGGCTATCTATATTTAAACACATGTAGAACAAACTCCTCTCTGTATATATACTGTGTAGACATATCCAAATTGAATGAAGAGCAGAACCTTATGGCCTGTCAGTGGATCTTCTGTTTCCAAGTTTTCAGGTGTCTGTGCTGTTAAGTGGATATTCAGCCTGTAGGCTGGACCAGAGTATCTTCCTAAGTGTGTATATACATACACATATATATACCCACACACACACACACACAGGTGTATATGTGTAAATATATATATGCCTCTCAGGGAAAAAAAAAAACGTTTGCAGCTGAATGAGCTGCATGAAATCATCATTTCTGTGATTCCATAAAAGAGGAAAGCCGTAAACTGTACTAAATGGATATTAAACTTAGCCTGAGGGAAAGAAATGGGTACAGGCACTCGTATATATCGCTCAGAGGTATCTTCAAGCCAGGAAAACAGCTGTTGGAGTCGTTGTTGGAAAGCAATGAGGTCTCGACATGACAGTGTGCAGCGAGCATCCTGCTGTGATAGCTGCAGCCCTTCTCTGGAGTTCAGGCTCCAGCACAGAGCAGCTGAACTCTGTCTCGCCATCGAGGGGGGAATACTAGGCACTTGGACCGGCTTCCCTGCTCTAATCCGGAACAATCAACGAGTTCACGGTTCAGGAATGCTCCAAAGAAACCACAACAAGGGGGATATGAGCAACTGCAGACATGGAAAGTCTATGCGCCACAGACCCAGCTTGCTTGAAGAGAAGGGAGAAAAAAGGTACTGGAGGGGGTAGATGACCAAAGCAAGAAAGCTCTGGGGTTTCTGACTCATCTTTGCCAAGGACTCTTGGAGCTTACACACCATGTTGCTTCATACGGAGCGCACGGGATCTCCTGGTGGTACTTGTGTAATGGGATCAGGGCTCTTCCTGCTCCTCTAGCTTTCACCCCGGGGTTTGCCAGCTGTGCTCAGGGTGACACATGTGCATGCAGAGCTCTAAGAGCTTTGGAGCTGCAGCCAGTAGAAAGACACTGAATAAGGAAGAGGCTCTTGGACACTGATGAACTCCAAAGATACGTAGGAATGAATTTTATGCCACAGAAGCATAATTTTGCAAAGAACAGGCCTTTAGTGTGTGATTAAAGATGTGCTCTGCTGGAACTATTGCATATAAATATGATCTCTTTCGTAATGATGTCTCCTTCATCCGTCTTGCAAAGCAGATGTGTTATTTTGCATGTGAGAAGATTTAGGCTCTGAAAGACGATTAGTAAAAGAATGTTCCTGGTGTCACAGATGCTCTATGTGTTTATGATTTTTTCACTTACTCCAAGGTGTTTTTTTGTTATTGTTGTTTTTTTTTTCCCAGGATGACCCCTTGGTTTCAATGCTTAAAGCTTCTAACTGGAAGAAATCAGAGTTTCAAAAGATGAGTGTTCTGGCTTCTCCCAGATAAAACACACTTGCTGGAATGGCTGGTACATATATGCAGGTATATGTAGGCAGAAGGGATACTACTGCTGTCTTTATAAACAAAATCAGATGTGTCTGTACACAATGGGAACGCTGTAATTTCTCCAGTATGTTAATACACAAAGTACAGCCCCTCAGCAGAAGGAACACTGTAAAAGAATTTTAAAAGAAGATACCTTTTAATATTACAGTTTCCCTTAGTCCTTGATTTCTTCAGTCAGGTGTTCCTAATGAAGTGTAACATAGGATCAAACAACTCGGAGTTAATGATTGCAGACAGTAATTTTGATAAGATGAACACATATTTTCAAAGAATTAAGATTAACAGTTGCAAAAACTGATATGAAAGTATTATTTTTCAGTATAGTGGGGTAACTATACCTATGAAGGACAATTTTTCAGCTAGGTTATGGGAAAGATACTCGGGGACCAAATACTTTGGGTTTGGGTTATAAAATGACCAAGTTCCATTTCATGCACTGTTTTTTTACATCACAGCTAGTGACAAGGGCTGTCCCAGCATTGACAGTTTTCTTTCCCTGCCCTCTCCTGCCCCAGCATACTGAGCAAGCCTGTTTGCTTCCAGCAGCAACTCTCCATTGGCAAAACTGCTTGGAGACCGATAACCCTGCTGCCTTCCCCTCTGTAAAAGCAAACATGTGGGAGGTTGTTGCCCTTGCTGAAGAAGTCACAGTGTCTAGCTTTACATTTTCACATGGTTATATATCTAGGCGCTGATGTCCTAAAGGCCTGATTCTTCTGAAGAAATGCATACTGCGCATACTTGATTGTCTGACTCATAATACTGGTGCCAGGGCTTCAGCTTTTCAGTTTTATTTATTCACCATGGGAAACCTAAAGTACAAATACGCTGGATGAAAGCCTGGCTTCACTGAAGTCAAGGACAAAAATTCTCATTGACTTGTGTAGGCAGAGAATTCCCCTCCTTTGCTTTTTGTTGTACTTTACTGTTCCTGGCTTCGGGTCTAAGCGACATTTGAAAGGGCTCTGTTACCCGGAGTGGTGATGAATTCTAGTGGTGCTTCCAAACACAGCCCTGTGTATGAGAAGCAGCTGTTTCTGTCCTGAAGAGCTGGTCGCTTGTGAAGGAAGGCAGCTTTTGAGAAGAATGTGGGGCAGGTTTACCCACAGCAGTACATATGCAGAGCTTTAGCCTGTCTGAAGCCTCCGTATGCTGCTCTGGGAGGGTGATGCTCAACGTGGCACACCTACCTGCCGAGCAGTTTGTAACAGCACACAAAAATGTGTGGGACATGGGGTCTTACAGCAAACTGAGCCTCAGCAAGCCAAGGCTCGACCCTGCCCATCCCCTGATGAGAGGCTATATCAGAGCACTGAAAGAAGCCCCCAACTCTGGGGTGCTAAATCTGCCTTGTAGTGGTGTGAGCTGCCCAGCATAGAGTGGAGCAGCACTGACACTTCTCTAGTTTGTGCTGGGGGTACCCAGTCCTGCCACTGCTCCACAGTAAAAAAAGAGGAATTATTTTAGATCATACTGGTGTTAGGGAGTAGGACTTGGCTCTAGCCTCCTTATTAACACATTGCAAGGGCTCAATATCTCCTTGTCCGCTTCACGGCATACAAATTACTTGGTAAAGAGCTTTTAAATGAATGCATGCATTTTAATAACATAAAACTTGAAGAAAAACAGGAATATCTTAAAGTGCTTAGCATCTGAGCTGCAAAGTCCATTGGTTAAAAAATAATAACACTGGCAGCTCCCCAGTGCCCAATTAATCATTTACTTCGGACAGCAAAGACTCACAGGCAGACACAAAAGTGGAACAGGAAAGCAGGAGAAAAGAAATGCTCCTTTGTCTTGAGGTTGAACTTGTTGCCCTTGCTGGGACACCAGCAGTTCATCTGGGCAGAGAAACCCACTGGCCCACTTGGCATCCTGCAGCTCCTGGCATGTGCTGAACAGGTCGGTAGGTGGTCTGGCACAGAGCTCTCTTGGACGTGCTTTCTCACAAGGCTCCTTGCTTTGCAAGGCAAAAAAATAAGTTCCTCAGAGAGAGACCTTTTCTGGGCTCTCTCATAAGATGTTTCATAGCATTGGAGAGACCTGTTTTAAATATGTATCTATATTCTTTAGAAGCGGGTAAATGTTGTAAGGCTGTACAAAGAATTTTACTGGCACAACTGTCAGTAATTACAGACTGTTTGAGGTGCCCAAATCCTGATAAAGACCCTCTTTTATTGCATTTTTGATACCTAGACTGTAGTTTCCTGTCTTGATGTTGCCCATTGGATATATTTTTCTTAAGGGGCTGCAGTAATTCAAGTGGTTTCCCAGTATGAAGCCTAATCATGCCACAAAATCTGGCCAGACTAGTCCAGACATTGCTGAAACCATCTTCAGATACCACTGGAGACTTCAGGGGTTCCACTAGCAGAGAAAAATTGAAGTTAATGATTTTTTTTTTTTTTTTTTTACTTTTGTTTCTGGATGTTCCCATGTCCTTTGGTTTGAATTGGCCTCCTGAACTGTAAGATATTTCTTTCTTCTTCTCTTTGCTGTCTCCTTCATGGTGAATTCTATGTCACTGACATTTTTGCATGACTGTCTTTTGTATAAGGAGATAAAACACTTGCTTTCTTAAGAATCTGTTCATGAGGAAAAAAAAAGAAAAAAAAAAAACCTCTCTTCCAAACAATTGTCAAGAGTTCCTAAGCCTTCTGGAGCATCACACAAAAGCAACTTAATCCTCCTCTCTGAAAATGTCATGTTGCCTTGATCTCTTTTAACAGAACTGTAAGTTGTTGCTACAACATTTGTAGCAATTATGCCCTGTGTCATTGACGTGTACCACAAATCACATGCGGGGAGCTGTCAAAGAGTAACAATAATATAGCAAGGATGAAACGACTTAAGTCCCGTATGTGAGGTAGTGCCATAATTCCAGATTGTACATTGGGTTTTATCTTTGTGTGCTTCTACTCTGCTTTGAGACTGAATTAGGTCATGGATTTGGGTTGGGGAATTTGCTGTGTAGAGCAAAAATATAGAAAAGTCTGGCGTAGCTAGGGTTTGATGTTCTCATAAGGATTTAACAAAAGTAGTCTTGCAGTGTGACCTAGAGTACAGCGGCAGAGCCAGCACGGGATTAGGGGAAATCTGTTATTTTATTGCTGCTGGGACAGAGCAGAGAGGAAGCTGTCTCAAGTTTTGTCTGCAAAGGATACTTACAGCCATATAATTTCATTCTCTTGGTTCTTTGCAGCAGATGCCTCCCATGGATATTCTTTGGAGTACCTTCGTGTAGTTTTAGCTCATCTGCTTCCAAACTGGGTCAAGGTAAGCCTAGACCAGCAGGAGCAGACAACCATGCACTTGCACAGTGTGAGCTCCAGGATAGCCAGATGTGCACCAACTGCAGTTGAGGAAATATATGTGTTAAAATGACGTGAATATTGTTGATCATCCTGAGAGGGTTATATCAGTTTGGATTTGGTGCTGGGACCAGCCAACACAGATTGCAGATGGAGTGGATGTGAATTGCTTGCACTTTCCCCTATACCCTCAGTGCAGAGCAAGCATTTACCATGCAAGAATAAGAGTATTTTAAGGAACTTACAGTAGCTTCTGCAGACTTTTTCCTCCTGATGGCCTAAGGCCCCATTTCTTCCTATGCTCTATACGGGTAGTAACTTCCAAACTCTGTCAAAACCCTTCTCACGCCCATTCTGTTGTGTTGTAGTACCTAATCACAAAGTGCAATAATTGATAGGTCTTTTCTTGATGTATGGGTTCACATAAATATGGTCCTTCTTCGAGTTAGGTGTAGGTGATATAGATCTAACTAAGCAACTCTTGTCAATGGATTTATTTGAAGTATTAGGTGCTGTTTTGGGGAGTAGAGGTATTTGTTACTAGTGTCACAAACAGGAAGGTTATGCACAATCTTACCCAGGGGGCTTCTTGGGAATTCTTTATTTCATGCAAAACTTAAAATCCCTTTATTAGGGAAAGGCTAAAAATAGCGTTGCTTGGTTTAACTTTGAAACATATCAGCTGTGCTGTAAGATAAAGCATTCCAAACTTCCTACTCTCTTTTTTATTTACTCTATTTTTAGTGTGGTTTCCTAGAGAAATTAAGTTTATACAAGTTAAATGTCTGTCAATCTATCAATCTGTCCAGTCTGCCTAGCATTTCTCCTCTGTTCTGCATGTCTTTACGTTGAACATGACATTCTAATCAGATGTTTTAGAGAAGTCAAATCTTCATGTTTGTAAATCTGTTTGGCTTCATGGACTCAGCAGCTATGCAGAGAAGAGAAGCCAAATTTATATTCCAACTAATGGAAAGGAAGGAAGAATTCACCTATTACACACTCATCCTTGTATCGGTCAGCTTGCCAGTCACATGTATGTCCTGGGTATGTCCTGAGTTGTCGGTTGGGCCCTAGGAACAGAACATGATGTCTTTTGCTTGGTCCAAATAGTGGGGTAGGGAAGAGGAGAGGGTGAATTTGGGGGCAAAGGACACAAACACAGAGGAATTCAGTCTGTTCCATTGCTTTTGGAACAACTTGTTTTGTAAACAGTGTAATTGTGATTTGGGTATATAGATTTGGGAAGATAAGGTATAATACTGGAAGTATTATAATCTGGAGTATTGTCTCCAGTTCTGGGTCCCACAGTACAAGAGGGATGTGGAGCTGCTGGAGAGAGTCCAGTGCAGGGCCACAAGGATGATCAGGGGCCTGGAACATCTGCCCTATGAGGAGAGGCTGAGGGAGCTGGGCCTGTTCAGCTGGAGAAGAGAAGGCTGAGAGGGGACCTGAGCAGTGTCTAGAAGTACCTCAAGGGAGGGAGTGCAGAGGATGGTGCTGGTCTCTTTTCCCTGGTGGCCACCGACAGAACTAGAGGTAATGGCCACAAACTGAAGCACCAAAAGTTCCACAGGAACTTAAGGAAAAATTTCTTAACAGTGAAGGTGACAGAGCCCTGGAACAGGCTGCCCAGAGAGGTTGTGGAGTCTCCTTCTCTGGAGATCTTCAAAACCCGCTTGGACACAGTCCTGTGCCACGTGCTTTAGGTGACCCTTCGTGTGCAGGGGGGTTGGACTAGATGACCTCTAGAGGCCCCTTCCAACCTTAACCATTCTATGATTCTGTGAGGTTATTTTGCTGGCCTACCTTCCCCAGTGAAAGCTCATCCTCACATAAGATGTGAGGATGCTTTCATCAGGACAAAGAGATGAAGGCCTTTTGTCACTTGTGGAACAGTCAGCAGAAACAGAAGCACCTTCTTATTTTATTAATGTTCCTGGGATGAAGTGGGGGGAGAGCTAGTCCTTGTGAGGAAGTTGCAAATAAAGTGATTGCCTTGTTCATCCTGGGATTTCCAGTGAGCTTGAATCTCCTGGAAGAAGTCTGGGCTTGTGCAGAGAATTAAGAATATTACTGTTTTTCAGATATACCTGTTTGATGCAATATTTAAGCACCACTGTGCAAGAGATATGACTTGATTTTGGAGAGGAATAAAGTGGTTCCTCCTTTCTCTTAGAAAGTAACTGCTAATGAACACTTCAAAGAGAACTGTGTGGAGAAACTCTCCATCTGGAGGAAAGATGTGTATACATCCAGCTTTTCTGTTGTTATAACAAAACCGTATGCTCTGCTAACACTTTTTACAACTGATTCATGAAGCCAATTGTTCTGAACCTGAGCTGGGTGAGGGGAAGGCTACCCAAGGAGGGCCCATAATGTTCTTGCAAGCCCTTGAGAAAATGTTGTGACCAGAAATTACTGTGTCATCCCCAGGGAAAGGGCAGCCTGAGATGATATCTGGTATGGAAAATCCCAGGCAGGGCTTGTAAAAAGTAGCGAGGCCAAATCAAAATGATGATCGAAAAAGAGAAGGCCAGCTTGTTACTCAGCATGACTTCACTGTATCAGAGTAGAGATCTGGCTCAGAATGCAATTATGTCTGCAGAATTCTTGGACTACAGGATGCCCTGTCCTTATAAAGTGTAAAATCCAAGCAGCTTGTAGCCCTTACTCATATACACAGTCTATTAATTCATGAGTTGTCAATCTGATTATTCTTAGAAATAAAGATTAGGATCTGCCTCACCATTTTGTATCCCACCATGAAAATTACATTAAAACATGACAAGATATATTACTGATGTATTTGGAGGGTGTCCTATTTTTCGCTTAAGCTTCACATGTTTCTGTACAGACACCTACACAGTTTGACATAACGGGGTGTCCACTTTGTGTGTTCTGTGTGCACTGCCAAGCCGTGGTGTTAAAGAAGTGATGCTGCTGTTCTGAGGCTAGTAATAGGCATTGTCAACAGTGTTAGGTTAGCAGCATTCGGCAGGTAGGGCACATGTTGTTTCAAGAAAAGCAGGAGAGAAGGACACCTTAAAACAAGCAAAAGGTTGAAATGAGCTGGTTCCACGCAGCCAGTAGAAGGAGGATTTTAGGTTTAGGGTCTGGAAGTGCGGCCAGCACTTGATGTAATCCCAGGCATGTGGCGTTTCAGAGCAGCCCTGTACAAGAAGTCTTCTTTTACACTTCAGTCCCCTCGCTGTGATGGGGTGTCACACTAAGCTGAGCGCTACCTGACTTTGATGTTCTCCATACAGACCCCAGATTTGCTTGTGTTTACACATTCTCACAGTGAGGGAACAGCTCTGCTTAATATCCCCTGGGTTTCCTTGCAGCAGTTTTAAACACCGCCGTGCAAATAACAAACTCAGCAGGTCTGACGACAGCTTGGATCCCGCCAGGCGACGCGTGTGTCTGGCGGGCAGCGGATGAGAGCACAGACCGCTGACGTAGGGCCTGCGGAGCCTCTCCTGCATGGAGGTATTTGGAAAGCTCCTGTTTCCTCCAAATAGGGATAGGAAAGTGATGGAGATGCTGCAATAGGCCATTGAGTTTGCTGCCTCCTCTTTCTTTCCCTTTTAAACTCACCCCAGCATGCTTTATAAAAACGTTTCACAGGAGCTGGGCTTTGAGGAGCTTTTCAGAAATACCACTTGCAGGCATGTTGTACAGGGCTTGCAAATGCAGGCAATAGTGTCTTTAGTATCATATGTGAATATTTGACTAAATCCCACGGGACTTGATTTGTGGAAAACTTGATTTTACACGGTTAATGATTCCTTCCTGTTCCTGGCCTAATCCTGATCTCAGCCTTTATATATAATAAGTGACAGGGGGGCCAAGGTATTGTAGAACGGATAGTTCCTGCCCTGAAAAATTGGAAAAATTAAAGGATGTGTGGGCATTGCGATTTTTCTTATAAGAATACAGTAAATGATTCTGCCACAGCTGGAGGGAAATCAAGATAATTAACTCGAGACTGTCCTTCCTCATCCTTCTGAACTTCAGTTGTATTTGCATGTCCTTAAACTTAATGTTTTTCTTTTTGACTTAATAAGGAAAAACAAACAAGCTAAAAGCAAACCCCAAAGGTGTACAATCTTTAGGATCCTGAATAAGATATAATATGCCTGAGGCTCTTTCTTGTTTACTTTTATTTTTTTCCTGAGTATTGGGAAATAAAAAATTGAAATGTGCCACATCCCAAACTAGAATCCAACTAACAGGACTTTATTTGCACACAGGATCAATTAGGTTAAATGCAGAAGCCAAAACTTTCATTAAAAGGCAATTAAAGTGTCCAGTGTGTAGGGATGCAAAGAAGCAGCAATTAGAAATAATGAATGCACTGTAGAGCTGTTGAAATTAGTCTTTTCATTTAATAGCTGTATTCAAAGAGACAATCTAGTCTTACCAGTAATTAGAAATACAGGACAAAACTGAGAAGGGAAAGCTACTTTATCTCTAAAGAGATACTGTAGGGGAGCAGAGTCTGACCTGCTGCTATTGGAGCAGAATCAGCATTTAGCTGTAAGGAAGGTGGTTGATTTTTTGAGATGAAATTGCAGTCGATTTAGGACATTCCTCTCTCCATCCCAGGGATTCCTTCACTTTGTAAATGAATGATGGAAAACAGCAAAAAAAGGACCTGCACTGAAAAGCCACAGTCAAAACTTGGGGTGTTCTGTACTTGACCTGTCTGTTTGGAGAAAGCATTTATCTATCATCTCCTCAGTTCTCACAAACATAACAGGCAAAGGACTGTCAGATGGCAGAAGCTCACCCAGGGTTGTAACCAGAGGAGAACATCACAAGTTCATTGTGACCAGAAAAGAACGGAGCAGAAGCTCTTCCCCATTGCAGTGTTTGAGGTCAGACAGTCTATACTGGTGTTCATCATTAATAAGACCCTGAAAGTTTGGACGGTTAAGGTCTCTTGGGCAGCAGTGTCAAGTTGTGTAGCCTTTAAAGTTCCAGACAAGCTTCTCAACTAACAGTTGGTAAAGGTCATAACAGAAACCCTAACAAGCAAGACAGATGAAAATGGTTGTCTAAATATCTAATATGCCAAGGAAGCAAATGTTATAATTGGGTCCTAAAAGTAAATTTTACACAAAACTAGACCTACAGCTCAGAATTGGGTGAACGCTATTACAGCAAAGTTGAATGATACTGCCTTATGTTTCATGAAGATCATTGTTTTTGACAGTGTAATGGATCAGGCTCCCTGGCATGCTTAGGTGTGGATGGAACAAAATAGGATTTCATTCAGTCAGTCACTGTAAATATTTATGAACATGTCCATCCTTGGTAGGTAATGCACCAGTACCCTGTGTTAACAAGGCAAACGTGTAGCTCATGAGCTCACGCCAGAGCAGGAGCCAGGGAAACTTATATAAGGATCTGATCCTCTCTGGCTCTTACACATCTTTCTGAAACTCTAGACAGGTAGATAAATAGCTGTATAGAGGATGTCTATTTCAACCTAGGAATTATTCCTGTGTTGATATTAATATATTAAACCAAAGGATATAAATACATTTTATAAAAGGATATATATATACACATGATATACTTGGCTTACTGAAGGCAGAAATCTGGATTCAGTGATGTGTTTGTTCCCTGCTGACTCTAATAACTCAGCTTTCTTCTCCCTTGTTCATGGGATTCCAGTGAATCAATATGACACCAAAGAACCGGATTTTGTAGTGGAGCTGCCCAGAGGATTGTAGTCAGCTGTATTTGTAAGTATCTGCAAGTTTGGGATCTCACTCTTCTTGTGCGGTCTTTAGGAAAAATGATTAGTTGACTTGAGAGAAGTTGGGGAAAGGGTTTCTTTCTACTCTTGCCTTGCTCAGAAATAGCATATCTCATTGCTGGCTTGCAAAGTGATGCAGGTTTTGGTCTGGCTTCTGGCTCTACTGAAGATGTTTCATTTAATCTTATCTATGTTACCAGGCTTTTCTTTATTTTCTATCTGTAATTATACAAAATGCTGTGTGGATTTTGGGTAGAAGATGCTGTAAAGCATAATTCATTGTTCTTCAAGTTCAAGTTTCTATCTTAGACATATCTTAACCTAAACACAATCCTTTCTAGTATTTCTGTACCAGTATGAATGTGACATGCATTGTAGAAATTTTTATTCTTTTTCCTGTGTGAGAATATCTGTAAAAGTGTATCCCTCCAATGCTTGTGAGACTCCCCTACTCTAATACCTTAAATATTTTACTATAGTGAGAAAGTGCCACAACGTCCTGATATAGATAAAACTCAAACCAAACATCATCTTTCACTCACAGTACTAGCCTGACACCTCAGGGAGCTGTTTTGTAGGCACAGATCCATTTGTCAGACTTGTCTGGCTAACACCTCCGTGCAACCAGATGTGCTCAGCAATTTGGCTTTCTATCCTCTGGCTTTTAAAACTCAGCACTGAAGCAAGAGTTGGGAAAGAGTGACCCCTCACCCTCTCTTCTCCAGTCATCTTCTAGCTTCCAGCCTGCCTTGTCGGCACCTTCCTGAGCCGTGTGTGGTTCCTGGAAGTCTCTACTCATTGGTAATATTTTAAGATGATGGAGTTGGACAGATCCTGGCCTTTGGAATTCAGTGGTAAACATTCTCACGAATGGCTTACTGTCTGTCACAATAAATTGCTAATCTGTTTGTAGCTGGGATTCTTACAAAATGAGATCAGTCCCCCACATTTTCTTTTCATCCAAATATCTCCATGAAACAGAGTTGGTGCTTTCGATGACATCACTGTTTCTTGCTGCTGTTGATCTCAGTGGCATTGAGCAATAGACCTATGGGATTTTTCCTACTTTGTAGCTCACAAGGAAGAGAACTGTTAAAAGGGTTCTTACATCCCCCTTTTCTGTTGCAAGGGACCCTTGAATTAATGATGATTCAAAAAAGTCTACAGAAGACTTGCTTATAGTAAATATTGGCCAGACAGTGTAGATGGGAGCCAAAGCAATGTTTAAGTACACATGAATTTTGTTAATTTGGAGAGGTCATTGCAGAGAGAGCATTCACCACTTCAAAATTATTGTGATATCTCCATTATACCATTATTATGTGGTATGACTTCATGCAAACTTAAAGTTTGTGAATGTTGAACACTGAACAACTTTTCTTTTTTCCCTGGGGCTAACCTTAAAGCATTTGTGAAGAAAGTGGTGTTTAAGAAAAAGCTTGATGGTAGCTAAAGCAAAGAATTTCCTAAACGTTGCTGTAGAAAGCTATAGAAAAAGAATGCAAAATTTCTTTGCAGATTTGGATTACTCTGTTATTTAAGTCTTTTCTTATCTCATGTGGAGTGGGGTGGGTTTTGCAAATCGGTGACTAGCTTAAAAATACATACATATATATCTATATAAGGAGGCCCAAATCAGTTGTCCTGTACTTGAAAGTCTTTGATAATTGTAGGAAATCACTGCAAACAGTCAGGAATGATCACGGGAAATGGAAAATTCCTGCTCATCTTGCTGAGGAAGTTCAGGCATGTCTGTGCAAGCAGTGCAGAACTGTTCTCCTTGCTCTCTGCAGGGACCTACATGGCACTGTAATATCAAGCTCAAGTGCAGCCCAAATCCCTGGCAGACAGGGAAATCGCAGGCTCAGAGTTATTCCCGGAAATGGTTCATTTTCTAGGAGTTTTTGGTATTTTACAATAATCTTGTTTTATTTTCTCTTTCTATTGGAAAGTTTTGGGACTGAGATACAGTAAAGCTGTCTTTGATTCTTGGGTCAACTGCACATTTTCTGTCTCATGCTTCCATCTGTAGAAGAATATAGCATGTCCTTACTTGACATACTTTGCTATGAATACTTAGTTCAGGGAGAAAATAACTGGAGACAGGAGGGATCCCACGTGAGTCCTACTTCCTTCAAAGAATGTATGAATGACCTGGGGTATAGCTCAGCTGTGATACTAACATCAGAAATAAGTCTTCATAAGAGGTTTGTTTATAGAAAAAGGTAAGGTTTAGGGAACTCCAAGCACAAGGTGAAGATGAGAAAACGGAGATGAGGTTTCTGAAGAGGAGGATGGGAATTATGTGTTGGATGCAGTAAGTATACTGGGATCATTATAGACATAAAAGGGTGTGAAAACTTCATTCAAAAGTTCAATGGGCCTTCAAGCCTACCTCTTAGAGCCAGGACATTAGTTCTGAAAGTATTCAGCTAAAAAGGAAAAAAGAAAAGCTCCTTTGCACTCCTAAACAGAGTTTATCTGCCCTGGAAGTATGCGTGAGATAAGTGGTTGCATGGTTTTTTTCAGGGAAACAGACTCAAGAGGCTGCAGCTGTTTGCAGGAGCTGTATGTGGTGAAGGGATAGATTATAAAGCAGGAAGAAACCTCTTTACAAGCTATTTCTGAGCCATAATCTGGAATTTGAATTCAGAGTGAATGAGGGAGTTCACTCTGAATTCTGACAGCGCCTGGTTAGTGGAAAAGGCACAGAACCTGTTTCTTTGTTTAGTCATTTCCACTGAAGACATGAAGAATGAAAGAATTTTAGCTCTGCAGTGTGAAATCACCTAGGTGGGATGTTCCTCAGTGAGGAAGAGGCTTTGGTAGCGTTCTGGTGTGAATTGCGCATGCTGGGCAGGGTCATTCTGGGTGCATGATTGCAGGGGTTGCCAAGTTTGCCACGTGCCCTGAGTAGGAGTGAAACCTTATTCCTGTTATCTCCAAGACCTCCCTCTCTCCTTAATTTGAAAGCAGGTCTTTGCTCCCTGCAAAGATGGTTATCGCATTTATCCTTCTGGCAAATGCCTGTCATGATCTCATCAGCAGGACAGCTAGTTACGTGAAGGTGTGACTGACTTTCTTGAGGTGTGGGAGACAAGAGGTGCCTTTCTAATGTGGTGTATGCATGAAAGACACAGATGGTGTATCATTTTATATCCTTTGACCCCCTCGTCTGGCAGATAGAAATTGAGGTCTTTGCCCAGTCATTCTGTTTGATTCGTATTGGTAGATCTGTGATGAGGAATTTTCACTGATTATCATTTTGGGATATTAAATATGTTATTTGTAGTCATATTAACTTTTAAGTCCTCAAGCCCTCCTGTGCTACTTACATTTAACTACACAAAGAAAAACAGTTCAATTAGACCGAGCAAGCCCTGAATTTCTCTGAGTACGGCTGGGTCTCATGCTGTGCTCAGCCCCATTTCCAACTGAATTGTCCTGGAGGCATTTGGACAAAGCTGTCCAGTTTGTTGACATTTTCTCCAAATAGAGCTATTAACCTGTGAAGGAATTTGGGATTTGCACCACCCTGAGTCGCGCAGCTTTCTCAGCCACACTTTCAATGATCACGTTATTCATATTCTCAGGGAAAAAATAATACTCCATTGACGTATTATGTCTCACCTTGGGTTTTCTGATACTGTGCTAGGAGGCCACACCTATGTATTTCTCATGTCAAATCCAACCACATTTAGAAACTTTCTTCCTCTAGGAGAAATATAGTTTATTGACACAGTTGGTTTTTTACAGTGCGGTGAAATATTAACTGCTTCACCTCCTCTGGTCTAGAACATCAAACTCTTCACCTGTCACTTAGGAGGCCAGGTTCCAAACTCCATAACACAAACCAAACTCCAGAGCAACGTCATTGGCCTCAGGGAAACATTTATGGATTTACACCACTTTAAGATTAGAATGTGCTTCTGAGTGTTCTTCTTTCCCTCAGTCGCTTCCTGCCTGGTTAAAACATCCTGACTTTTTTGTCAGCTCCCACGTTCTGCTTAGATCTACAACAGTCTGGAGGTTAGGCAGTCCTATGCCATTGCAGTAACTGTATCTTCTCCCCCTGAAATAGTTTTCTTTTCATCAGATTTTTCTTTAATGAGGTAAGAAATTTAAGTTCATGGTAAAAGGGGAAAACAATAAAAGATGTATGTGATGTGTGAGCAACTCCATCAGATTCTGTAGGAAAATGAGAATTTGCAGACAAGGTCTAGAGAGCAGTATTAAAGATAACAATATGAAATACTCTACACTAGTGACACTTGTTTTAAACAGGACACAGCATCTTTTACAGTAGCTCACACTCTTGCCTGGTTAGAAATGTCTAAATGAGCAGCTTATCCTAGAAACCATCTCTAGGTATGTCAAGGAAAAGAAGGTGATCAGGAGCAGTCAGCATGGATTCACCAAGGGAAAGTCATGTTTGACGAACCTGATAGCCTTCTGTGATGAGGTGACCGGCTGGATGGACGATGGGAGAGTTGTGGATGTTGTCTGCCTTGATTTCAGCAAGGCTTTTGACACAGTCTCCCATAACATCCTCATAGGGAAGCTCAGGAAGTATGGACTGGACGAGTGGACAGCAAGTGGATTGAGGACTGGCTACATGGCAGAGTCCAGAGGGTGGTGATAAATGGGGCCGAGTCTAGTTGGAGGCCTGTGGCCAGTGGTGTCCCGCAGGGACAGTAGTGGGCCCGGTGCTCTTCAACTTGTTCATGACTTGGATGAGGACACAGAGTGCACCCTCAACAAGTTTGCAGATGATACCAAACTGGGAGGAATGGCCAGCACTCCTGAGGGCTGTGCTGCCATTCAGAGGGACCTAGACAGGATGGAGAGTTGGGCAGAGAGGAACCTCATGAGGTTTAACAAGAACAAGTACAGGGTCCTGCACCTGGGTAGGAGCAACCCCAGGCACCAGGAAAGATGAGGGTTGAGCTGCTGGAAAGCAGCTCAGCGGAGAGGGATTTGGGAGTCCTGGTTGACACAAGTTAACCATGAGGCAGCAATGTGCCCTCGTGGCCAAGAAGGCCAATGGGCTCCTGGCTGCATCAGGAGGAGCGTTGCCAGCAGGGCCAGGGAGGGAATACCTGCCCCTCTGCTCAGCTCTGGTGCCACCGCACCTGGAGTATTGGGTGCAGTTCTGGGCTCCCCAGTACAAGAAGGACATTGAGCTTCTAGAGAGGGCCCAGCGTAGAGCCCTGAAGATGATTAAGGGACTGGAGCATCTATCATATGAGAAAAGACTAAGTGAGCTGGGCCTGTTTAGCCTGGAGAAGAGAAGGCTGAGGGGAGATTTGATCAACATGTTCAAGTACCTGAGAGGTGTTTGTAGGGAGGATGGGACCAGGCTCTTCTCCATGGTGGCTGGTGACAAGACAAGCGGTAACGGATATAAGTTGAAACACAGGAAGTTCCATCTCCATATGAGGAAGAACTTCCTTCCTGTGAGGGTGATAGAGCCCTGGAACAGGCTGCCCAGAGAGGCTGTGGAGGCTCCTTCTCTGGAGATCTTCAAACCCACCTGGATGCCGCCCTGTGCCCCTGCTCTGGGTGTCCCTGCTGGAGCAGGGGGGTTGGACTAGATGATCTCTAGAGGTCCCTTCCAACCTCAACCATTCTGTGATTCTGTGCATTCACATTTAGCACAGGGTCTTAGCTCTTCTGTGCAGTAAGGATTCAAATCCACTCAGAGGTCCTGCCTTGAGGACCTGAGAGCATAGCTGGGGAGGTGGCACAAACAACAAAGACACTTTCTGGCTCCACAGAGTTGGTTGGTGCCACCTCACCTTAAATAATAAGGGCAGTTTGCAGTTTTATTAGGGGCTCTGTGTCATTTCCTGGTGGTCTCTCAGAGGGACTTTGACCTACAGAGGGGAATTCACAAAGCACTAAGATGTCCCAGCTTAACTTCTCCAGCTACTTCATGGGATATTTTGAGTGCAAAGGAAGTTGTTTGGCAGCTTGTTTCAGCAGACAATACCACTGTTATTGCCAAATGTTTTCCTCCTGACCTGCTAATTCCTTTCGTTGGAGTGGGCGGAGAGGGAGAGAGGAGGGTCACTGCAGTTAATTAGAACCAAGTATCGTCTGCAGGTAACACTGCCAGACAGAAGCCCTTTGGCGACTCATAGTCCACGCAATCCACAGTGTCTGAACAAGCCTCATGGGGAAAGAGATGAATTTTTCACACCTGTTTCTCCAAATTTAATAATAATAAAAAGTTCCATGCAAGCTCAGGGAAGGCAGCGTTCCAGTAACGTTTTGCTTTTACTGACTGAAATTTCCCGTAAGATGGGCCTCTGGCTATAGAATGGAAAATCTGTCCTCACTCACTTCCCCCCTCGGCTCTGGAGCGGACGTATGGAGTTGGTTGCTGTTTTTAATTCTTGCCAGGGCTGCAGCAGTAGCTCTGAGCTTTAGCCCCGGGTACCATGAAGTCAGAGGCATGAGTCTCCCGCTGCAGTAGGCGGTAGTTTGTTCCAGGCGACGTTCCTAAACCCTGTGTCACTTCATTACACAGCAAATTGGGAAGAGAGACTACCAATGTGACAGGGGAAAAAAAAAAAAGGAAAAAGAGTCATGATGCTATCAAAGAAATATGTATAATATCCGTAAGTGCTGCTGTGCTTTGGCCGAAGGCCAAGTTGGAACCCAAGATGCTTGATTCCAAGTTTCTCACCACACTTCATTTTTAATTTTATTTCGTTTAATGATGGGTAATGAGGCAGAAAATGTTTCTGTGTGGCTGTTACCCTGTTGAGGTGGTGGAAAACTACAGCAGGAGGATGTGGGTTGAATTCAGCCATAATTGACTGGAATTCATGACGTGGTGTATCTTGTTGGCATTAGCAAATGGAATCACTTCCTAAGTGTAGTGAACAATCTTGGACATGGTCGTTTTGGAATGCTAAAGCACTGGCTGTTACACGAGTACTTCTAATCCTCATTGCATAATGGTGTCCTTAAAAGCTTTTAAAGAGGTAATAAAAGACTTGGAATTGGATACCTGCATTGCTTCTGCATCCCCTCTCTGTTCTCTGGGCATCAGTTTTTAGAAGTCAGCCTATGAGAGGCACTGACTTTGCCAAAAAACATGTGATTTAATCAAGTAACGGTGGAAATAACTGTAACATTTCATATTACAGACACTTGACGTAGAAATCACTTTACATGTGACAAAATTACTTGCTCTCTAATAAAGTCTAGGCTGTTTTGGAGAGAACAGAGACCAATGGCAGGCACTCTTCTATCCTCTTGGTTAGATCCTTGTCTTAATTATTTGCTTTTGTGCATTCCTCAGTATAAGCAATGACTGCCATTTGTCTGGAATAACTGACAAACTGAATTTATCCTGCAACAAGCGATGAGAATTTTCCGCTCCGTCTTGGTTGTTTTGAAAACACAGCATTATTAATGTTTTAAATAGATGCTGTAAGTCCAGAAGAGGAAATTTTTTAGTTCTTTTGTGAATTGAATTTGTACATTCAATTAATTTCAATTCTGTAAATGAACTTTGGAGTAATGTTTGCACAACACTGTCATATAACTTGCACCCCAGAAGTATGGAGAGAGATTTGGCTTGTTCTGTTGTAGAAGGTTTGCCTCCTTACTAACCCTCAAAGGGAGGTAATTCTAAGAGGTAAGAAAAAACATTCTGAGCTAGGGAAAAAGGTTTAGTCTTACTCTCCCATTCCTCCCATTCAAAATTATTCCTGAGCCTGGATCTCTAGAGTTATAAAAACAAATAAAGAACTGAGCTAACCTATTCAAAGAAGTCTGGGATTGCAGCTGTCTTTAATGAAACCTGAGTTAGCTATAGAGAATGTAAGTAAGTTAAATCCCATCTGCTTTGAGGTTTCCCTTTGGTCCCAGAAGAAGCCAATCGCAGGATATGAGGAGAGGTGTATGGGCTTTAACCGGAAATGCTGGGAGAAAGGCAAGGAAAAATGCCTCCCCGTGCTCTTTCCGTCTGCTTTTCTGTTGTGACCTCACTGCAAGCAGTGCAGTGACACAGTGCAGCGCGGGTTGCCCACGAGGGGAGCAGAAGGAGCTTGTCTTCCCACGGGCACGGTGGGACGGGCGAGGAGAGCGATGCCCAGGTGCTGGTGCTGCTCCTCCTCCGTCTCCTGCAGCTGGAATCGCGGTCCCTCCGCGTGCGGCTGGGTGCTCACGGAGACGAGCGGCGCTCCGAGCCCTCGTGAGCCACATGGGCTCAGCCGCACGGCATGAGGTTCCTCGCCAGCCTTTGACAGCCTGGATGTGACATTCCAGCTGGGCAGGTGGCAACACGGAGAAGAAAACAACAGGGGGAAGGATTCGCTAATTAGCACTTTTTGCTAAAAAAACAGCAAGACAGACAGGCTCTGGGAACTCAAGTGCGTATTTTGTCATCTGTGCTTTTTCTTGACCCTATTTCTTGTTACATTATCAATAACCAGTGCAGCAAGCAAAGCTGTAAAAACATCTCTCTTTTCTGCTAGAAAGTGATATAGTTCAAGGATACTTGTACCCACGGGACCCCTTCCCCTCTGCTCCCAGGATATTAATCTTGAACCTGAGGTTCAACATCTGAATTTGCTTCTTCTCTAAACGTGGATATATTAGTACCAATTCTCACACTAAACCACTTGGCTGCTCTGTAAAAAGGCTGTGCACGTCAAATAGTCCCACTCTCTGGCGTGTTTCTCGACTGTTTCTGTGATCCTTTCACCTGCTCGACTGATTGTAGAAGTTAAGAATTACAGTGAAAACTGCAAGTTATCCATCAGTCAGACTCTTGACAATCTATAATGATTTCATCTGCCACTCATCCACAAAAACTGGGCAAATAGGCTAAACATTTTGCTAATTTATGCGGCTGATTTATTATTTTAAAACACATTTTAGGACGTGCTTTGAATACTAGAGATACAAGTGTCTAGGACCAGAATTATAAAAGGAATTTTAGTCTCCTTCAGACTAGAAATTTTCACAACTTTTTCAAATCCTTGCTTTTTTCTTCTCCAACCGTTAGGATTCTATGAACTGAGCCTAAGTTAAGAATTTGGAGCAAACCAAAAGGTACTATGATTTTATTATTTCTTTTTGATTACATTATTGAGATAGTAACTACATTATTGAGATAGTAGCTGCATTTCTAAAACTGTTGACAACAGATGAAGAATGGGAAAAAATGATTATTTTTATTCATTACTAGAGTTACTGCACGGTGTTTTCATTTCTTTATATCACATACTTTCTCTTCTAGAACGTACATGTTCATACATGTTCAACTATCTTTTAATGTAGAAGTTAGTTTAAAGCATAAGGCCAAAATTATCAAATAATGTGAAAATATATGCACATGTGTTAAAGTAGTGAAATATTTCTGGGGATATGTTTTGAACTCTGCAAGACTCCTTAAGTTTCTTAGACCCCTTAATGTTTTTTTTTCTTATCTCTCTTAAGCACAGCTTGAGACTTCTAGTGTTCAGACAGAGCCGTTCTTTCTTTGCTTTCAACTCACAGGACAGACAAACAGGTATATTGCTTTCTTATTGAGGTATTTCTATTTGATTTTTGTTCCTTTAAATTTTATCTGTGGATTAGGGTTTTCCTCATGGAAAAAAGGACTTTTTGAAACAGACCTTGTGTGTCTGCCTACCAGCACATACAAGGGGAGCTTGTTTTCATGTGGGTCTTCTACAAATGCTATTGATTGACTACGGATTAAAGAACCTATCTTAACCAGCAGTTTGTCCACGTCCTTGCTCGCGTTCAGTCACAGGAGTGCCACAGTGTCTGGATGGGTGGTGTGATGACTAAATAATTTCCAGGGGGGTCATGATTCACGATCCTTTAATCGCATTTCTTTGCACTTTCCTGTATCAAGATTCATTTCAGCTTTAAGCCAGCATTGATGTTGAGCTTTCTGCTTTCAAGGCTGAGCACGGTTACCTTCACAGCCGGTATGTATTATCTCTTAGCAAAAAATGGGTGCTGCAGAGTGACTGGCTTACTCACCAACTTTAATCCTATGGATAAAAATGCTTACAAGTTTTCTTCTGTTTCATGTTTCTGCACGTGTACACTTCCTATGGATTTTATGTTAAAAAGCAATTGGTTAACCAAGCCAAGTACAGCTTTAATATTAAATGAGAGCATTCCCTGAAGCACGAGTGACGAAACTGAGTTGTAATTTTTTTCCCTTACTAGGAAAGGGAATCCTATTTTCTTCAAAAATGAGGCCTTTATATTAGATAAGAGAATGATAAGAGAACCTCTGTGTATTTCAGTATGGATAGCCAGAAAGCATCAAATTTGTCACCTCTGTCTGGATGTCAGAAAGCCATGTCACAATCCTTTATTTCTCATTCTGGTGCTGCTATCGTGGTTAATTTTGGGGCAGTTTTCCCTACAAAAGGTACTATTCTGTTTTGCGGAGCTCATTTTACTAGTCTATATTCATTCCAATGTAGCTTGGTCTGCCCTAGGGAAAGACTATTTTAATTTTAAAAGGTCCCATCTCATTCTTTTTCTGTGCAAGCGCTCTGTTGAAAAGTGTAGTTGAAACTGAATGTTTCTCTTCCTTTGCACTTATGAAACCATTTCTCTGTTGTCTTTGACTTCACAGCATGGCTTACACTAATGAGAATCACTTAAGGACATGTTTAACTACCACAAGGACTTCTTGTTAAATCTTCATTCTCTTTCTTCCAGAAAAGATACTTTCTGTATTTAATAACATCGAATGAAGAGATGTCCTTAGCACAGGTGTATATTTCTGCAGAAATGTTGTCCTATGCTCACAGAAGGTGACTGGTCCATCTGTGGTAACCTGCTGACATCTATCTTAGTGCCTGAAGGCATTTTCTATGATGTGCAGCATTTCTGTACGTAAGGAAGTCCTTCTTTCAGGTAGTTCACTGCAGAACCCTCCAGGGCCATCATTTAGCCCAGGAGAAGATCAAAGATTATGGAGTATCTTAAGGCTCTTTTGCTGGTGGTGGTATAGAATAGCATAACACGGGCACTTCAGGCAAGCACCGTCAAATTCCTACTCAGAATAAAAATATATTCTCACTAAATTAACCATAATTGATATACTGAAGTAAAGATCAATGGAACATTACTATCACACTCTGCAAAAAGCTACCTTTTCAAGCCTACATGTATACATCTCCTCATCTCTACCTAAGGGGGTGTTCGTCATCCCTGTCACCAATCCTATGACTAATATAAACTATCTGCATCTTAAGGCAAACCTCTTATGAGAATAGTTGACTGAAAGTGCATCACAATTGCCAACAAAGGATACAGAAATGTTGGCACATACACATGGGCTATATGGCTGTCCTCCTTTCACTCTGTCAGAATTAGGAATCCTTCCCTACCTTGTTTTAGGACACATACTGATAATTACTATCATACTTGAACATATTTTAGATAAAAAAAGATATACACCGTGGACTTGACTTTACTATTTTTCTTACTTATAGCTTCACTGGGGAGGCTTCCTGTTCAGCAAGAATCTTAAGTGTGTGTTTAACACGATTGGCTGTAATACTGGCATCAAAACGCATGATTATAGGAGAGTGTACTTAAATATTTAGGGATAATAGAAATATGTGCTTAAGTATTTCCATGAACTCGAGCATTAGAGGATACAAATTCTTATGGTAGGGTATAAAACCTTTCCTGGCAATCAGTTGTGAAATTTGCCTGTGTCATCTATGGCCCAAATACTCATAAGTAATACTAATGTGCTGATAAAAGCTTTATTCCATCCCGCGTAATAAACTTCATTTTTGCCCTCATTCCTCAACAACTTGGCATACTCTTCCTCATCTCTCTTTTGGTATTTTCACACACAGTGGAGACCACGTTTTATTTCCTAAGGTTCTAATAAAGCCTATTGCAAAGACGGTAAGTGCCGAAGATAAGTAGATCAGAGGCTATTCTGTGTCACAGAGTCTGGCAGCAGCAGTTTTGATGGAAAATATTTATGCCTTGACACAGTTGTTATTCTTGGTTCACACATTATTTTTTGCAGTGAAGCTTTGATTTTCCTCAGTGAATTTTGCATCGTGCTATCCATACTCTTTCTAAACATTTCAGATAGCACTAACAGCAAATTCTCGTCTAGTTTATACTATTGTGTGTTGCTATGCATTTAGTTTTGTTTTATAGAACAGGGAACGAGAGGAATGAACACGATTAAGGTGATGGTTCAGAATATGGCAGACACTGCATTAGCACATATGTCACTGTCTCTATTCTCATGTATCTCTTAGCAAACACATAGCTTCTTTTCCCTGCTATGGGAAGAGAATTTAAATAACTTTATTAAGCATCCATATTTGCTCAATTATGTCCTCTTTCAGATTCAATCTGCAATCTTTTCAAGCCATATAAATGCTGCCAAGACATACATTCTTAAAAGAATAGTTAAGAAAAAGCTAAAAGAACATCAGTCACAATTAACGTCCTGTGTACAAGTAGTGCACAAGCACCACGGGTCTGCTTTCAAGCAGCTTTGTGTTTCTTCATTTAGGGGATAAACGTAACCCTTGGGAAATATCTTGAGAATAATGATAATAAATACAACAAAAAAGGGGGAAATTTACTTTTCCTCTCTGGAGATCGTCTTTGAAAAATCCCAGCATTTTAGAATATCTTTTGTAATTTTAGTGGCTAACATGATTAGGCCTCAACGTTACTATCTTTGTATTTCCAGTTGATTCTGTTGAAATTCTCACTACGGTGGTTCTGAGAAATGATTGCAAACTTGCACTTTCACATTCCCTGCACAAAAGCAGTCATCTGGCCTTTATATTCCATGAATTATGTTCCAGGGATTCGCTGTGTTTCCATTTGCGTGCTACTGAAGTGTGCTGCACTGTGTGCCTGGCCAAAGATCCCTCCGGCTGCAGCAGTGATACGGTAATTCCCACTGGTTTCACACTTCTTCACTTCCAGGGCAGTTTTCACACTGTCAAACACTCTGCTACAAATGAGATTATTTTGTGGCCTTGTTGAACCAATATAGCTATTAAATTAGAACTAAGTCAGATTACATGAGTTGCAACAATTTTGTCCTGAGATAAAAATGAGCATACTTTGAGCAGTTCTCAGGTATTTTACAGAATAATTAATTGAGATGTTGCTCATCTTTTCATGAATATCAGTATATTCTTAGATTTGTCCATCCACTGCAGCCTTCCCTCTGTTCTTGAATCTCTAGTACAGTGTTGTAACTGCTGGTGGTTGGCTGTTCCTTTGCCTACTCCCTCCTCCCTTCATTAAAACAAAAAAATCAATTGCTCTCCACATTTATCTAATGACAGAGAATACCACAGGGCAGACAAATCAGCTTAAGTCTTGCTTATTAGCGATCACAACTTAGAGGTATCTTTCTGATTAAAATAGATTTTCCTGTTCTTTCGTGTTATCTTTTGCTTCTGAGTCAGGGTATTGTTAAGTGATTGCAGCAGAGTATGATTAAGGATGGGTGAGCCAGAAAATATAGAACAAGAACAGGTCTGAACTCTTACCTGAACCTTATCTCATAGGACCTGTTCTTTGAAGTCGGAAGATGAGTGGGTAGAGAAAAGACTAAGGAAAAAGAAGATTTAAGTTTTGATTAAACAGCTAGTGGCAGAAAATCTGCTATTAACAAGTACTAGAAAAAGACAACCACCCACAAATCCTGCAAATAGTTTTCCACAGTTTACACACAAGTTTTAACCATTTTGCTTAGCCTTGTGGATGTGAGTGATGAAATAGTGCCTGCTTTTCAAACATTTGCCAGTTAACTCCAGAAGTAACAAACGGCCCCTTATGTGGGGAACTGCCCTTTATATGAGTCCCCATCAGGTTTTATTTGACAAATTGTGTAACATCTCACAGTTTCACAGTGTTACACAAAAATTGGAGAATTACTGGAAACTATATATATTGTCCCTATTGCCTTTGGGATTGGTAGAGATGTCCAGAACAAGACTGTGGAGAAATTAGCAATCAGAGAGAACCTGATACTTTGGGATTAACCAAGAATTTTTACAGATTTTTGTCAGAATCACCAATACCATATCCAAGTTCTATTAGAAGCTATCACGGCTTTGAAATAGTTTGTTCAAAAATCAGAGTAAAAGTTGGAAATGGGTAATTATTAAAGTCTGAGAGGGGTACATGTCTGTTTTTTACTGAAAACTTTGATCTCAGTGATTTTTAACCAATTCTGTAACTGGTTTAAGGAACAGGTTTAAGGAACAGATTTTTAGTGTCAGATAGGAGGGAAATCAGTGTTGAAGGGTTCTCATTAACTGTAATCTTAACTGAGCCTTAAGCCTGAGGTTCAAAGGTACTTTGGAAATAACTATTGCCCATGAAATGGTCCCCAATGAGTAGTATGTGTGTTCTTGGTAGCTCTGGGAAATGGGGAGAATGAAAAGCCTAAAAAAACATAAGCTTCACAAAAGGAGATGGATTATCTTTTTTCACACACACATGCACATGTGGGCACACCCCGGCCACATAATCCCTTTTTATCAGATCTGTGAAAAAGGGAACCCTTCGTGTGTGCCTTGCTTTGGGCTCTCCCCTCTCCGTTACAGTCAGCGTGGGACTCTGCTCACTGAGTTTTTCCCTGCTTTCTCTTCTCTTCCCGGGAGCTCCTGTGTGAGCAGGAGCTGTGCGCCGGGATCACGAACGTGCAGTTACCTGAGTTTGCCAGACCCTCAGCTTGTGTAAATCAGGGTTTCTCTGTCAGCTTCCATGGAGTGTGGTCGATTTACGTTAGTTGGCCATCTGACACGCTATGTCCTCTAGGAGTTCCTGGGATTGAAATCCTACTTGCGCGTCTGCTGATTTTATTTAATTTTGTTACCCTTTTGTAATGCTAAAATAATGGGGATGAGGGGATTAAAGCTTCCGATAATGTATTTCGCTGATGCTGTAAGGAAAATATTCTGCTTTCTGAGTCATTTGCCCTGAGCTGACTTTTTTAATGGTCCAGGGGTTTCCTTCTTTAGCCATAAATTGCATGCAAATTCTTTTTTTGTGTGTGTGCCTGTGTGTGAGTGTGTGTGTGTGTCTTTCAGAAGCGAAGCCAGAGAGAGAGGCTGTTCCTTTAAAGCAAAACTGAAAAAAAATGCCTTCAGGCATCCTATTACAGTGGAATGAGCCAAGGATCAGGATTTGCAGCTCAGCTATATAAACCCAGCAGAATCTGGCTGATCTGACCAGTTTGCCTTACTGTCAAACATTTCTGTGCTTCACACACATACGCACACACACAGCATCAGGCAACGCAACTTTTCTGACTTTTGACAGGACAGCAACAAAGTCGGAAGCCTGATAGCTGACTTGAGCATCATATTTATTTCATGGAGGCTGCTCACAGCAGGATCTAATCTCTGTCAGAGTCTGTAAGGTAAGTCTGCTTCCTTCCTGAATTAAAAAATCAGGAGCTCTTGCACCCCTCAAGTTCTCAATAACACAGTGTTCTGTTGTAACCTTCACAGCTACAACTTTACTCAGCCTGACTAGGCAGGGGTTTTTCTAGGGAATCTTTTTAAATAGGAGCATGCCTGTCTTTACTTTGTCTTTATTATCCTGTGCAAGAACAATGTAGGAAATGTTTCACTGCTATTAATTTGAATTAATGTATGAATGGAAGATGGGTTACTTGGATCCTGGACATCTACAGAAAACTAGGTAAAAACCTAACTGACAGGATGGCTGGAAAATCAGTAGTGTGTGGGATTCCCTCTTGACTAGTCAAGTAATGCAAATATTACTCCCTTTTTCTCCCCACTTACCAGATGAAATGGACTCCTAAAACCTTCCAGGTAACCTTCCAGTGCTATTGTGTGCGATTTGAAAGTTAGAAACTTTTTCTTTTTAATTTGCTGCCTGCCTGCTTGTTTGCACTGGAGGCTTTGTCACCTCCCTCGCTACCCCCCAGGCTGCTGTTTCATTCAGAGTACAGTAACATCCAACTCTGGAGCTCAAGACAAAGGAAGATTCAACTGGTATCTGATTACTAAGGGCTTAAATGGGTGGGCTGTGAGCAGGGGGAGGGTGAAATTCTGCCATCATCATGGAAAAAACAAGCTTTACAGTGTGTGTGTCCGTCTTATTCTTAACTACTTGCTTCCTTGTGCACTGAGGTTTTCAGCATGACTCTGTCTGCACTTACCACTAAGGCTCAGACTTGCCTGAAATGGAGAGATTGACTGAGAGAAGGTGATAGCACCTGGCTTCATTTAGGAATTAAACTTTTCTACTCAAAACTTCACATTACATCATCTTGCAGGGTTTTCCCTGCCTGGTTTACCCTCTGGCCCCAGGAAATACGTTTTTTTTTTTGGCAGCTGTTCTAAACTTTTCAGAAGTCTTTATCATACCATGCTGTTATATTCATATTGACAGGACCATGATGTGTTCTCTTGCATGGTGGAGGCATCATCAAAGTAAGAAGCAAAGTAAAAATATTTATCAACTTCTCTCATAAAAAAAAATACACAGAAGTGAATGAGTGGCATGTTAATTGCATGGACTGGGCAGAAGCCCTATTGTCCAGCTGTTATTTTAATTTGCTTGTATTTTGAGTTCATTAAATCACATTAAATAACGGGAATTGATTTTATATACTTCCTGATTAACGTTTGTGTATTTGTGTTTTATTGTGCTGGCATGCTGCGTTGTCTTTTAGAGCTCTGAAATCTGCAGGGTGCTGTAGTTTGTGACTGAGGCAACCGGTGGGGACTGTCCACAGTGTTTTGAATTGCAGGAAGGCTTGTGGAAGTGGGCACTGAGCTTTTATTTTCTTCTTACTGAACTCAGAAGCAAAAATGGTAGCAGTTGAATGTGCTTAGCCAAAAGAGGCAAATCAGTCTGTCTGCAGCTGAATTTTGGAAGTACTTCGGGTGTTATCAGGGAGTTGATAGAAAGTCCCCTTTGAGCTGTTACACCTGTGTGCCATCTGCTCTGGAAGGAATCACATCTGAACTGAGCAAGGAGGTTAGCAGCTGAAAAAGGGCAGGCTGAAGAGCGATGCTATAAGGGGGACCCCTTTCACCCGCTGTCACAGGCACTCACATTCCCCTTACTCAGCAAATGACCTCTCCTTTGCCATATTTTTTTTTCTTTAATTTTGTCTTCAGGCTCCTTTCATGCCAGAGAAAATTCTTTCCAAGTTCCAGTCCTTAATCCTCTAACTCTAGAATTACTTCATAACTGCTTCCAAAGCTGTAGAAAAGACATTGAATCTGCAAAAAAACATATAGTCTCCAGAAGACCAGACTAGGTAGCAGGTTGTGTACTTCTGAGGACTAATTCTTCATTTTTCATCCTTTCCTTCCTCAAAGCAAACAAGACCAAAGAGCAGGCATTTGAAATAGTGATGTTGCTTTGGAGCCGGACCTTCAACTCTTGCATCCTTTCTCATACCACCATGTGGAATAATAGACTTGCTTCTTGTGTTCTTCTGCCATTTTTCTGGTACAAACAACCATGTATCTGTTCATGTAACCTTGTAGGGTGTGTTCAAAAGTCCTAAATGGCAATGTAGAGTACCAAATTGTATAATGGTGTTGTGTGGTGAAAATGGATGACCTTCACTGGCAGATTTGTAAGAGCTAAGTAGTGATCATTCAGTGTGCTGTTTTCATAAGTACTCTCTGATATCTCTCTAGGTTGAATGTTACGTGTAGAAATACAAGTAAATGAGGAGTGAGGTGTCTGCCTCATTGTCAGCTGCACCTTTATCTGTCTTACTGGCATGGTATACTGGAAAATATGAAAAATTAAGAATGGTTAAAAATTAATCTGCAGTTTGAAATCTGCGATTTGATATATTCAACCTTGGACACATGCCATCACAGTGCTGCTAAGCTGAAGGGCCACTGACGGTTTTAAAGCCCAGTATTTCATAAAGCTCTAGGCTTAGAAATGCATGATTTATATTGCTAAGAAAGTTAGAAATCTCAGCTTTCCAATAATAAAACAGCTTTTGTTTTAACCTGTGGCAGGTTGAGCTATCGAGCTTTAAAACTGTGCTGGGTTACCAACTTGCACTTTTCTCAGATTTAATTTCTGGTGTGATTTTTAGCACACCTTTCTCACAGACTGATGGTTGTCATCAAACCAGTGTTTATAAATGACAGAAAACGGACTGTGAACTACTGCAAAAGGTAATACCTACAACGGTGTTTTAAAGCAGCTTTAAGGAACCAGCTGACAGAAAGAAAGCATCATTACAAAGTAACGAGATAGGAAGTTAGGTAAGGGAGTGACAATTCAACAGGCTCATATTTTATCATTAGGTAGTCTCAGAAATATGAAGAGCCAGTACAAGTAACTGTAGGATTGATAACTTTTAGTTCTGGACAGAAAAAATAAAAATTTGAGCTCCAGAACTGAAAAATAAGTTCATCAATTTTGAGTTTTTAGGATGTAATTTAGTTGGTTAAATTGATATCTATTGATATCCTCGCCTTATGCAGGTTTTGCGTAGGACTTCATTAGAAGTTGATGATGATGTTACTACTTCTACAGCATTTTAAGGACTCATTCTGTTATAAAAAGTGAATTGACATAATAAGTGATGCTCTTCTCCACAAAGAGCTTAAAATTGCTATTATTAGCAGTTCAGAAAAGTTCTTTGTGTGGTGAAGACAAAAGAAGAAGGAAGAAGGCAGTTCTTTGAGGAATGAAAGTGCCGGAAAGAAGGAAAATGAGCAACCTTGATAGATGACATCGAGCTGTCTCAATTTCCACGGAGCTCTTGAGGTTTGCACAAGTGGAACTTCCCCTAGTTCTGAGTGCTCGCTGTCCACTCATGCGTTTGAACCTCTGTCCCATCTGAGCTGAAGTTAAATGCCTTCCGCATGTGGGAAAAGTTAAAAACCGGGCATTCTTCCAGCTAGTGAAGTCTCTCAATGTATGATGTAACTACACTGTGTAGAGAGGGCAGGCAGGGGAGGGGGCTCTGAAAGTGATCCTCCCAACAAGAAGGGTTTCTTGGTCCATCAGAGAATGTTTGGGCATTGAAAGAAGGAATATGATATAGATTCCTCTGCTGAACAGACAATGTTGGGATTTACTTGGGGTCCCTTTTTGATATTCATTAGTAGAGGAAAACTCATTACAATGTACGTACCTGTAATGTAATGATCTGTATGTTATTGCAACTAGGCGTGGACTTAATGTATTACTTTACTGTGTTTCTTTAGGAATCCCCCTTCTCCTACATATTTCATATCATGTTGCTGATGAAACATAAAAGGCGCTGTAGTTTCTGTTATCTATCTGGCACTTAAAGTGACTTAAAAGAATACTTAGTAAATATATGAGGGTTGAAGTTATAGCCCATCATAAGTGCAAGATTTTGCTGTTCTGGCTGTAGAATCAATGAAAATATTCTTCCATTTTATACTTGCTTGACTTATGCCTAGGTTGATCTCCAAAGATAAATTCCTCCTGAGGTGATTTGTTTGCAAGAAATTCGCATCCTTAATTGCCTTGCCACTGTAGTTTCAATTAAACTAATGTAAGTTGTTGCCAAGTTTTCAGAACTTTCAGCTAGCAAGCCCCTGTGTATGAATAGCCTGTGGCATTTTGTATTCTTTGGAAAACGGAGACTAACGTTGCCAAGTTTGCATTCAGTCATCCATCACATATTAGCCTACTGGAGGTCCATTCTTCCCGAGCAATAGGGGAGCTCTGCTTCCTACTTAGTAAGATTACTCACACAGAAAGCTTTTCCCCTGTAACCAGAACTGCGCAGGGAAGAGAAAGGAAGCTTTCTTCAATTCATATGTGTGCTCTTTTTCCACATCCTTGACAAAAAATGATATTGTTTCATGCCTAGAGAACATATTCTTTTTAGTAATTAAGTAGAAAGTAACAGGGTTGTGGACAGAAATCTTTTTAATATAGCTTTTAAAAACAAATGCTTGAATTAAGGGCATGAGAAAGTACTATTGTAGTAGTCTGTCTCTGCCAGGCTGTAGCATTGACTGTACATGTATAGATATCAGCCAAGATACTCAAAGGAGTCTGAAATTTGGTGCCTGGGGAAATTCCACTTTAGTGGTTTTAATTCAACAAAGTCCTTGACTATTTGCTCTGTCCCAAGGTGCACTAGATCATCAGAAGATCATGAACCTAAAATTACAAATGCTAATTTTCTCATGGGGTTAGGATATTAATGGCACTAATAATCCCCTAAAAGCAGGGTGACTGCAACATGAACACTATTGTGACTATGGTGTTGAGCTTCTTTATGATGAAAAGTCTTGATCTGGATGGGATTGGCACTTTGGTTTCAGTTCATGGTGTTGTATGCTGTAGTACAAGACCTTAGTGGTTTTCTTCCTTCTTGGGCTAGCATGATCTCATTTTGGCAGAAGTTAGTTTGCTTTCAAAAGGAGCTCAGTGTCTCTCCACTTTGCACTGGTTCTTGGTTTTTCCTGGTTCTTTTGGAAAATGGTCCCCTTTGCTGAGTCCTCCTAAATAGTTTCTCTGTATTCTGTAACAAAAGTCTATGCCAAGAAAGATATAAAGGTAGCCTGTGATGTGTAGGCAACCCCTTCCTCTTGGTGAAACAGTGTAATGCATATTTTTTCCTTTGCTTGTGGCATGTACTTCCCTCCTGCATTGCTTGGATTGCAGTAATTCAAGTTTGACTCAGAATGAATACAGCACACTGTAGACCAGAAGCCTGCTCTACATGAGAACAGGATGCATATTAAGGGAAAGGTCTCAGATCATTCTTCTTATTGAGGTGTTTTGGCAATGTAAATAGCTTCCAGGAAAAAAAAAATGCTGGCATTTCCTATGCCAAGCACTCCTTATGAATGTCCTATCTATTTTTCCAGATTTGTGGCCAAGTGAGGTGTTTGTAAGAGGATATACCATCTACAACCCAGGGAATTTATATTTCCTCTACCAAGCATCAGTTAGGATGTAGGCTCATACACTTTAAAGGTTACCAAGTCAATCTCCATGACCTAGGACCAGAAAGAAGTACCGCAGTTCCAGGTTTGATGGAAAGAATGCAAGACCTAGAAAGCACCATTCCCAAAGACGGTAGACATTCCCTGCACTTGTCACTCTTGGACCTTTATTACATATGCTGTCCATCTGCCTTAGTAACAGTGCACTGGGATTTGACAGAGTCCTTGACATAAGCAAGAAAATACAATTTTCTACCAGCCAACTATCAGTTTTTTCCATGATTTTCCTGTCATAGGAACTGGTGCCCATGCTCTTGTGACTTACAAAACTCAGTGGAACTGCACAACCTGCATCTGCAAAAGCCCTGTGCTTCTGGGATATGATGCAGTGACAACACTGAGAAAGGTCAGCTTGGACAAAGTCTGTTTGCTTTGATTGGGTTGGGATTACTGCACTGTTCAAACAGGTAAAGGATGATCTGTAAAGAGGGAACTGACTCAAACTTAATACAGTCCTTTCAAGTTTATGGTCTGATTCTTTTTTATACTAAAACTGATTTTCATTGTTCCTAATATATGCAGGAGCCCTAAAACTGTGTTTGCATGTAGATAAATATGAACAATTGTAATTTGCACTTGAAGTAGAAAATATGAAACAGCTCCATGTGCTCTACCATACAAAAAAGGGAGCATTAGTGTAAATCCCATTGGAAGTGTAAGGCTTCTAACTTAAGCTGCTTCATGCAGAGAGAACTTGTTCTGCTAGCATGAGCAAATGTTACTATTTCACTTTGGAATGAGGTGTTAAATATGAACACTTTCTTCATTATATAGTGCAAAATTTTCTTTTGGCAGGGCATACCTTGGGCTGGTCTGATCTGTGCTCACACAAGTACTGTCCATTAAGGTACGTGGGGGGAAGACCACTGTGTGAGAAAGGAAAATGGAGTCCACTGAGCATTTTTCTGGCATATAAATGTATTTCACTGTCTGCACTATTCCTTGTGTACTTCATTTCAGCATGCACTTTTGAGGGGATAGTTTCTCTTGTGTGGGCTTAGGAGATTGATATCCAGCTTCTCGTGTGGCACAACTGCACTGATTTCATTGGAGATCTTTTGTTGGATAATTGAGCTCCACATCCCTTCTTTTGTTCCATGGCTCAAATTGCTGTCAGCTGAGACTCTTGCACAGACAGGTCTCAAGTAACTGTGCACGGAGGTCAAGAGCATTGCCAGTGGAGGTCTCTCAACCTTTTCATTAGTGTAATATTGCTCAATGTGTTGATATTTGAAGCAGTGGAGCACATTTTTGTCTGAGTTGAGTCACCATTTAAACTAATCATTTGCTCAGAATGTTGTCTATGGCTGTATTTTCCATTACATTACATAATAAGTGCTTCTGCTTTACATCGGAGCACTGAGAAATATCCTCAGACTGGACTGTTTAGAAACAGTCTCCTCTCTTTTTCCAAGTGACTCACACTCACTTTGCTTCATTTTTTGTGAATCTGATTTGTATTTTGTTTTGTATTGGCTCCCTTGGTTGGTTTCAAATCTCTATTACAGGATTCATTCTGCTGAGAGTTTGTTACCCAATGCTAAGCTACTGAAGAGGCAAATTGGTGATATCATGACATCTGACAGAACTAGGTCAGGCAGATATCTAGCCTGGAGCATATTACTGGAAGTCAGATTTCAAGGAATTCCTCCAGTGCTCTTGCAAGTTAGAAAAATGTGCACGTTTTCCTGCACATTTAAAATGTTAGTACCAAGGACAGAGGACCTCTGGCTGGGAGGAAAAGTAAACTAGGAATTTGTTGAAAAGCAAAGATTTGTTTTGGGGAGGGTTGCCTATGTGCTCCCCCATGTTCTTTTAAGAAAGCCAAAGACTGCTGATAACAAGAGAGGAGCAATAACATTTCTAATCCCCAAGAATAGTGCAGGCTTATAACTACCTTCTGTGACAGTTCAGAGATGTCATTTGCAGTGCTTGAATAAGTATGTGGTTAAATTAAAGTAAAATTGCAAGCTGCATGCAAATAACCACAATGAATTCTGAAAGTCTCCTGCTGCTTGGTGACCAATATCATCTTAGCAACTCATGCTTCTTAAAGACTTTGTGTTATTCCAGGCCAATGCACACGTAAATTATTTGTGTTCCTCATTACGGTGTAGTCATTAAAAGCTAGGAATACCCCTCACTTTCCTCAGTACACGATGTTCTTTCAGCTAAACCAACTTGAAATGTGTAAAAGTGCAATGCTGGAGTGGGTAGCTGGCTAACCTCTTCTGTCTGACCTTCAGGAGCAATTTGAAAACATCTTGAGTAGAATTATTCCACCATGTAATGTTGTCTCCCTGTGCTTAGCCTATTCTCTTGTATATTATGCGTGTATTTGTTTAATATGTCAATGATTCCTGATACTCATAAAGATGTCTTTCTACTGCCTATCTTTATTTGTAGAAAAATTGATATGTATCTCTGTTGTTGTGAATTTTGGTGACAAATGAGTCTCTACAGGCTCCTAGCCTCAGCTTTGACTGTTGGCTTGCTCTTAAACTTTGCTCAGTATCATTCTGGGACCCTGCTCAGTTTTATTTTGGACTCTATAGAGAACACTGATTTTTTACTTCACCTCTATAGATTTCACTGTGGAGGCCAGGAGGCCTGAAAGTGAGGCATTGCTAAGCTTAGTTTGGCAAGATTCAGGTCTCTCTTTTCTGTCTATGGGGAGAGGATCAGTCTTGTATGGTCCAGCTTGCTGGTGCAAACGTGGTCTTGCTAATGTTGGTGTTGATCCAGGGCAGCTGCTCTGAAGTGTAAATGAGGACAGAATTGTGCAAACTTATTCTAGAGTCAACTCAGGTATTGGTGCAGAGGAACTGAGAGTGGACTAACATCACATAGCCTGTGAGTGAATGAATAGGAAGAAAATTCAGAAGTCCTAAGTTGCTCCCATTCCTGTCATGTCACAAAACCTTCTAGAATTCTGTGAAATGGGTGCTGGAAAACCCCTGGGTGACTTTGGAAGAGATACCATGAAGAAGGGTCTGGAAATGAAACAGAGCTTTCGCTGTGGAATGAACGTAGCTTGCTGTGATTCATGCAAAAAAGCATACAACCTCATAGTTTTAGACTGCATCAGCAAAGCCCTCAAAATAATTCAAAGTGAAGTCTCTGGTGTCTACCCAGAAAATAACGAGCTCCTGACAAAGTGTAACTTGGCAAAGAAACTTTCCAAAGACAAGTTTAGAAAACTGTAGATCTTTTCCAGCTCTGCATACGTCTTTGCTATGAGTAGGGAAAAGCCAAGAGAGCAAGCAAATGCTTTTCCAATTAGGAAAGGCTTTATTAAAAGGTACAGTACATGCTTAGGAGTCAACAGTGATTTCTGCCTCATGATTATGCACAGAAGTTGCTTTGACTGTGAAGGGCTTTTTATATTTGAAAAGGTAGTAATTTAAGCTTCCATTTCTGTGACAGCTCTGCTGTGGATCTGATTCGATTCCACATTTAACAATCCAGAACACCACACGCATCTTCAGAGACCGTCAGATAAAGCTGAATTCTGTGCTATAAATGTGGGGGGTGGGTTTCAGTGGGAAACAAAGCTAAAGGAAGGTGCGAACACATCCCTTCTGCTTTCCATGGAGCCATTCTGAGATGACCTATTTCTATCATTCTGCTTCTGTTTTTAGAACAGAGACAGTTTTTCTGAATTCATTGCCTTTGTTGCTGTTCACATTCCTAATGTGTCCTGCTGTTTCTAATCCATAGTTTTTGTCCAGGCTGTATCTGCGAGTGCCTCTTTTCTTACAGCTCTGAAACCTATCATAAGAGCAGAGATTGCTTTGCAAATAGGAGGGAGAAAGAAAAAGGTATTTAGTAGATGCATGCATTGTCATCTTCTTTATTTTTTATTTCTTTTACTCTCAAGTTTGTAGCAAATCGCTCTGCTAGGCTGGTTGCTGTGCACCCCGCCAGGAGGCTGAGAGCAGCTCTAAAGCTCCATGCTGACCTGCTTGTTTTGCTTCTCTTCTGTGAGTTCCCATTTCCAGAAACTGATGCTCAAGTGTCCGAGGTCTTAACAAAACAACAATCCCCAAGCACAGCCTGAATTTCCTGTTAACTTGTGTCTCTTTTTAGTCAGTGGGAAGTAAATGGCAGACAAGTGGTGTTAGTTGTCCCATAGTTGCCTCTCAATTTTGAGTTTTATCTCAGTCTATATATAACACATTTGGATAAACTACCCATAAAGTAACTGGCTTGTGTCTTGTGGCTTGTATAAAATTCCTTCTGTGGTTTCAGCTGGATGTAGTATTCTTCTTTGCTTCCTGTCTGGAAGCATGAATCACTGCAGTTGTGTAGCAGCACAAGATGTTGCTACACAAAATCGGATCTGCTTCCTTCGTCACGGGGGAAGACTGGGTGTACGTGTGTGTCTGAATGATTCCTGTGCTGAGTTCAAAAAGCGTCTGGAGGTTGTTATGGAAGCAACGCCATTCTGGAAGTGGAAGATCATGAGTGGGACCCGTGCATTTTGTTTTGATTATAAGTTTTTTTCCCCTCAATTTCACCTGTGTTTCTGTGTGGGTTTTGTTAACCTCACCATTTATTTCCATGGATTTGTCATCTTATTCTGGTAATTGGTTTGGCAAATACAATGTTCTGGCTTCAGATTAGGTCTTCAATTTGCTGTTGTTACCCTAGAATTTTAGCAGTCATGTAGTTATCTGCATATTCTCTGCATGTTTCTGGTCAGACTTTCTTCTCTGGTGCAAAAGACATTTTTCTATCTGTGACTCTTTTTCTCCCCTACTTATTTTAGGGGAGCATACATATTTCTTATGTATGTTCTGCCATTTTTTTTTTTAAACGTTCTTCAGAAAAGTTTCTACCTATGGAAATGAGCATTTAAGAGCACCTTTCCTGTGAGGTCTTTGGTGTACATACATTCTCTTTACAAATGGATAGTTTGAGACGCACCAAATGATTTCTGAAATAATTTCAGTGCAGGAAGTGTGAGGCTCCAAACATCCAACCCTAATGATCCAACTGTATTTAGCTTCGTTTCTCTTGATCCGGTTGAGTAGACTCCTGGATTGCAGGCCCTTGGGTGGAAAGCTCTCATCTCAGCTACTGTTGAAATGAATGTAGCTTGTCCGGGCCTGGGGAATCCGTTCAACGGGAGCCCCGTGGATTTGTCACTTCACAGTGACACTGCAAGGCAGGGCCTTGCCATTGAACTATAATTCTCCAATGAACATTTTCTTCAGCTGTCCTCTTCATTTGTTCATCTCAAGTTTCATTTGCATTTTAATTTTCACAGCGGTGGACAGCAGGCTCCATCATACGTCCAGCTGATACTCTTCGTTCTCCAAATCCATAACTGAGAGTACAGGGAAGAGGTTGTAATCAGAGCATCCTGACCAGGGCTCTGCCATAGAGCAGAGGTGAGCAGCACCCTCCCTTTCCTCCTGTGCACTCTCACGTGTTCCAGCAGGTCAAATCCAGGAAGATACTTGCTGCTTTTCCTACATTGCCTATGTAGCAGCAACCAAATCACACTAACATACAAACCGCTGCTGTAAATGTCAGCAAGATATATATATATATAAACGCAGTTTACTCCACAGGAGTATTTTCAACTCGAAGTTCAAACAGAGTTTCAATTCTCTACATCATTCAGGGGATAGCCCCTAATTTGTGAAAAAGAAAGGAAAAAAAGTGTGCATTTTATAGAAGCAGCACTTTAATTTCCTGGGCTTTGCAACTAAGCCAGAAAGGAAACAATATAAACCATGTGAGACATTACTTCAGTCAGCCCAGTACAGTTCACATTATTCCACTGAATTCAGTCTGCAGCATCATTTTTACATGATCTAGGAAACTTTTCCTAGTTTTACCTCCCCCCAAAATCCCTTATAAAACACTATATTTAAAGAAAAACTAATGCAGAGATGTATTTTTAGTTGCTGTGAATCAGTGGAGTACCACGGGTCATGCTCACCAGCTGGTCTTACTTGCTTTGTTGGGAAAGTGCTGTCAAGTGATACACCAGGAGGATAAAATCAAATTATGAAATTGAGAAAACTGAGTACCTTCTAGTTCACCCTTCTCATTCCTTTCTCTTCCTTTTACCCATCTTTCAAGCTTTTTGCTTCATATCTTCAACAAAGATGGTTTCTTGCCAAACATGCAGAGTGTTGGTGGTGGGAGTGAGTGTTATTTTTCAACAGTTATGACAGTTTATGGTAAAAAAAAGCAGAACTTTCCTTGCAAACATAAGAATTGGTCCTCCAAAGATGATGAGAAACAGGAAGGTAAGCCGGCAATGAGGTAGATATGATTAGGAAACTATGTGGCTCATTTACTACTATTTTTAAGTATTTGGGACTTGAAAATTCAGCTTAGAGTGTAATAGTATTTTGAAGTGCACTGATGTATCTTCTTTTGGGGCACATATTTGTATTTTTAGAGGTTTAGATGAACGTAAGGTTTATTCTGTCTCCTGTCTTGGGGTAAAGGAGAGAATGAACAGAGTAGTTTTGCTTTGTTAGGGTTTTTTATATACTAATTGAAATCCAGTCTGCTCTATATTTTGTTAGAAAAAAAAAATTAAAAAAAGAGTTGAAAAAAATGATTGAGGCAGTCATTCTTCAAAAAATGCAGCTTTGTGAAAGCAAACCAAAGTGCAAAAATTACTGGTTTCAAGCCAGGTTTCCTCAGGAAGATTTTCAGAAATAGGATGGAATTTCTTGTTGAGAAGGAGAAGCCCTAAAGTGCTGCCGACTATGGTTTAATTTTCTTTTTGCTGACTTTTAGAATCAAATGAAAAATTGCAGCTTTCAATGACAAAGTGTTTGAAAATCTTTTCAAGCAGTTGTACCTTTCATCATATCTCAGACTCAGCTGTTTTTGAGAGCTGTTTGCACCTGGCCAGCCTTTATTTGTGTGCTTGAATGCTCAGACATCCAACAGAAAGGACAGGGAGACACTGAATGAAATAATCCATCATGTGGGGAAGTGATTTATGGTCTTCTAATGGAGTGGACCAATGATGCCGTCAAATAACTGACATGGGATGTCATACTTCACATATGTTAAGCATGGATATTTAACAGCAGGTATCTTGCAGTTTCCTGGTGTCTTGGGTGCTTACAAGTAAATCACTGCAAAACAACTCAAGCTCAGCTGTTCTTAGACTTCATGAGCTAAGCAGATCTAGATGTGAGCTCTGCAAGGGAAACTGAGGGACTGCAAGAAGAGCTGATGATGATTTAGTTGTAATTCACTCCTATTTATTGGAACCAAGCTGGTGTTCCTAACACAGAAAAGGGGGACTACACAAGTTGTCTGAGCCATGGACCAATAATAGCTTCATCCAAGAGCTGAATCTTTCTTCAAGTCAAATTGTAATAGAGGCAAATTTTAATTTACCTTCCCCAGAACTGCAGCAGAAGCCCAATGTTTCCATAGGGAATTCACTTCTACAGCAGGCAGACTGTGTGTCACTCCAGCAGTGAGTGATGTGGGCTGGCTTCAGCAAGGCTTGTACAATTTGAGTAGCACGCCGCGGTTCTTTGCGATGCAATGTATGTGCAAGGCACTATAATCTGAAATAGGGCTGAGTACTGTAGAAAGCTTAAAATTAGGTGAAAGTCACTGTTATATCATCTGAGAAGAACATGTTCCTTTCTTGTGCCCCTTTCCCAACTTATACCTCTCCGCTTTTCCTGTTGGATAAAATGAAAAGGAAAAAGAAAAAAAGAAAAAACATAGTTATTTACTTTTCTGCCTAGGATTGTTTTTTAAAGACCCTGCTTTTGTGAGCTTAATCAGATGTTTGATAACAGAAAAGCGTTGCTAACTAACCTGGGATACAAAGAAACCCTTCAGAGGGACGCATGGGACACATTACCTCATTGACCGGATTACTCTATCATCACATGAATTCAGACTCCATTGCACACCCAAAATAAATGTTAGTCTCTGTCTGCAGCGAGGTGCTTTATGTGCCTCCCTTTGGCAGGGCATATGCCTTGCCAATGTCCTCCTCGGTCCCTGGGATTAAACATGTATGGAAATTCAACACAAGAGACAGATTTTCCTGGTCACAAATAACCTGCCATGCCCTCGAAAGCTTTTGGCTAGACTGTGCCTTTGGGCCGCTGTCCTCTAGGAACCTGTGAGCTCAAGCTGGGCTTTGCAGACGCAGAGCAAGTCTGGTTTCCTCTCAAGCTCCCAGTGCGTGTCCTGATTTCGTCGGGTGCTCAGAGCCTCAGCAGCCAGGAACTGCTCTGCAGATGCCTGAGGGGTCACACGCAGCGGTCCCAAGACTAACTCTTTGGCAGAGGACAGCACGTACCTACCTCAAGCGTGCAAGAAGCAGCACCATCATGTTCCGCTGATGCTCTCAGAGTTCCCAGCACTGCTGTCTGCCAGCACTGATATCCTCAGCTTTTTGTAGGCGCTTTCCAGAAGGCCTGTGCCTGTTTTCTAAGAGGTGCTTTGCACTGTCCTCCTGGGTGCCAAGCTATACTTTGCACTTTCCCTATAACTGACGAAGAGGACACGGAGGATGGTGCTGCCTCCCACCCTTGCGTGATTGTGCTGGCTGAGGGTAGAGCAGCAGAGATCTAATAGTTCCTGAGCAAAGGCAAGAAAGGCTTCTGCAGATGCTGAAGGGAAATTAACTGAAATGGCAGCATCCTGCCAAGTCACATGCTAGAGGCATATTTCGTATAAGCCGCACTATACATAGCCAGGAGTCCAGGAGTTTGCTGGAAGCAGCACAGCTGCAGCTCCGAGTTGTGTCATTTATTTGTTTCAAATTGTGCACAAGTAGCAGTATGTTACCTGAGAGACTTAACACCCAGTTATGAGCATGAAATGGATAATTCTGCCTTACGGATCTGAATCACTCAGCAATTATCTTTATTCGTTTTAAATGCAGGTAATTGTCTTAATTCCAGTGGCATCAAAAATGAATTACTAGAAGTTTTCCGATTCCTGTATTTAGTATGAGTCTGGTTGGCTATGTATAACTATTACGTAATGCCACGTTGGATGTGTCTTGTATAAATACTGGATATAAAACAACTGTGTTTAAACAGTTAGAAGGCTCAGACAGTTCAAGAGAAGCTTGGATTCTGCAGAAGTCCCTCCTTTAGGGCCTGATCCAGTACATGGGTTTCTTTGATGGTTCTGCATGCCACTCATCATATCGCTGTTACAGATCCTTATTCTTGAGGTTTTCCGATATTTGTGAACATTTTGACTAAGTGTGGACCCAAGCCGTTATGAATGCAGTTGGTCATAATCCAAGCTGTGTCTTTGCATATTTATAAGGGACAGCAGGCTTCTCAGCATGCCAGAATGAATGTAAGACTTCAAAGTCATCTGCAGGGGACAATGCTGAGTAGTAATGACCCAGTGTGCATCCTGCAGGGCTATGCTTGGGCAATGAGCAGAGTGGCAAACGTGCAGCATCCCCAGCATCCATGGCACCATGCTGCTGGCTGTGCACGTGCAGACTCGGGCCATCGCTGCACGCTCTCCACCGCATCCCGCTGCCTGCAGAAAGAGCCTCCAGATCGGACTGTGCTTTGCAGCTCTCTCCCCCTTGTGCACGAGTTTCAGTAGGTGGGGTTTGACTTATCCCAAACAAGGTCCTGAAAGGAGAAAACCAAGTAGGCAGTGCAGCAGCTCATCCTGCCATGAAATGGCCTGAGCTCTTCTCCCATTTGTGACCAGCTGCAGTAAATATGGGCCACTGTGTGGCCTACCTCACTCTTCAGAAGCCCAGTCCTATCAGCCAGGCTGCTGGTAGGCTGGCTCTGAAGCACTTCCAGTGGAGCTGATGATGCTAAGGAAGGATGTCTTCAGCAGTGGAGGGAACTTACTCGTCTGAAGTCTCATTTTTGGGATGTGGTAAGGTGTAGAATAGAAGCCTTCTTATAGTAGCAGAGTGTTGCCATGAGGCTAAGCTTCTTTTAATAATGTTAAACGCGGGTTGGTTATTCAATTTCCTGCATCGGTGGCTGGCCTCTGGAATGGCTCCAAAGGAAGCATTGAGTTTACTCTATAAATAATTACATAGGCATGGCGTTAACAAGTGCATCTTATACCCAGCAGCCTTGAACAGCATGGCAGTTGTTTCAGAGCAGCTCTGTTATCACCGGAATATACAATTTCCAAAAGCATTGCACTTGCCCTTTTCACCACCAATCTTGTCCACTGTCTGTTTGTAGCCTGTTTAGAAGGTGGCTATGATTAATCTCCATGGTAAAAACCGTAGCCACTTGGCTGTTCCTGTTTGTATTGGAGGAAGCCACAGCTTCAGTGTTTGAGCTGGTATGTGCATAAAAAGACAACCTCTGGCACAAAGACCTTAAAATTTAAGCAGAGAGTGTGGGGGAGGAGGGAGAGTCTTTTACACAGTGAGCGAACTGAGGACCTCTGTCTAGAGGTATGGCTGGAAATTTCAAAGCAATTTCAGTTATTTATAGCTTGTATAGGACGCAGATTTCCCATAGACTTCTAAGGAATTAAGATCTTAATTGACTTCACTAGCTTGTTCCAGAAATTAGGAGCAATTTCAGGTCTCTCAAGTGCCAGTGCAGTGCCGTTTTCACAGTCCTGGCTTTCCTCTGAACTGCTGCTCCTCAATTGCAGCAACAGTATGTTCAGACAGGATTTCTTTATGTTCCTTACCATCGGCCATGGAATTCTAAGAAACCTAAATCAAAAAAGTCTTTAGGACTCTGAAAATGAAAGGCATCTCTTGGTCGTTGAGTTCGGTATCCTGTTATTGCAGGCATCTCCTCACATAATCTCTTTTTCACTTCTGTTTAGTTATTGCAGGTTTTCATCAGTCATATTTCTATCAACTGTATCTCTGCCAGTTGACTTCATTTTTTCATTTCTTATGGCTATTGCTTGTTTTATCTAATAATGTTATTGATCAAAGGTGTTATTGGTGCTGGAAGGAGACCACCTCTGAACTTTTACTCTGCTTTGAAAAACAGCCAGGCCAGTTGTTTGATTTGGAAACATATATTCTCTCTCTGAGATATTGAACAAGTATTGGGCCTAGAGAGAGTTCCTATGGCTAAGAATATGAAATTCCTCAAGCAAAGTAATTTATAATGGAATAATCATGCTAATTTAACTCAAAATAGTCACTGTACAACAGAAGATACAGTCTCTCATGGAGATCCCTTTCTGTTTATCATTCAGAATTTACCATGGGTCTTTCACATTTTTTTATGGATGTTGGCTTCAGTGGGTTGTTTTTCTCCCCCTTTGTGGTACTGTCATGCTGATACCTTTGAAATATGAGCCTTTGCAAAACTCTAAATTGTACACAAAGTGATTAATTAAAATTCCTTCCAAAACAGCCTTGGCAAAGTGCTGACTATATGCTGCTTTTCAGCCAAGGTAGAATGGGAGGAGAATAAAATGAATCCAAATGGTTTCATTTAAGGATGACGTTCAGTAGAATCTGTGAAGCAGAAAGAGTACAGCTTCCCCAAAGTAGAACTGTCATTAAGAACTGCAGCCAAAGATGAAAAATTAACTGGAGTGATCAGTTCAAGATTAGCTGAATGATGTTTAGTGCAGGACCTCAGAGGTTGGATGGGGCCAAAAAAAAAAAATCTGCATCTTTGTTACAGTCTGAAGTATAAATCTGAATGCAATTCAGATGATGATAGATCCAACTGCAGGGTTCTTTTATCCTACTCTACAATTTGTTCTGTTTTTACTAGTAAGTGCTGCGGCATGGACGAGGCCCTGAAATTGCCATTTTGAAAGTGGTTCTCGAGCTACACAATCAAAATGGATGATGCATGCATTACACACATTAAAATCTAATAAGTGATTCCACTCAGAATTCAATCATGAATTAGCTGTGCAGATTGGCTTCCATCTCTATATGCAAAATGGCCATATTCATAAGTGCTCTCAGTCCCGTGAAGGGGACTCCTTGTGAATATGCAGTGCCAGAACTAGATGAGACACAGATGGTTTCAGAATGTATCCAGAGCTCTTAGTTGTGGAAACTTACCCACATCACACACAAATGGACGGTTTGCCCTTAAGTAACAGTTTTAAGTTGTAAAGGCACAATTAAGAAAAGGAAAGGATGATATTGGGGCTTGGTGCTGGGAGGTGCTGACAAAGAGAAGCATGGGTGTGTGGTTGAACAACTGATGGGACTCCAGCAACCTTGATCCTACTTCCAGCTTCTTCAGTCTTGCACTAGGTAAAATACTTGGCCCAAATCCAGAGGCTTTAAGGAGCATAGGCCTGTCTGGGCCTCACTTTTTTTGTATGAAATATAGAGGAATATGGCCTAACTTGTTTGCTGTGACAGTGCATAGGAGTGCTGAGGCCCTCCTTCTGTAGTTGCAAATAGCTCTTAATCGTTTCTGTAATTGAAAGTGGATGTTGTTACCTATACCTTTTAGCTTTAGATCTTTGTTTCTCTAGTTAAATGAGCCCTTTTCAAAGCTTCCTTCCCAGCTGTTTGCCTTCTGCCTCCTTCTCCTTACAATTGTTCCTGGGAGTGTTTTCCCTCTCTTTCTCACTGTTGTTGGACATCCACAGATAGCAATGTTCTTTCAGCAAATGCTTTTCTATCTTTTTAACTTCCAGGAATTAGTTTAATGTGCAGGTCTGGATGTAGGTGGAAAAGGCATTCAAATCTGGGCTGTTGCATTTGGCATTTGTTAGAGTCAGTCACTGGTTCTGCATCCATAATTTGCTTTGGAGTTTTCCAGATGTGGGGTTTCTTTTCAATTTTGAAAAAAATGCATAAGTCCCTCCCTAGAGAATCAGAGGGACGTTTTAGAGTTCCCTAGAATCCCTGCAGGACCGTTTACTGCATGAGCTGACTGTGGGGATAGAAGTGATATTGTTTAGATAAGAATTAGAAGTAAGTCCTCGCTGCGTAACTCAGAAACTGGATGGATTATAGGTTATTGCGCTGTGTTTGGTGTGATTCAGGGAACTGCCGTCTTCCTTTATTCCTCCATAGTTAGGATCCTGCTTTCTCTTCTTCATGCAGCTAATTTAAGACTTTGAAGAAAAACTCCTGAATTTTGAGATTTTTTTTTCCCCTGGACATTCATGTTCCAAGGTTATATTCATATTTGTATAGTGTAATGGGTGTTAAACCAATTGCAAAATTTCTTTTCACACACCTTCTTCCTACTCTTGAATCTGTAAGTGGCAGAACAAAACATGGATTTTCTGAATTATTTTGAAATGATGTCCTTAAAAACCATCCCCCTTAGAATGACTGCAATGTAAATAAAGGAAAAGATGCTCTGACTTGGTTTTGATCTTTTCTTCAAGTTGCTGGAAAGATTCAGTGTGGACAATTCAGGGCTATTATGAATTTTAGCACTCCACTGTGATTTAATGCAGTTTGACCTACGTTGAATTTCCCTGCTGCTTCCTCTGTTGGATTGGGAAATGGAAAGAAAATGATTTTCTATAGCTATGAATGTATGGAAACAGCAATGAAAGATGATGAGGTCACAACTGTTCATATTTTGGGCTGCTGTGTCAAAACCTTCAGTCTTCTCAGTCTCTTTCTTTGAAAGTAGTTCAATATACTTCAGACTTAGCCCATCTGCTTGAGAAGAAGTCTAGAGGCTCAGGAGTTGCATGGTCTTGGCAAAGCTTTATTATTAGCACTTTTTTTCTTTAAAAGGTTACATATTTGAAGCCCTTCCCTGTAAAAATCCACGCTGGCAGCCAGCTTCCATTTATTAATTCCATGTAAAGGCACTGCTTGTATTGCTTGTAGAAAATGTACAACACAGTTTTTACATTAACAGATCACAGAAAGTTGTTTGGGGTTAGCAATTAACAAACTAAAAAAGCTCCATTTCATATTTTCAGTAGAGGGCCCTGGCTCTGTGCCAGCTGAGTCTTCCTCACTGTTAGAATCTAGCCCATTGCTTCTCCAGATTTTAACAAGATCTGTTTGAAATCCCATATATGCTAAAAATATTTGATCCAATCCTCCTGGGATGTTGGAAGTTTCTATTTGCATCGGAATCTTTTCATTTTTTTTCCACTCTTTTTACTCATGCTTTCTTTAGGGCTAATTTCCAAGTCCAGACATGTAGAAGGTATCTGAGCAGATCTAATCAGCCTTCTGCTTCCTCTAAGAAGGAGAGCAAGGGATATCTTTAACACCTCCATTTCTTCGCTCGTGCAATCTGTTTTCATTGAAATCTCACAAGGTTCTCTTTTCCATATTTATCGCTCCTCATGCCCACAAGTCATCTCACGGCTCTGCTGCTCCGGCATTTACAACCGGGATCAGAGTGGTACACCAGAACAAACATGAATTTTAATTCTTTCTCATTATGATTTTCAACAAATATATCTTTCAGGAAGCAAGTATTCATAGATTTTCTTTGCATAGCATTCCCTAGTAATCAAGACTCCGGAGCTGTTTTCAAGGTTGATTGAAAATTTACTATTAAGAGGAAAAAAAATTCTAATTAAATAGAAAGATGCTGAAACAGTTTCGATGTCATTTGAGAAAACAAAGAAGAAAAAAAGTGTAAACAAATAACTCTAGGATTTTCTCAAGTTTTGAAGGAAGGATGTGATGTGCCTTCAGACTGTCAGATGAAAGGAGTTACAGTGGAAATGAAAACTGTTCTTGTTCTTTGTGCTATTGAAAATCCATCTTACTTCCGCCATGTATTTATTTCTGAGTGTCACTTGCTAATGATCAGGTTTTAAGGACTATTTCTCTAAGAGTGGTCTCCTCTTTTTCTCTCTGGATAACATAACATTTACAACTATTGTTTATATAAGATAAGGACATTATTTTCTCCTAAAAATCTTGCTGGGCCAGGCAGTACTGTGCAGATGCCATGATT